>NC_142507.1:1563125-1875750 GCF_057876585.1 Rhinolophus sinicus | reverse complement strand
CCACAAAACAGATTAAGGTGGTAGTATGAGAAATTTAAAAAGCCAACAGAGCAAACCAAGTTCTCCTCTTAACTTGAAATCAGGGCCCCAAACAGGTTTCCAGAAAGAGGAAAATATTTTATTTTCATGAATTTTCGGTGAATGTAGTATAGATTTACTAGAGGAAGAATGGATGAGTGGGAGAGGAAGGGGATCATTGATCAGGGCAGAAAACAGAGGGTCTGTACCACAACAGAAGGTGGCTTCCCTGGGCATCTGCGGTCTTTGCTGTGGGCACCCAGCAAGCAGTGCCCGCTGGCACGGCCGCCCCACTCACCTGCGCTACCTTAAGAAGCAGCCCTGTGAAGAAAGGCATTTGATTTTCATTTTAACAAAAGAAAGTGCTTTGTAAGTATAAATTCTGTGCAGTTTTAAAAATATACCATATCCTGTATCTAGATATCTAGCACTATGTGGATATATGATCGCATTCTTTAAAAAAGAAAAAAGGGATATAGAACTTTCACACTGATGGTTTTACCATGGTTTACCTTTACATAGAATTTGGAGAATCCATTACCGGATACTTCAAGGAGGGAAGCATTCAATGGTCATTTAAAGAGTAAGTGATTTTTTTTTTTTTTCAAACTAAATAGAATAAAATTGAAAGCACGGTCAAGTTAATTATAATAAAAATTCCTCTAGAAAAAGGAGAAAGGCACACAAGAAAATGTATCTGTTGAGGCCTAATCATTGGGATCAAAGTGAAGTAGAAATTAAGGCTTTCTGGCACAGAAAATAAACACATTTAAAAAAATGCTATCTATAAAATTTCAGATACGTTTCTATATATCTTCCTATAGAGATATAGGAAACAACAAATGAGTTACTGGGGGAAAAAATGAGCTAATATTAAGTTGTTAGCTAAGACCGATTTTCAAAGAGACATGATAGGTTATTTTTGAAGGATATTGGCCCAAAAGTTGACACTGAAGAACTAGACTGATGAAATAGTGTTCCTCGTTCGGAGCGGAGGCCGTCGGCTAAGCACAGTGCGAACTCGCGTGGTACAATGAATCGTTTTAGGGTTTCCATGGAGCCAACATAAACATCAGTGTGTTTCATTGGACAGAAAACACCAATGATAAAAAACACAAGTCATATCTTCGTGTCTATCGTTATTCACAGTTGGAAAAGATCAACACCAAATGGTGTCATTTCAGGCCTGTGAACGGATGGGGAGGAGAGGAAATTTGGAAACCTGGCCAAAATAATTCTCCTTAAAGTTGGCCAGGGCGAACATAAATCTCCACTATTACGCTCTCCTTTGATGTAACACATTGAGAATGCGGCACTAAACTGGAAAGCTTGGAAAGAAATAAAGTCCGCAGATATGTCTGAGGTATAACTTGAGAAAAGCAAGCCCTCTCCCCTCCCCCAAGATATCTCCACAGCTAGTCTCCTATTTTGAAGCCCATAATTATTAGGTTGGTGCAAAACTAATTGTGGTTTAAAAGGTTAAAAATAATTGCAAAAACCTCAATTATTTTTGCACCAACCTAATAGATGTGTGTTCTTTTGGGTTCTTGAAGGGCTTTTGTGTTTGGTTGTCTTATGCAACTGAAAATATTTCTAGGAAGAGTAAATCTGTCAGTTAACACTGTAGAGAGTATTAGGTACTAGATAAGGGAGTGAGAGGTCTGAAGCAACACGAAAGAAGCACTAAGCAGGGTACCCTGAGACAAATTTCAAACATTCTCAGTTGTCTTTGTAAATTTATGTGCATAATACTGTTAGTAACAATAAATAATGCCAACTGAATACATTCTATGTGTGCCGACCCCTCGGTGGGTAGTAGATTTGAAATGAACAGTCCAAAGGTTCTCAGATGCTGTAAAGGTTCCGTCATTTCTCTAGAACTGAACACAAAGTAGTTCATGAGTACGTGTACTCGTATGTGCACTAATTGAGGAAAAATATAAACTTGCCCAATCAAAGTGATCCCAGGAACTTCTGATTTTAAAAGAGGCGGATTCCGAATTCAATCTCAGTCGGTACAAACTTTCCAGCTCTCCCTTGATCTCCTCTTTTCTCCAGGAGGGTGGTGGTGGTGGGGGTGTGAGATGAGGACGGGCCCAACCCCAAGACTGCCTCTGCTGCTCCAGGATCGTTTCTCCAGCCTGGTCTTCATGTACTCACGGGATTGTCTCTATGATGGATTTTAACTTGCTGTTTGGTAACTTAAAGATAAGCAGTACTTTCATTCTAAGCTGAATCTACCTTCTCTATGTTGATTCTACCCTGGAAGCCCAGGGCAAGTGGGTAAAGCCCGGGAAATCCCAAGAATGACGAAGGTCTCTCTCTGTTCATACCACACAAAGACTCTCCCACGACACACAGGTTATCTTACATAACTCGTGCACGGCCAGACGGCGGGTGAGTGAAAAGTCTGGGATTCTCCTCAGATAGGACTGACTTCAGAGCCTCAGCTCTCACTTCCCCTATTTATAGTGTCACTCAGAGAACAACAAAACAAACCAACACCCACTATTCCTTCCTCTATTTCTATTTCATTAAGTTCAATAATTGGTCAAGTTTAACGATCTAGGACAAAGATCTAAGACACAGGAAGCAGAGAAAACAGAGGGAGAAAAGCAATTCTACCATGTGTCAGTGTTCAGGACAGACTCTAGGAGGATGCTCAAATGGGGGGCCATGGGAACCTTCCTGTCAAAGTTGGGTGCTCCTCAGGGATTGTATCCATTTGGGGAGACAATTCTACAGGGGTGTCTCAAATTCCTGCACTTGTGAGCAAGGCCATTGATATTCCGGACTGTTTTCCAAGAATGTCTGTATAGCCAACAACTTTGGGAGACGGAAAAGGTGCCTCTCTCTACCAGAGAAGGCAAGTTCGTTTACTATCAAACATAACAAAGACAATGACTTTCTCCAGGGCCAACACTGTGGGTTTCTGCTGCCAGTGCATTAAGAATGGTTCCAGTGTCCTAAGCCTGAAGTTCCTTAGCACTGACACAAACTCATGGCACATGCAGCCTTTACCTGGACCACTCCACTCCCATGGGACTTTGGGAACAAAGGGACCAGACTAGAACGGGAAGCTTAGGCTGCTTTTTGTGCTGAATAAAGTCCTTTGTCTCTAATCCAGAAGTCTCATGTCTTCTGCCAGCACCCTTGAAACTGGCAGGCTAACTGGTGAGCTTGCATGTAGGGTCAAAATCTCAGACCTTTCACAGGTCCTGACACCCATAAAACCCTGGTTTTGACTTAAAGGAGCACTTACCGTAACGTTACTCTCTTTGGACCTATGAATATCTACCACATATTGTAAACTGTTTGAAAATCGTGTATCAGACAGCTTGGTCTGTGATGTGAAAGTCAAATATTAGTGACGTTTACCATTGGAGTACTGATAAATATTTAACGACAAGTTTTCCAGGAATAAAAGCTCCAATTTGTAGGATTTGGCAATTTCCATAGTAAATACTCCCACCTTGGCCAATTTTCAGCTGCGAATGTGGCAGCACATCTGCAGAATTGGGAGATGAGGACAATCATGTCCCACAAGCCACCACTGGCTTTGTAACAACAAAGGCTTATTTCTTGCTCTTTGCAGTTCAGCTTTGTCTCCGCACCAGGTTGTCTTCATTCTAGGATATAGGTTCAAAAAGCTGCCCTTCTCGGGACAGGTCAAGTAGTGGTGGAGAGAAAAGAGTGAGAGTGGAGTCACAGGACGACTCTTAACGGTTCTGTCTGGAATTGACACCACTGCTACTCACACTTTATTGAATTCTGTGTTCCATTTCATTTAGCTGCATTCATATTCCTCCTTGAAATGCATATAATATCGTGTGCCCAACTCTATTAAAGTACTAATACTGTTTCATAAATGTTCGTTTTCATCTACTTCTTCCACTAGATTGTGAACCACATGTTGAAATAAGGACCACTAAGAAACGTCCTAATAGGGACAGGAGTGGTTCAATTCTGAACTTGTTAAGTTTGGGATGCCTCTGACGTGTCCAAGTAATGATGTTAAAAAGGCACTGGGATACATAAATCTGGATAGTAGAGGCAAAATATGGCTGAGGAAATGAATCATGGTCGATGTAAGTAGTTGACATCACCTAGAGGAGAGCATGTAGGTAGCTAAGAGGAGATGCTTCCAAACTGGATTATAGAAAATTCTAGCATTTAGAGGTCAAATAGAGAAAAAAGAGGCAGCAAAGGAAACAGGAGTGGTAATGACAGAGAAGGAAAATCAAGAGACTGTGGTGTGTTTCAAGAGGGATGAAAAGGACAAAATATTTCAAAAAGAGAAAGAGAAGGGTCAAATGTGGCTGAGAGGATGAATAAGACTAAAACAGAAAAATATTCGCTTGGGGGAACTGTCCACAACAGATGACCTTGTTAAAAACAGAACGATGCGTAAGAGAGTGAAGGCAGCATTTTGAAAGGTTTGGCTGTGAAGGAGACTAGAGATGGATAGAAGTTAGCAGTAGGCACATGAGGTGAGTGGTGTGTGTGTGTGTGTGTGATCACACAGGGCTACGTATGTCATTAGTGTAGTGACAGGCTATGTTCTGAGAAACGTGTCCTGAGGCGAGTTCGTCCTCGTGTGAACATCCTACAGCATGTGCACCTGCATAGGTGGTACAACCACTACTGTAACAGTATGTGCTACACTTGTGTACAGTTGGCAGTGTAATAGGTTGTTTACACAGCATCACCACAAACACGTAGGTAAGGCGTTGTGCTATGACATTACAATGGACGTGATGTCACTAGTGATAGGATTTGCTCAGTGCCTTTATAGTCTTATGGGAGCTCCACTGTCTGTGTGGTCCACTGTTACTGAGACATTCTGTGACGCATGACTGTATTGGTCTCCTAATGGAAACAGCAGAACAGACCACAAGAAGTTGATAAGTACGAAAGAGAGGGCACGCTGAAGGAGCAAACTCCTGGAGTACGAGAGAACACAGGAGACTTTGTTCACTGGTGGAAATGCCGGCCTTTGGTAAAAGAGTAACTTTTCTCCTTTGTAACAGGAGGAAAGAAGAAGATGCAAAAGGGATTAGAAGTCATTGAACAAAAATGAGGATGCTCTATTTTCTCAGTGAAGTGTGAAGGTCATTGGCTGAGAACAAAGGGGAGGGCAGAAGAGCAGGAAGTCATTAGTCACGCAGAAGAGGAAAGGAAGCCAGGCTGGAGGAGTGCAGTATGACTGCCAATGCTGAGCGCCCACGTGACATGTGTAGTCCCACCAGAGGTGGCAGCAGCACTATGCATCGTGTTCACATGTAATATTCTGCTAGTCAGCTATAACAAAGAGAAGCTAAACAGTCGGGTTCAGCTTGGGCTGAGGCCCTGCCAGGCAATTCCAATGGGGAAAGATGAAGAAGGGAACGCTTTGGCTGAGGAGACATTTGGATGATGGACCGTAAAACCTAAGCTTGTTCCTGAGAGAAATAGGAGGGGACAGATGGATCGGAACCAAGTAGCGTCATCTCTGGTTTGGAGACCTCGAATCCAAGGCAGGGGTCTAGCAGGGGGAGTATGAAAGCAAGCAAAGTGGAAGGATGGGAGGGGGTGGTTGGAAAGTCACATGTTTGAGACCAAATGTTAGAAAAGATAAAGTTTATGGTGATACCAAGCACTGCAGGGACAAAAAGTTGCTTTTAACGCATAATTCTGCATAACAAGCCACCACAAACCTTCGTGGCTCAAAACAATCATTTTCTTTTTTAATTTCTCACCTCTCTGGATGAGTCCCAGGGTTCTGCTCACCTCATCTGGGCTTGGCTGGTCAGGGCTGAACCTACTCACACTGTCTGTGGTCAGCCTGAAGGTAGGTTTGGGGCTGGCTGGCTCAGAGTGGCCTCAGCTGGGAAGCCTGGGCTCCGTCACACAAGGTCTTCTGTCCTCCAGCAAGCTAGCCTGTACTCATTCTCAGGAGGTGGCGATGGCCCAATACAAAGAGTCTTATAGATGCCTATTTGCCCTCTTGAGAGCCAGATGCAAAATTTGTATATCAGCACCACTATAATATCCTATTGGCCAAAGCAAGTCATAAGGCCAGCCCAGACTCGAGAAGGACCGTGTTTCCCCGAAAATAAGACCGGGTCTTATATTAAATTTTGCTCCAAAAGATGCATTAGGGCTTATGTTCAGGGGATGTCATCCTGAAAAATCATGTTAGGGCTTATTTTCTGGTTAGGTCTTCTTTTCAGGGAAACACAGTAGAAAGACTGACTCTCCTGCCTCAAATTGCAAGGGGTGTGGATACAGGAAAAGGTGGGAACACTGAGCTCATTTTGCAGTCAGTCTGAGACAAGAACCAGGATACAACCATGTTATTGCATGGCTTACTCCTCTTCCTGTTCCTGCCATGATGAATACATTTATAAACGCCTCACACTGAATAGCACTTTTGAGTTCGCAAACCGTCTTATGATTGACTTCACTACAACAAGCATTTAATTCCGCGCTACAAAGAAGAGGCATTTAAGTGTTTTACACTGTGGCAGGAGCGTGGCCAGATTTGCATACAGAAAGCTTCCTCTGGCAGTTAGGAGAGTCGGAGAAGATAAATAAAGTGAGGAGAGCAGTTACAAAGCTGTAGATAAATATGAAGAGTCTGAACTTGGGTAGCAGGCATAAAAAGAAAATGACAGATGCCAGAAATATTTAGGAGGAGAGGAAAAACAGGATTTATTGATCCATGGGCATACGTAGACAAGGAAAGAGAGGAACTGAAAATGAATTCTAGGTTTCTAACAGGGGCATCTGGATGGATCCTCAAGACGGTGATTGAAGACGCTAAGCATATTTGGGGCACAGGCAGAGGCTAGCGAGTTCAGGTTTTGAAAGGTGGAGTTAGAGGTGCCTGGAGGACTTAAGCAAATATCAAAGTGGCAGTTGGAAATATGAGTTTGGGTTCAATACACAGTTTTTAAGTCAAGACTATCTGTAATGGTGGTGGTAATGGAAGTAAACATATGGAACCGATTTCTCAGGCAAGGGGTTATAGGAAGGAGAGAATTAAAGTTGTAAAGGGCTTACAGGAAGGAGAGAATTAAAAACGAAGCCCTGAGGAACAACATCAAAGGGGTGGTCCGAAAAAGAAAAGGGGAGAATGAGCACCCAGGGGATGAAAAGGAGAAAACAGTGAGTAACGTGAAGAAAACCAAGACAGAACAAGGTCACAGAAACCAAGGAAAAACGAAGATGCACAGAGGGCTTCTCAAGAAGATATAACATAGCTCATGTCAATTCAAAACTAATAAGCACATAAAGATTTCGTCCCAACGAAGGTCAAGGTTCATCTGAAATGGGGTGGTTTCAGGTAAGTTATGAGCAACGGCCTAGTGGAAGGGCTGTGATTCTCTTATAGCCAAAAGAACAGGGTAGAAGGCACATTGCTTGACTTTTGAGGCTAGGTCAGAAAAGGCCGTCTAGCTTCTCTCTGTCTTGCTACTCAGACACTCATCTCGGGAGCCCTGAGCCAACGTGACCGAAGTCTAACTACAAGGAAGCTGTCACGGTGGGAGGCAACCCGTGCCACACGGAGAAGCCATGACAATTCCAGCTAAAGTCCCATCCCAAAGCCAGCAGCTGCCATCAGATGCATGAGTGAAATTGTCTCCAGGCGATTCTGGTTCCCAGCCCTCAGGTCAAGCTCAGCGTTCAAGTCTCCTTAGGTGAAGCTCCCGATGTGGGGACAAGCGGGTCCCGCTGAGCCCTGTTCCTGTTTCTGACCCATAGTGTCCGTGACTGTAAGCAAATGGTTGTTTGAAGCTACTGACTATTGGTGCAATTTGTTAAACAGCACCGAAATCTCCTTCCCATGAAAAGATGAGGAAAATTTATGATATGACAAGTTTTAAAGGATCTTAAATTGCAAAATGACCTTCCCAACTCAATGCTCATCTTTCCAAGTTGGAGTCGTTGATGACGTTCAAATCGGCCATATCTTTTCCTGTTCCCTAGAAATGACTGGAAGCCTCCACTGTAGTTTCCTGTGACCTGTCTCCAAAGCCTCTCCTGAATCCTGTCTGCTCTTGGAATCCTTGAGTGAGCATGTCTGATAAAAGTAATCTTTCCTTCCTAGGAACCCTTTTTTAACCATTTGCTTGTTTTCTTAAATGAACATACAGCCTATCTTACCACATCTTTCCCACCGGGAACAACTTGGCTACCCCTCTCAGATCATTTTATGTGACAGGTTTTCCATAAATACCATTGATTGATGGAAACCTAATGCAAATATCATTACTGCATCTAAATAACATGCTTGCCGTCAAAGAAAGGCATTGTGTGTAAATTCATCATAGAAGAAGGCAGCCTCTGAAGCATCTGCAAAACTGACTTTTGTTAACAGAATGCTCTTTTCATTCTGATTACACCATCTAAAGAAATATGTATTTCAAGAATGGCCATGCTCACGCTAAAAAAATGTAGTCACCCTACATGTCGGGAAGTGTTGGGCCAAGTTAGTACTCATTCAAACCATTTCCTAGGAATGGAAGAAGAAACGGAGAGTGAGGGAGGCTGATTCAGTGGGAGGGTGTTTGTTAATTAGTAAACATGTGCGATAGACACATGGAGCCACGTGGCTGCTTTTCAAAACAGCCAAGTCCACGGAGAAATTTCAGCTGTTTCCTCAAAAGAGGCTGCCTTCCATTTCTCTGATAAGAGAGATGTTTTCTTACCTGTGAGAACTGGGGTGCAGGAGGGAGCAGACACTGGATAGTCATCTCAGAAGCAGGCTGAAAAAGAGGAAATATTTTATCTGCTTAGAACATTTGCAAAATCGGAGTTGAGGATAGAATGTGGGTGTGATGGGGTGGGTGTTCAGTGGCAGTTGTTGACACCCAGGTAAGGTTTCCAGGTGTGTCTAAACTTAGACATTTTAATCAAGGACAGTCAGGACCTCCAGGACTTGGACTTTCTGTCCAGGCCCTTGGCCCATGACATGTTCCCAAGTTCATGGACTTTGCCTGTACATTCAATGAGTATTTACTGAAAACATACGAAAAACCAAACATTGTTCAAGATGCTGAAACACAGTGATGGGAGGAAAATCAGACTCAAGTCTCTGCTCTAGGAGAATTTACGTTTATCTAGGGAGAGACAGACAATAAGCAAGTAAGACTTTCATATGGTGGTAAGTCTCATGAAGAAACTAAACTCAGGTGATATGATACATTGTGACCTTGACATTCAGCTGAATAAAATCCCCTCCAAGGTACCAGACTGGCTCCAGTGGGGTCTGGCCTATCAGAGCCACCATGGGGATCATGGATCATTCAAAATCCAAGTCTGCAAAGGCAGACAGCACCTTTGTCCATACCGGACAGCAGCTCTGAAGGCTCCCTGCTGGCCCCAGACCTGCCTGGGCTACAAGAGGCTCTTTATGATCCAGAAGCAGGACGGGTTTCCAATCGCTCTGAGCGCTCTGATGTTACGGACCAACTTCAGCAGGTGCTCCTTGACTAAAATAACTGCTCTGTGCAAGCAAGTCCTTATTTACCGCCTGCTTGGTTACTGTCCCGATTGCCTTAACACGTTAGTATCAGATTCCATTAACCTTGAGCCTCACTCCCCTCCTCTACTGCCCCTCCTGGACTATCCAGCTTGCTTTCTCCAACAAGGCAAGCTCACTCAGTCCTATCCTGGGCCTAACTCCCTGTGCTGGTAACTGGGATGGGACATGCTGCTGACATGCCCACAGTGACGACGTGCTGGCAGAACCTGGTCATTCCCTGTCAGCCCCAGGACTTTTGCCAACTTGCCTATTCTTACAAATGCTCCAGCAGTGCCTTTTAAATTTGTACTATCTTGAATATTTTGCCAATTGAGGTTAAGATGTTATGCTTTGAACCATAGGTGGTAAAATATCCTGAATACAAAAGCTAAAACCCAGGCCGGCTGGATGGCAGAGAGGAACGCTCCCCATCAGTGCCCAAATATCTGCTGTCTGAGAGGTATACCTATTCGAACTAAGACAGGAGAGTTTGACTTGTGGTTATTGGAGCCGTCACATCAGGTCAGGACTGGTCCAAAGTGGCTCCAGAGCCTGGCAGAGGCTCAGTGCAGCTGAAGCGACTCAGGAACAGAAACAAAGAACCTCGTAAAAGAAGGCTGGCTGCATAAAGAGCGAAATGGAGGTACAGATAGAGAGGGGCAGAGAAGAGAGATGGAGCTGCTTGGAAGCTACAAGCAGGAGAAGTAGCTTGTCCGAAGCTGGTTTTAGCATTGATGAGATTTGGTGGTTCTATCGGCAGTGGGATTATGTGAGATTCCCACGTAGCCTTTGAATAAATGCCCCTTTCACCTGGCCTATTGGAAAGTCCTCAGCTCCACACTCAAATGATTTTGGAACGAGAAGGTACGTAGCTATTTCGGGGTACCTCAAACTCTTTCGCAGAGACCAGACCCCTGGCCTATTAATTCTGGGGTGGGTGATCCCACAGGTGTTTCCTCCACCTCTGCCCACAGGTGTACCTCACAGACAGTGGACATTGGGTACCGATGGGAAGCCAACCAGCAGGCCTGGAGTTTAGCTGCCGTGTTCAAGACCCGTTACCACTAAGGGTTCCAAGCATAACATCTTAACCTCAGATTCTCAGAAAGAGAATCTAATCGGCCCAGCTGGGTTTTGGTTGTTTTCTCTGGGTTATGTCTTCAGTCAGCAGTGGCGAGCCCCTGGAGTTGAGAATCTTAAGCTGCTGTGCTATAAGCCTAATAGCATGAGTGTGGTAAGGGGGGATATTTCCTTAGATGGGGGGCAGGTGAGGGAGGCAATGATCAGCATTCAGGTCCAGTGAAGCTACCAAGTCCAGTCACAACCCGTAACTGCTAATGATGTCACACTTTCTAGACCAACAGCCATGAAGCATCTGATGTCTCCAGTTTGTATCAGTGCTTGACTTGATCACTGTGGGTGTTGAATGTAGTTCTAAATGTGTCCACTTTCCAAAGGCAAATCAGACAGTAGATGTGCTAAAGCTACACGTTTGGTAAATCTTGATCTAACTGAATTAGTCTAGTGAAGCAAGAACTTGTGAAGTAATGATGAAAAGAAAATGGATAAAAGAGTTTATGAGGCTAGAAAATGAAGGCAGGCTTCCTTGCATGTACATGTGCTGTCCCTTTGCCTGCAGTGTCTTTCCCTCCACCATCTTCTTGGCAAAGTCTTACTCATTCTTCAAGACCTAGATTAACCATCACTTCTTCTAGAAATCCTTTTCTGACGTAGCCCACTTTCCTCTCTTCCAGGCAAAGATAACTACTCTCTTCTTCGATCAAGATTCAACATGTACCTTGTCTCAACCTTTATTTCAGCAGTTCTCACACTAACTTTCCTATATATTGCTTTACCACAGGGCGCCTACAATGGGACTTTCAGTCCCTTGAGGGCACAAACAGTGTCTTATTTGACTGTATATTTCTGGCATTAGCTCAGTGCCTGAGATAGAGTTGATGTTCAAGATCTGTTGACTGGATGAGGGAGAATAAATGAAAGC
Organism: Rhinolophus sinicus; assembly: GCF_057876585.1. NCBI lineage: Eukaryota > Metazoa > Chordata > Mammalia > Chiroptera > Rhinolophidae > Rhinolophus > Rhinolophus sinicus. Next base: position 1,864,222 of record NC_142507.1, on the reverse strand, counting down.
ACATCATTGATTTGGCGCAAGTGTAGTCTGAGGAACCTTCCAGATCACTGAAGTTTACACCTTCAGCAATCAAAACTTTTAAAGTGTTTTATGAAGACAGAAATCTTTACAAATTGTCTTATAGCTTTTTCTGCCTCATTAAACAAAATGAAACAACCATAATGAATATTTCCTAATTTATTCAAATTCTTCTTCATGAATCAATTACACTATTCTCTGTGTTCTCAAGAAAGCTTAGCTCAGGTACTCCTCTACCAGGAAGCCTTCCCTAACCCTAACCCTATCCCATCAGACGTCACTAGATACCGTCTTACGCTATTCATGGGACACTTTGTATACTGCTTGCAATATTTTGGGGAAATTATCTGTTTATTCACATGGTTTCACTACTTCACATGGTCATACTCTGTTTTCCCCATTAGACAGTAGTGTCTCTGGCCAGAAGACCACGTCTTACTCATCTTTTCATTGCCAGGGCCAAGCAGAGCACAGGAGATGCCCAACTACTGAACTGAAATGAACATAGTAATACTGTAAGAGGGTTTTGAAATGTGTGGAACTGTTAGTCTCTACACTAAATTATTCCGCTTTCTGTTTTACAGTGTTACAATTTTTTTATATTGCTTCTATTTTTTCCTTCCCAATATATCATGTTACTCTATCAGATTAAGTATCTCTAGAAAGGCCTTTCCATCCTTTTCACCAATCCAGTGATTTCCAAATTTTTTGATCACATATCTCGATCAGTAGAAAATACATTTATACATATTTACAAATTACATACATGTATTATTTTACTATTTTATGTGGATTCACCATAAGCAAGAAATGAGAAATTAAAAGGAAAGGTTAGATAATAAAATAAATATTTTAAACTAAAGTGATATTTTATTATGTTTATTAATAATATAAATTATTTTGTGAGATCATCTTACTTTAGTCTTGGCACAATATTTAGAGATACAAATTTTATGTGCTTGAGTTCTAAGTTCAATTGATTCAATACTTAATTTTAAAGGCTATCATACATGAAAAATACACTTCAAAAATATGTCAATACAAGTGGACAAAGTATATCATTGTCTTTAGATATTAACATATAGTACTCATTTTTCATTCCCAGTTACGCCAAACTTTTTGTTGAAATTCAGATAGGAAATTCATTTGACCTCAATATCACTTTGATGTAGGCATTGCGTTAAAAAAAAAATAACAAAAGGATTCAAAACTCTTCATTTGCAAGATGTTTAGATAGGATAGAAAACTCTATTTCAAATCCTACTCCCTCCCTCCTATGTGACACCATGGTAATCTTAACACCATTGTCTATATTATTACATGTTAGTAATGAAAAAATTAATTCATATGTTGGGACCCACAAAATGGATGCTGCCCCCAAAAGATTAGATTATTTAATGGAAAAGTGAAATTATCAAACAAGTAGAAAAAAATAAGGCCAGGTAAATGACATGATCTCAGGATAGGAGAGGACTTGTGAAACACAATATAGTAGTAGAAAACAAAAATGGACAAGACCAATACTTTTATCTACATTATATATAAATTGCCTTTTTGCGAATATTCTAGTAAGAAAATGAACAATGAACCAACAAGAGGATTCCATATTTCCCACATAAAAATATACCATGATGACTTTGAGGAGTGAAGATAGGGAATATACACAATGGAGTCACTTTAACCAAGCTGCTGAAATTATTACCATTATGAAGGCTGAGACCTGAGGAGACCATTCTTGTTCTAACCTGCCTGGAAACTTTAACTCCTTTGAGCTTTCCAGTCCTGCGTCAGTGCCTGACTAGACATGTGGATTTCCAGGCAGCACTCTAATTACCCCCTGGGGACTCATGTGTCCAGGCCACCTGATGACCCCCTAAAGCACTCATGTATTCATCCACATGACATCTGTTATCCAGACCACTGATCTGACCATACCTAGTACCCATTCTTGGGACCACCGGCATCCACCATCCTGCCTGTCATCTGACTGATAATTGTCCTGGACCAATCTTAGGGCTAAGAAAGCAAGACTGATAATTCTAAAAAATGTACTTTTGGCTAAAAACTTTTAACTTTTCTTTCTTCTTTGAAACACTTCTAGGTTTTCATCGAACTGTGTTTCCAGTTTGTAAACTCCAAGACCCTTGAATAAATATCATTTATTTCTAGCAAAGCCTCCAGACTCTTGTTGAGTTTGTTCAACAAATTTGGTATGGTGAAGGACAATTATACACTCTCACATAGTATTATGGGAATTTGATAATAACAATATTGCAATAGTAATTTACTGATTATGTGCCATGTAATGCTAGGTACTTTATTTGTAGTAACTCATTTACTTTTTATAAAAACATCATATGGTAGACTTATACAGGTTTTCTGGTTGAGGCACAGTCAACTTAAGGAATTTGGCTAAATCTCACAGCTATAGGTGGCCACAGGGTTGACTTAGCCAATTGTCACAGTCAGCACAGTACCTCAGGCTCACCGTACTTTTGTGTTACGTGCTATTGAATTGGCTCTGACTCCTGGAGACCCTGTAAATGCGTGATGTCCACAATGTCCTGTCCTCACAGGCCTGCTCAGCTCCTGGAGACTCAGCCTATGACTTCCTTTATGGAGTCAGTCCATCTCCTATTTGGTCCTCTTTTTCTGCTGCCTTCTATTTAACACAGCATTATTGTCTTTTGCAAGGAACCCTGCCTTCTCATGATGGGCCCAAAGTAGGACAGCTTCAGTTTTGTCCTATCTGCCTCCCGTGATGTTTCAGGCTTAATTTTCTTTAGGACCCACTTGTTCATCTTTCTGGAGGTCCAGGGTATCCGTAAAGTTCGCCTTCAACACCATATCTCAAATGAATTATTATTTGTTTCCTAACAGGCTTCTTCACTGTCCAACGTTCACATCTGTACATAATAATTGGGAAGATGAGGGTGTGGATGCTCTTAGCCTTCGTCTCTAATGATACATCTTTGTTCTTGATGATCTTTCCTAATTCTTCCATTGCTGCCCTTCCAAGTCTCAGCTTTCATGTGATTTTTTGGCTGCAGGCTTCATTTGAATTGATAACTGAACCAAGTGAAACAAAATCTTTAACAATTTTTATGTCGTCATTGTCTATGTTAAAGTTGTGTTTCTTCTGTCGTCATAATTTTTGTCTTCTTGATGTTCAAATGTGGTGCTGCTTTGGCACTTTCTTCTTTGACTTTCATCAGAAATTATTTCAACTCATTGTGACTGTACTTTCAGGGGCCCACAAAAAATGTTTTAATTTCTGTTAAAATCAGAAGAAAAGCAACTGAATGTTTAGGTTGAAGAAAACGTTTTAATGTATGCAATCAGTATGTTCACGTTTATGTCAATGCAGTTATAATTTTTAATATTATTTTATGGAGGAAGAGGCCCACAAAGATAAAAGCATCTAGGACCCACAAAAGTCTGAATGTGGCCATGTGTGGCAGAGCTGCATTTTGATCCCAGGCAATGGTGACATCTAAGCCTAGGTACTTTCCGGAAGGTAACTTGCCAATGCTTCAAAAGGGCTAAAACTGTTCATTCATTTGATTACTTTTCAATGATTTAAACAGATAGCAAGTAAGGACACGGACAATGATTTATGAAAATATATTTATTTGTAATAGTGTTCATTTGAAACCAAAGAATATGTAACAATAAAAGGATGTCAACTTAGGGACCTAGGTGAATATTAGGAGCTTCTGAATGGAGCTGAACTGAGGGGGAAACTGAGGACTCAAAAGTGCTGGAAGTGAGATTGAGTCAAGCAGGACGCAGAAGGAGGCCTGTATGTATTCTGGACATGGACTGCAGACTTCTGTTGGGCATGTAATGTCTGAGAGTGTACTTGTATAATAAGTGTGTTCTTGAATTTATTTTTAAGGGAACTGGACAGGTGAGGAAAAGGTTAGAAGAAATAATACTCGGTAAAGCAGAGAACAGTCAGGGGACTCCTCTGAAGCGTTTTCATAACAGGAGGGACCAAGTACTTGAACATAGAAGACTTGAAGACGTTAATCTTTGTTTTGAAAGCCCCGAAGAGCCAATAAAAGATTTGAAGCCTTGGAGTGACATGCTCAGATGCGTAGTTTAGAATAATCATTGAATATATATTGTGCCTCGCATGTAGGTATGAGATAGGAGGGTGGGAATGATGCATTGGAGTGGAAAATAATATATATTCATTCAAACAAGAGATATTTACTGACTCTTACAAATATTCACGGAGGGTTGATGCTGTTCCTAGTACATGATTCTTTTAAAAGCTTAATTATGACAGAAGAGAGAGAACTAGAAAGAGGTTTTTAAAGTCAAAGCATAATTTAAGATAGAAAAGACTTAAAACGTAATTCTGCTGAGGAATTGTAGCCAATAGCAAAGGCGGGGTTAAAGCTATAACAAGGAGGGGGGTCACAGGAGAGAGCATACAGTGAAGAGGTTCACTTTGGAGAGGTTTCAACTTGGGTGCAGCTATAGGTAATTTGTGGTGTCTGGGTGAGGCAGTTGGGCAACAATTGTAGAAATCCACGCTCTGTAGCCTTTATTATGTCTCTGAAGTTACAAAGAAGCTCCTGGTATTGTATTTTGACTAATGGGACTGAGGCCTGCCCCGCCCAATTGGAGCTACACAGCTATATCCTCATTTGCATCTTTACTGACCAATCAGAGTGGTTACTTAACAACCAATCAGATCACATCATTCTGCCCAATCAGGACAGTGCAATTTGGACCAATCACACCGTGCACATTGGGATTCCTCATTTGCATAGAAATGGACCAATCAGGCACCAAGTGGGAACTTCCTCTACATGACCAGGCTTCCCCCTTGTCTCTGGGGAGTGAGCTGTGGGTTTCCTCCTGAGGCTTCCTCCCTGGTGTGCAAACTGTTTACCTGAATACAGCTTCTGCTTTCTTGGCATCCCATATGGGGAACTCCTATTGGCATAGGCTTGGCGGCAGCGACCTTTTGTTGACAAGGTCATCTGGTGAGTAATGGGGTCACCACCGACTTCCAGTTGCAGTGTGGCCTTTTTTTCTAAAAGCAACATGAGGAACCAGCAGCACCTCTGCAAACGAGCTAAATGGGGATGACAGACTCTTCTTTGTGGGGCTGCTCTGTGGGTTAGTTACAATGACCCACGTACTTGCTCAGTGTGACTTTTACCATTGTACTCATGGTGGGGTAAGGGGAACAAAAGTTTGGTGACTAATAATGGCCTGGAAGTCCTTGGCGGAATGCAAGTATTTACTCTTGCAATGGTTTCCTCAAGCGCCCAGCTAGTTCCAGGACTATTTATAAACAGCCTACCTTTGTGGTAAAGCGTTCCACACTGGAACGCTGGTGCCCCGAGGTCCTCACTTGAGGTGACGCGCCGTCCCGCCCCAGCCCGAAAGTCACGTCAGCAGCACGCACCTCCCGCCTTGAGTACCTTCTCCCCCCAGTCTCCGCCCCTCCGCTGCTCTGGCCCCACCCTCCGCTCCTCGGGCCCCGCCCCCCTCTCCCATTGGCTGGCCCGCCCTGTCCCCCGGCCGCCCCGAAGACCCGGAGCAGCGGACTTCCCCACAGGCGTCGCCGGGCCGGCTGGCTGCGCATGCTCGGGAAAGCCCGATCCGGTCCGGAGTCGGCGGCAGGGCGGCCGCGGTGCAGCGCGGATCGGCCGGCTGGGGAGCGCGCGCCCGAGGAGGGAGGTGTGGGTCGGCGGGGGCGGCGCGCGGCCGGGGTGGGTGGGGGGAGGGCCGGGTGTCCGCGAGCTGATCCGAGCGGCTGCGGGCGGCCTGGGCTGCGGGGCCGCGCCTGCGGCGAGATGGCGGTCCTGGGCGCCGAGGGCTGAGGCGCCGCCGCGGGGGACGCGCCGCTGCGAGGCCGCGGGGAGCCGGTGAGGACCGCGGGGCGCGCGCTGAGGGCGGGGGCGCGGGGCCGGGCGTCGATCGCCGGGCGGGACCCTCGGACGGTGCCCGCCCGCGGGCCGGACTTGTCCGGGGCGGGGTCGCGGGTCCGCCCGAGTCGCCTGGCCCAGGCCCGAGCGAGTGATCCCCGAGCGGCGCGAAGTGTTTCCGTGCGCGGCTGTCCAGCGTCCTCACCTTGTCGTCCCCCTTCCCCGGACCCCGCTCCGGAAACACCAGTGTGGACTCGTCGCCGGTGCCGCGACTTTCACCTCGGCGCGTCCCGGACCCGGGCGCCCGCCTTGGGACGCCTCTGCCCGGCCGTTTGGGTCGCTCCGGGTGCTCACGGACCGCAGCGCCGGCGCAACCCCACCTCCACCTCGGTGACCCGGTAGGTCCCCGTGACCTTGCAGTTTGCACTAGCCCCTGTCTCGTCTGTGACTTGCACCTTTCCCTGTCGTCCTGTTGTGCACAGACATGCATTTTGTGGTTTGCCCGTCGCTGGGGAAGGACCAGGCTTGGGCGCCGTCCTTGCTTCACCCCGTCGGTTTGCAGTGCAGCCTCCCTCGCTCCCGGGATTACAGGAAACCTTCAGCCAGAGAAGAGCGGTACCTGTTATTGTGACCTTTTTTCTCTTCCAGGATAATATCATTTCCAGGGGCCTGACGTGGCTCTCTGTTTCTGTTTGCTAAGTCTTGTATCGTTTTGTGTAGCCTAATGTTCAGAGAGATTTGAGTGTCTGCTGTAATGTGCTGTTGGCAGGAGCAGTGGAAAAGAATAATGTCCAGAGTTATCTTTCGGGCCCTTTGGTGTTTTACGTGAAGTACCTGGTGAGCAGTTGTGTGCAGGTTTTGGCAAGAGGTCACGCTTCGCGTGTAAATCCACTTTCTCTGTCTCACTAGGTCTCTGGGTGTATTGTACAAACAGAGTGCAACTTTTTAGAAAAGAAAGGCATTCTTTTATTTACGTGACTTGTTTATAGCTATAAAGTAGTAAATTAACTCTGGCTGCAAATGATCACTTTTCATAAATAGTTAATATTTTTTAAATTGAAACTTAGTGGCCAAGTGTTGGGAGGTACTCAGGTTGAGAAGTGTAAAAAGTATGTGGAGTAGGTCTTTCAGATGTAGTTTACTAACATTTTCACACAGTTTTTCTTTGCAACACATAGGCGTTGGAAAGCTGAAAGGAAGGGTGATGCTTTTTGGAGGCCATGCCCCATAGAGAATGTCACAGATAAAGTCTCTGCTTTTGAAGAGAGAGAAATCTTTGCTGTTTACCCCACCAAGTCTGCAATTTCTTTTACTCGTTTGCACACTGATTGAACACCTACTTCCATACGTATGATTGTGGGGTGTTTGGGGGACTATAAAGATGAGGATAACAGTTTCTGCCTTCACAGACAAGTTAGGCAGATGGGACCATACACAAATGCCTCATTTGTCTTTTAACAGATAGTTAAGCTACGTCCAGAATCCAGATTCAGAGGGGGTAGAGCTCACAACCCGTTTGGCAGGGTGGGGTTAGGGAGGTTAGTTGTCGAGCTTCTGGCTTCCGAAATCTTTGTTTTGAGGATGACTAAGACCCTTGCTAGGCAGGGAAAGGTATAATCCAAGCAGAGAGAAGGGACAGCACAGACGTCATACATTTGGGGAGAGGCAAGTAATTATGCTGGGATGGAACATCAAGTATTTGTACCAGTAAGAAGGGGGGTAAAGCTAGAAGTAGAAAGTGGGCCAGTTTATTATTCCTTTTAATGCCCGGCTAATGACCTTGGATTTAGTAGGTGGTGGGGGTTTTACAGACGATTTTTGAGTTAGCAATGTAACGATTAAAAGCTTTGTTTTCAGAGGATCAATCTGGCAACAGTGTGTAGTGTGAATTGAATAGAGAGAACCTGGGGGTAGAGAGACCTCTGGATTGCTGTGGTCATAGGTAGCGGGTGTCTGCGCTGTGGCCGGTAAGAATAGGACAGGAAATGAGGAAGGAAGTAGATTAGACAGAACTGCTGATGAAAGAGAAAATGAAGAAAGTGAAAATAACTATGATTCTGATCCAGGTTGGTTGGGAGAATAGTGGTACCATTTTGAGCAACTTCCATGGACGCTTCGTCTTCGGCACGTGAGTGTCACTTTGCAGCAGTACTTGTCGGCCATTTGGGGATTAGTAATCCTTGGTGAAATTAATCTGCTGGCCCAGAAAATTTCCATATGCACCTGTGTTTTGTGGTTGTAAGTTTAGAGGTGTCCCTGGACCCCCTGAAGCTCATCCACGGAACCCATGGGCCAGTGGGTGGGCTGGGAAGCGGCTCAGAATTACTGGGGGCCTTTTAAAACAATAGAAGCTTCAGATTCTTCCACTACTGATAAGAACCCCTATTGTAGAGACATACTGTATATACAGCTAAAGACAGTATCTCCTTACACTTGTATTATGGTTTGCAGTGAATTTGGACTTATTTGCTGTTATATTACAGAGCAAACTAGCCCAAGAGGTTAAATGATTTGCCCTGAGTATTTCAATTAGTGAGTGGGTAAAGGGGAATCAGGAGTTGATTGACAGTGATGGTTTCTTTCTTGTATGAAGATGTATTATATGCAACTGATTTACCATCATTGGATATTGTTACTGCCTTTACGTGACCTCATCAGTGAGGTCTAGATGATCCTTTGGCAGTTCCTTCCAGTTCTTAACATTTTGTGATTTGGGGTCTTAGGTTTTCACTGGACTGTCTGTACCTTGTTTCCCATGTGCGAGAGAGCTGGTGAGGCTGAGGAATGAACTGGGCATGTGGAGAGTGACATCAGACCCATCATTTACTTATTCCTTTGGATGGGCAGGGGGAAGTGAAGCAAGTGAAATAAAAAACTGTCAGAACTTTTATCTTCTCTATTCAGGTATGCCCTACTTAAGAATACTCCTCCATTCAAGAAGCCTTTATCAAGTAAAAATTGAAGCTACAAAGGAAAGGAAATGCTGGAACCTAGTCAGTGAATTTTTTCCCTTGGATTAAGTAGCTAACTCTCCCTAGTATGGTTAAAACATAATTTGATTAGTAAACAATTGACTTTTCTGCACCTATAGGATTATCTTCCTGGAGAGAACCAGAGAAAGTTATTAGTATCTTTTATAGCTCTAGAAACTTTGATTCCATAATTATTAGAAACACTGGGGTCTTTTTTACTCTTTCTATAAAAATATGTAGTTATAACAAGCAGTGGAAAAACCAATTAATTGGCCTTTATAATGGTATATATATTGAAGTTGCTATTACTTAATGGAGGAAAAATGTCTAACGAAAGTACCTACAAAGATGATTTTCTACTCTGCTGGCATTAAGAAGTGTATCATAGCATAACATTTTCACAATGGCTCTATATACATTATCATTTGACGCTCATGACAACTGTAGGGGTGTCAGAGATAATCATTGCTTTCTAGATGAAGACACCGAGGCTCAAAGAAGTTAAAAAGAAGTTAAATTTCCAAGATATATGGCTAGTCAGTGGCCAAAATAGAACTAGAGCCATAACTCATATTTTTGTTCCTGGGTCAGTATTTTTTCCCACTAACTCAATGGTGGAAAGGTACCTGAAGACTGCATGTGAGGAGTCTGAACTTACCTGTTTGGAATCTGTGTCACACTTTTGTACTGTGTAGATCTGAACTTGTCTGTTTCCTCCTTTGTGTGCAAATAGTAACCTCCTTGCAGTGGGGTTTGGTATGTAATTTTGAAATTTATAACTATTTATCAAAATCATTATCCTTCTGTCAAGGAAAAAGCAAAAGTTGATTTCTCATCTGAAAATACATTGGCAAAGTGTAGGTATTAGTTGCCTTTTGAAAACTTGAGGATTTTAATTCAGGTGTTTTTACAGATGAAGTTTGTTCTTTTATAAAAGCCCAGTTTATGAAAATTTGTATTTTTGGAGCAAATAAATCAGAATCTGATTTCTAAAACTATAATGATATTTGATGATTTTTACCATTGCATGAAAAGTTCTATCATAAAAAATGATTGACCACTTCAAAGCTCTTAGTGTATATACTTCATATGTTTAAACAATTTTGGGGGGGAGAAGTTAAGTGAAACCCCTGTCAGATCACTCCTAATATATGAGGAGACTGGCATCTCTCCCGACATTCCTTAATCCTGTTACTTGTCACAGCACATGCTGGTATACCTGCTACATGTCAGACGTGTGCGAGGTGCTGGTGGGGTGCAGTGCTGAGAACACCCAGGAAGCCGGTCCTGCTGTGACGGAGTTTAGTAGGCTCCCTGACGTCAGGACGGGCACAGACATTGTCGTCTGGGATTGTGTGACTGTGGAATTATAATCACAGGCACACCTCGGACATAGTGTGGATTTGGCTCCAGGCCACCACAAGAAAGCGAGAATCGCAATAAAACGAGTTGTCATCTTTTTGCTGGTGGAGAGTCTTTTCTTCAGTTTGTAAAAAATGCGACATCTGTGAAGCTCAGTAAAGAGAAGCACAGTACAATACGGTCTGCCTGTAATTACACCCCGCCTTTGCTCTGGGTTTTGAACAAATTATGCAACAACGCAAGGAACCAGCTGAGCATTTTTCTTGCTGTGTAACAAACAATCCTAAAATGAAGTGACTTAAGACACCCTTTTTTTTTGGCTCACAGTTTTGCTGTCCTAGGCTGGGCTCACTGGAGCTGGTCTGCTGCTGGTCGCTGATGACTGTATTCAGCGGCAGATCAGCTGGGTGCTGGTCTCTCTCTCCTACTGGGCCACTTGCTCTCTGGGTGGCCTTTCCAGGATTGCTGGCCTTACCTGGTGGCCTAGGGCTCACAAGAGGGCAAAAGCAGAAGCAACCAGGCCTCCTGAAGCCATGGGCTTGGAACGAGCGTAGCATTTCTGCTACAGTCTGTTAGCAGTTCGCAGGTCCAGCCCAAGTTCAAGGGAAAGGCACTAGACAAGTGCCTGAATCCCAGGATTATACCAGACAGCTAAGCATGACACTGAAACGGGCTTCTGGAAAGCTTTTGGAAGCTGAGACTTAAGCTGCCTGGTACTTTTAGTGCTTTGAGTCTGGGCCCTGCAAGCTGGGTTTCTCTCACTTTGTCTTCATCTCTCGTCTTTATCTCACGATCACTTTTGTAGTCTCAGTTTTTGGTGTGTGTGTGTGTGTTTAGTTCAGGTTATCTAACTGTGTTATGGCGAACTGCAATGAAGAAAATGAGTCTTTCGTTGCTATTACGTTATAGCTTCTGAGTGGAATAATGAATCTGTGTATCTCACTTAAAAAATTTAGGTGTAGCTGTGGAGCACGTTTGAAGCATTTCATGTATACTCAAAAGTGGGCTCCTGCATCCTAGTACAAATCTCTGAATTTCTGAAAATAGTATGTTGGCTGTGGTGAGGAGGCATTTGGTGATTGAATGTACTGAGACACATGATTTACATAAATACACGGAAGGCCAGGGTGCAAAGCGGGGTGGGGGGCAGAGATAGAATTACATTAAGGTGTTTCCCCATGGCTCTCCTCCCTGCTTTGACTTGGGTAGTTGAAAAATGTACTAGCCTTCACTGAATTGTAGGTGTGGTGGCTTTTTATTTAACTAAGGGAAACAAGTTCTTTTGATAGCTGTTTAGTAGACCCGTAATTATTAAATAGGGTGGGTGGAAGCAAACTGTTGAGTCCTGACTTGAAGTCGTCGGATCTGTGACCATACATGGGCCCCAACTTGCCAACATGCCCTGCTCCTTGCATGTGCTTAGTTACTGTGTGGAGCAGGGTTAGTTAAATGAACCTGCTCTGTGTAAATCAGGTCACACGGCACCTTAAAGGAAATAGTAAATAACTTGCAGTTTAAGAAGTAAAAACATGCTGGCAAATGGCTTAAACGTCATAGCTTTCAAGTCGGCAGTACTGCTTAGTGGCAGTGTGGCCTCAGTTTCATCTTCTGTGAAACATAAAGAATATCTTTCTTACTGGATTTTTATAAGGCTCAATGGCAATAATGTTTGTAAAGCAGAAAGGATGGTCCCTGGGACAGAAGCAGCCTGGAACTGTTTGTATTGCTCGTAATTCCTTATTAATAAGTTGAAAATACAAGTAAGTCCACTTTTCTGTGAGCCAGTCATTTCTCAAGGACATTTGTTTTGGCATGAACAGATTTCATGATCAAATCTCACCTCTTAACTTAAAAAAACAGTTGCTGAAATGAATCTGAGAAAGATACTGACCCAACATGGCTGAGCTGGTGATGGTTTGGCTATGCATCTGGGAAGGAGATGCTGTGAACACTACTGGTAGATGAAATACAGTGTAGACCAGTGTTTGTCATCAGTTAACACACATCTGGGATACGTGTTAACCATGGAGGTGGTTGAGGTCTGTGCTATGGTCCTTGCTAGTCGAGTTCAAGAAGTTTCATGATTAACGGCTGACTCCCATACACATGCGTTTGAGAGCTGCTGGTGGACGCTGAGTCTGTAATGTGGAGTTCTCGTGTCCCTCAGACCCTTTTCTAGGCTACAGTTAGTTCCTGAGGCGCATGTATAATGTAAATACAAAGAGAGCTTAATCTGAACCTTTCAGATGTTTAGAGAGGCTCAAGGTGATTGCCAAGGACTTGATCCAGAGAAACTGTAGAAACCTGATAACCGGGGATTACAGTAAAGAACAAGCTGGAGAAGTGACTCTGCAAGAGGCATCCGGCAGGCTTTCTTGTCCGAGACTCTTCCCCATACTTCCACAAAAGAAGTTCTTCTGAATGAAGACATCTCTTTTTTAAAAATGCCCGCAGAAACAGTTAAGTTAGATATTGTGATTATTTATCAGATAATCTAATTGCTTTCCACTTTGCTAAGATAAGCTACTCAAAAATAGAGATTCTGACTCAAGTATGTCTAATTTAGAATCTGGGTAGAAAGTAGGTTGGATGGCTTGGGGCCATGATTTGTCTCTTGTGGGGAAAAGCCATTGCTGAGCGTAAGGGCATTGACTTGGGAAGAAGTCCTGGGAAAAGGTTTAAATTTTAAATTGATTTGATAAAAACCCCAAACCTTGGGGCAGTGGTGGTGACAGTCTGTGTCTGTGTCTCTTAAACCCTCTTCAGGCCTGTCACTGTATCTGTCATTGGAAAGGCAGATCTTTAAATTAGGGCTGTTACTGGAAAAACTTAACCTATGTTTATATCAACCATGTTTTTATTGTGTTAGTACATTATGTGGTGAAAAACATGGCAAGCCCGTGATTCTGTCTAAATTTGAGTGGAAAGGATTAGTTGGCATTTGTTTGAGGAGGCTTTTGTTTTTGTGCTTGTTTTCATGACTTTGTGGCCAGTAGTTTGGAGAGAAAAACAACAAATTCATCTCTTTTTGTCCTATGAGTTGTGAAATATGGTGTCGATGTTTAGATGTGAATACCCAGAATGGAAAGTATACACTGTATTCAGGAATTTCATTTTCCTAGGGTCAAGTTTTGGTAATTATGACTTGGTTTAAAACTTTGTGGTTAATTTTCTTTTAAAATGTTGGCTATTTAAGAACTTGGGCATTCCAGTAAGATAAACCTCATTTACTGGCTGAGTGAGCTTGGTCAAGTTAGCTTTAGGTTAAGCACTAGTTTTAGCATATGTAAATGGTGTTCATATATATGTAAAGTGGTACTAATAATACTTCCTTCACAGATCTATTGTGTGGCTTAAACCTGTCATTTCCTGTTCAGTAAAAGTATTCACTAGGATGGGTTCATAATATGTTACTAATGTCAGGTGTGTTCCAGAATTAGTTGATTTTTAACATTAGAAAGGATATTTTTCCCAGAACACATGGTAGTGATTTATTAGACAGTCCGTGCAGCTTCCCTCCTCTGCAGTGTTAATGTGCTTACACTTTCACACATGATCTTTTTAAAGATTACTTGCTCTTCTCCCTCAACCCTAAGAAAAAGCATTTTCAATGACTAGCTGAAAAACCCCACAAAATCACCGTACTGTGAATCTTTAAGAGAAAAAAATAAGAGAATAATAACATCTGATGGATGCAGCAAACTGCTTATTTTAAGGCATGGGTTTCGCTCAACATTTCTCATTTTAGGTTCTGTTTTTGCAGTGCAGATGTAGTGAAAAGAGCACTGGCTTTGAACCCAAGAAATCTGGGTTCAAAAATACTGACTTTCTCTAGTTTCTGTGGCCCTGAGCATCTTTAATTCCTAAAACCTAATTTTCCTCATCTGTTAGTAAGAATAATAAAGACTCTGAAGGGTAATTGTTAACATTAGAGACAGGTTTTTTAGTAAGGTGATTGACAAATTCTAGGAGCCCAGTAAGTGGTCACTGTTATTCTTACTATTTTGGGAGTCCGAGACCTGATTCACACTCCAGGTTTAAGACCCGCTGGGTTTTGTGTTTCTGTATCACCTAGATACCCATTAAGTGCAGGTGGTCCCAGGTAGTTAAGTTCTGTCATCTTATTCTTCTGCCTAGGGAGTGTTACACAGCTTTTTCTATATATTAACTTAAATTCATTGTCTAAGTTTGAAACCCAAGATTTAAGATGCTCAGTGTTATTCGAATTTTATTTTCTTAATTGACATGCAGTGCAGGAGTGGGAACCTATTTCTATGATAATCACTGAGGCATGGGGGGAAATTACCAAGTGCAAGGATTTTTGCTTGAAACGGTTTGGTATTTTGCCATTGTAAAGATAATGTTGCACATTATAAGAAATTGAGGAAATTATAGCAAATTATAAATTATCTGATTCTCATTGATACCATTTTGGTGTACTATGTTGACGTAAGTAAATTTTAGTATCAGTTCTTTTAAAACAAATAGGAATCATCACCCTAGATTAAGAACAATTGTGAAAAATTAAGTTAGTCAATGCATAATTAGTGAAAATGTATTTCATTTTTGTGTTATGACCTAAGGAGGTAGAGGATGGAGCAGGGAGAGAAGATGACTGATGAAAGATTGCAATAGGGCCGAAGTCCCGTGTTTCTGTTGTTTTTAGGGACCATAACTGTTCAGCTTTAAAATTAGAATAGTTGCCTCTAAATTTGATGAATGTATTTTCCTTTTCACTAATGTTTCCTAGTAAAGCACAAACCGTTTTAATAACTTTTACTTACAATGAAGGGAAACTTTTATTTTTTTGGAAAGTTGGTGTGTGTTTACTATAGTTTTTAAAGGTGCATCTAATGGAACAACATCACCATCTTGTGGCCTTCTAGAATATTGTCGCCAGGGTTCGGTTTTCTCAAGTATAAGCACAGACTGTTCAGATGTTGGCCAAGGGATCAGTGAAATTTGTAATTGGCTGTTCTTACTGTAAATGGAGGACAGGGAGTACAAAATTAAATTGTTTGTAAACTACAATTGCAACTTTGTGAAAAAATGTGTATTGGAGGAAAATAACGGTATAAAAATGAAAATAATTGTGAGTTAGGTTGGTGTGATTATGGATGATTGCTGCTATTTCATGTTTTCATGAAATATGCAGTAATTTTAGTCAAGCAATTCTAAGCTAGAAAATCTCAGTGTGTTCTGTGCTACATTTCTTATTTAATAAGATTATGCAGTCCCAGAAAATTTAGAAGCGGTGTCTCACCAGCCATTAAACAAGACTGCTTTTGTCTAGGACAGTGTTCTCTAAGCTGGTGGCTCTTGGAGGAGTATTTTTTTCATGAATTTTTTTCATTTTGATGACAATTTTAAACAGCAACAAAATTAATTTGAGAAGTACAGTAGTGCGTTTAAAGGAGCACCTGAAACTAAATAAGACTCCTTGATTTTAAGCCTGTTTGCTTGTTGTTTTGAGATTCAATGGGCACTAATTGTCCTTCGTTAGCAGATATGTATCAAACACTCGTGGGCACCAGTCTTTGAGGGAGGCACGTGGATGCAGTGGTATGATTTGTCCTACTCTTTCGGAATTTACAATTAGTATGCAGTGAGAAAAATGAAGCTATTTTGATGAACACAAAATTTTGTAATCAGGGATTCTGGATAAAAATAGATAGAATTCATTCAGTATTTACTATGTGCCAGGCACCATGCAAAGGCTTTTGGTAGTTTTTCTCGGTCAGCAATTTATTTTGGAATTTTGCTTTGATTATGCAGGAGTAATGCACGTACGTGCAAATAAGTATGTGTGCCAGCCCTGAAACACGTCTGTGGAACAATAGCTGTCATTGTACAGTACAAGTACTTTAGCTGTATGGGTCTGGCAGGCTTCTGTGCCTTGGTCTTGATTGCTTACCACGATTTGTAGTGTTTCTGTGGGAAAATCTATACTGTGTTCTACACAGCCATGTTTCTCCCAGATTTTTAGAGAAATCCAGTTGATATATAATCTGGGGATTAGTATATGACTTCTGAATTATTTTGAATAACTAGGGCTAGAGAATGTGCAAGCTTAATGAGCTTTTCTCTGGTTTATATACTTTTGGCTGTTTGAGTATTTAATAAGTCAAAGGAACATTTTGGGTAACATCCTTTACTTTTGTATTGGACATTTTTGTATTGAGCATTTAGTTAGGTCTGTGGAGATGAAATCACACTGCTTAGGTGGACGTGGACTTGAAGGTCAGAATTAGCTGGGCAAAGATGGGAGCTAGTCCTGCCTGTACAGGATTTTCTTCATGATATTTTAATTTAGTTACATTAGGAAAAAAAAAAAAAAAACCCTAACTATCCTAACCAATTCCACAGGGCTAATGTTTTATTAATTGTCAATCTTCATTTAACACTCATTTATTGGGTATTTAGTAAAGGCTGAAACCTGGGGTAGGGGCTGGAATTATAAAGATGAGTTGTACACCCAAAGGGTGAACTCAGCTGGCACCAGAGCCCCACCAAAGTGAATTGTGCTCCATGGGCTCAGCCCCTGCACCACAGCTCCTCCACTGTAGCCATGGCCATCCTCACAGCCAGTCAGCCTAAGAGCCAATCCCTCCTATTGCGTGCCAACAGCCATCAAATCTCAACTATAACAGGAGGACACACACAACCCACACAAGGGACACATCTGGAGCATCTGATTCAGGTGACCAGGGAGACTGTACCACTGGGTCCCATGGGACACCTACTACCGTGTTTCCCTGAAAATAAGACCTAGCCGGACCATCAGCTCTAATGCGTCTTTTGGAGCAAAAATTAATATAAGACTCGGTCTTATATTATGTTAGGTAGGTCTTATTTTAGTATAAGACCGGGTCTTATATTATTAATTGTTGCTCCAAAAGACGCATTAGAGCTGATGGCCCGGCTAGGTCTTATTTTCAGGGAAACACGGTACATGAGGCCACTCTACCAACACTGGGAGATGTAACAGCTCTACATAACACATAGAAACAAACACAGGGAGGCAGCCAAAATTAGGAGACAAAGAAACACATCCCAAATGAAAGAACAGAACAAAACTCCAGAAAAAGAATGAAACAAAATGGAGACAATTTACCAGATGCATAGTTTAAAACACTGGCTATAAGGATGCTCAATGAACTTAAGGGGAAGAGTGGATGAACTCAGTCAGAACTTTAACAAAGAGATAAGAAACATAAAAAAGAACCAGTTAGAAATGAAGACTACAATAACTGACATTAAGAATATATCAGTAGATTAGATGAAGCAGAATATTGAATCAGTGATTTGGAAGACAAGGTAGTGGAAAACACGCAATCAGAACAGCAAAAAGAAAAAAGAATCCAAAAAAATGAGAGTTTAAGGGGCCCCTGTGCCACCATGAAGCATACCAACATTCACATCATAGGTGTACCAGAAGGAGAAGAGAGAGCAAGGGATTGAAAACCTATTTGAAGAAATAATGAATGAAAACTTCACTAACTTGGTGAAGGAAACAGACATACAAGCCCAGAAAGTACAGAGAGTCCCAAACAAGATGAGCCCAAAGAGGCCCACACCAAGCCACATCATAATTAAAGTGCCGAAGGTTAAAAACAAAGAGAAAATCTTAAAAGCAGCAAGAAAAAATCCCTTAGTTACCTACAAGGGAGCTCCCATAAGACTGTCAATTGATTTCTCAACAGAAACTGCAGGTCAGAAGGGACTGGCACAAAATATTCAAAGTGATGAAAAGGAAGAACCTACAACCAAAATAACTCTACCCAGCAAAGCTATCATTTAGAATCCAAGGACAGATAAAGAGCTCCCCATACAAGAAAAACCTGAAGGAGTTCATCACCACTAAAGCAGTATTACAAGAAATGTTAAAGGGAACTCTTTCAGAAGAAGAAAAGATAAAAAATATGAATGTTAAAATGGCAATAAGTACATACCTGTTAATAATTACTTTAAATATAAACGAATTAAATGCTCCAATCAAAAGACATAGGGTGGCTGAATGGATAAGAAAACAAAACCCTTACATATTCTGCCAACAAGAGACCCACGTCAGATTGAAAGATGGACTGAAAGTAAAGAAATGGAAAAAGATAATTTCATGAAAATGGAAAAGAAAAAAAAAAAAAAAAGCTGGGGTAGCAATACTTATGCCAGACAAAATAAACTAAAAACAAAGGCTATAACAAGGTACAAGGACCCAGCAGTTCCACTTCTGGGTAATTATCCAAAGAAAACCAGAACACTAATTCGAAAAGACATATGCATCGCTATGTTCATTGCAGCATTATTTACAATAGCCAAGATACGGAAACAACCTAAGTTTCCATCTGTAGATGAATGGATAAAGAAGAGATGGCACATATATACAATGGAATATTACTCAACCATAAAAAGAATGAAATCTTGTTATTGTGACAACCTGGATGGGCCTAGAGGGTATTAAACTAAGTGAAATAAGTCAGAAACAGACAAATACCATATGATTTCACTTATATGTGGAATTTAAAAAAACAGTAAATGAACAAACAAAACTTACAGAGAACATTTTGATGGTTGCCACATTGGGGGGGGGAGTTGGTGAAATGGGTGAAAAAAGGGGAAGAGATTAAGATGTGCAAATTGTCAGTTGTGAAAATAGGGATGTAAAGTACAGCACAGAGAATACAGTCAATAGTATTGTAATAGTTATGTATGGTGTCAGATGGGTACTGGGTTTATCTGGGGGATCACTTTTTAAGTTACATGAATGTCTAATCACTATGTTGTACACCTAAAACTAATACTGTATGTCAACTCTAATTGAAAAAACAAAACAAAAAGAGTTGTAATAAAGACATTTACAGTATAATGGGGGAGATAGAAAAATATACATGGTTAGAGTGCTATGAAACACATAGCAACTAAACAGTCCAAAACGGGAGAGATGACTCTTGAGCTGAATCTTGAAAGATGATTAAAAATTAGGTCGATGAACAGTGAGGAAGTAAAATCCAGGAAATTAATGGGCATCAGTTCCAAGGGTGTTATAAGCCATGGTAATTGGAGGAGGCATAAGGTTAAATTCAACAAGGGTTTTGATGACTGCAGTGAAGAGTATATGCAAATGTTTGTTGATTTGAGTAAGGGAAAGAAATTTGTATTATAAAATTGATAGAACAGATGGGTTATAGAGTAATTTTGAGAGCAAGGCATTCAGATAGTTTGGAAATGATTGGATATTGGCAGTAAAAGGGACCCTAGAGATGGGTCAGGGTTTTAGAACTGTTACAGGATAAACAGGCATATTAAGAATTTGAAGGGGCTGGCCCGGTGGCTCAGGCGGTTAGAGCTCCATGCTCCTAACTCCAAAGGCTGCCGGTTCGATTCCCACATGGGCCAGTGGGTTCTCAACCACAAGGTTGCTGGTTCAACTCCACGAGTCCTGCAAGGGATGGTGGGCAGTGCCCCCTGCAACTAAGATTGAACATGGATGGCACTTTGAGCTGAGCTGCCACTGAGCTCCCAGATGGCTCAGTTGGTTGGAGCGCCTCCTCTCAACCACAAGGTTGCTGGTTCGACTCCCGCAAGGGATGGTGGGCTGCACCCCCTACAACTAGCAACGGCAACTGGATCTGGAGCTGAGCTGAGCCCTCCACAATTAAGACTGAAAGGGCAACAACTTGAAGCTGAATGGCACCCTCTACAACTAAGATTGAAAGGACAACAACTTGACTTGGAAAAAAGTCCTTGAAGTACACACTGTTCCCCAATAAAGTCCTGTTCTCCTTCTCCAAAAATATCTTTAAAAAAAAGAATTTGAAGAGTTTATTTGAGCAAGAATCTATTCAAATGGAATATCAAGCAGGAAGTGGTTAGGAGTGCCCTGTGGACAAGAGTCAGGGGAACGATTTATAGAGAAAGTGCCAAAGCAGAAAAGAGAAATTATTTGACTGGCTATAGCTTGAACCTAGTTGGCTGTTTGAGATTGGTTGTTTTGATGAGCGTTTTGATTTCAGCACCTTGTGGCATTCAGGCATAGATTTTTGGTTTGATTATGTAGGCCCCCATCGCATTAGAGGCAGCAGTGCCTCAAATTGCTTCCTTGTTTAATTAATTTAACAGTGCTTAGAAAATGAAAACGATGTGTGTGGTGCATTTCAGTAAGATTTTTGAGACAAGTTAATTGTAAAGCAGAGAGATTTTCCGTGTAATTGTTTGAAAAGAACACTTAAAAATAAAAAATACAGTTGAATATAAACTCATACACGAGAAAGTGAGATTGGTTAAGAAAGTAGGAAGAAAATTAATTTATGAAAGGGGAGATGTGAGATATGTTTGAAAAAGAAGTCAAGAAAAGCGGTCTCAATTTGTATTGCTGGAAAATAAGAGGTGAAAATTGGAGGAATGAAAACAGAACCAAAAGGCTTGGGAAAAAATGTATTTACCGCCTCTGGTTGAAAATCTGAAATTGGGTGGAGATAATAAGAGTTGGGTATTAATACTGACTTAGGAAATATGGCATTTTGAAGATAAATACATTTTTCTCATCAAAACCACTTCAGTGGTCCTCCGGTGAAGTGCCATATATCGTGCACTAAGAGGAACTTTGAAACTGACTGAAAGTACACAAAGATGAAGACAGAAAGATGAAGTTATTAGATCCTACGGTTAGATAGGCCTTGTGAGATTAAAATAAGCACCCAAACTCTAGTCAGAGGTTAAAAGGTCCCCGTGGGGGCCCATCCGTATTTGTCCTTTGGTAGGTATGGCAAGTGCTCTTCAAGTCACTGGAGTGGCTCTGTTTAGAAGGGTGGTTCTTTTTCCTCTGGTGGCACTTGTAAATTATCAGGAGGGTGACGTTCCTGTGTCTTGCATTCAAGAGGATTAATCAGTGATCGCAGAGATTCTGAGTAAAGGGCTCTAAGTAAAGCACAAGTAAACATGGAAAGGCTGTTCTAAGAACACCGCGGGCTGCTATCCCAAACGGTTCAAAGCGGAAGCGTGCATTGAGATCTGGCTGCCCAACTGTGAAGGTGGAGGGCAGGGCGCGGTGGTTGAGGAGAGATCCTGGGAAGAAAAGGCCTGTGGGCGATAGCATCGGAAGGTAAAGGAACGTTGGCGTTGCATTGTTAACACTGAAAACCATCGCACTTCGCCTATTTCCCTGAGATATGGTGTGAAAGTGCTGTGCAAACAGAAAGTAGTGGTGCTCTTGCCACTAGGTGCTGCTGGGACCCAGAGCTGCAGGGAGTGAGGGTGCTGAGGGGAGTGGACAGGTACTAAAGGGGCAGAGAGAACCGTTGGGAGATTGTGAGCACAGTAGGGCTTCAAGTCCGGGCGGTCATCTGTGCTAATCAGTGGGAGGGAGAGTGGCCAGCAGTTGCTGGCAGAGGTGTGGAGACCGGCGTGGGAAGAACAGTAGGATTCAGTGTCCTTAGGAAGCTATTCAGGAAGTTGGCAGTGTCTTCAGACCCTTAGGAGACCACAGCGGTGATTATTCGGAGAGTTTGGTGACAGTGAGCGATTCTCAGGGCTACGCTGAGAAAGCTGCTCCCTTGTCTTCATCGTCCGCACTTGCAATCCAGTGGTGTGACCCTGTGGCCTAGTGGTGCGCCGTCCCTGGAAAGTGTATTTCCTCCTTCTGAATATTTGGGTCATACAGAAAGGTAAAATCTAACAGAATTACACTTTATTATCACAGGATTCCACTAGAAAAATCTCTTTGAGTTACATTTAAAAAGATATCTATGCAGTAGAACCATTCCAAGGTTTACTGCGGTTACCAAACACCCTTCCGGGTGGACCCAGAACTGCGGGTTTCCCAGGGAGCAGGACCAAAACCTGGATGAGCTGTCACCCTCTTGTTTACTGTCTCATAAACTCTTTGAGATGATCAAAAATATCTTCTGTAAATGTTCTCTACATATGGAAGTAATTTGTTTAAAATCAAATTCCATAGTTTGAATTTACGTTTTTATGAAATACTTATTTTCTGCTTTAGAGTTGCAGAATCTTGGATATTTTAGGGCAAGGGAGGCTGCTTGGTTCATCTCTATCTTTGCCACGTTCATAGAGTTCTGAATGTTATGCTGTTGTTGCAATAGCTATGCCTAAATGCAGGCTTTCTAACCTTGTAAGTTCCATGTTCATTAGACTAAACTTCTCTAGCACCTGATGTCTACCATCCTGTCTTTTCCTGAGATGTTTCCTGTGTGTTAATATTGTCTTCTAGACTTGATGTTGAAGTTGGGACTTTGTCCTTTGCCATCTTTGTGTTCTTGCCGTACCCACTTTACAGACTAAGCAGTCAATAAGGATGTTATTAATTGATCCAGGCAGATAGATATGTGACATTATTTCTCTGGCTTTTCCAAGTGTTCATGCTGTGTATGCATTATGTGCAAAATGGATCAGGTCTGTTGTTTTTCAAAATGTTGCTTCCTGACTGAAGAATGACATCTGAAAGTAAACAGGCAACTAAGATCTTGTAAGTGAGGGTTTGACAGTCTGTAACCTTGGAAGAATGAAAATGTAGTTTAATCTCTACATTAAGGACTCCATTCTTTGCAGCTGAATAAAAATGAACCTTTATTTGGCATTTTTAAAGGGTTGAGCTGCACGTCATCAGTTTATGCATAAATGGCCATATGCTCCGGGCATAGGTTATGACCTAAATTCATTTGGATGCGTAACGAATTTGCTTAAAGTCTGTTAAAACTCAGGCTTTGTTTTTTCTGTCGCCATGCTTCTTGGTCACACAGCTGTTAAGTGGCAGGATCGGAAATGAAATCCACATGGTCTGACTCCAGAGTTGGCTCTTGCAAACTTGGTGCCGTTTTGTCTCCCACCGTTTGCTCCTCTTCATACTCCCTGTCCTGGTTATGGCACCATCATCTACCCAGGGAGTGAGGTGGAAGTTTTAGTCTTTCAGAATGCTTTCTAACCCTCAGCTATTCTGTAACCATCTGTGCAAAGGACTTACACAAATCCTCTGGTTTTTTGTTCACACTACCAGTGCTTTGGTTCAGATAAATGCATTTTAAATTGAATGCCATGGCTGCCCAAGTTATTCTTCTAAAATGCAGTTCTGATTATTGAAATCTCTCAGTGTGTGTCAGTTACCTTCAGGATAAACTTCAAACTAGGCTTGGTATATTTTGAATGCCACATAAACCGTTCCCCAGGATCCTGTGGTTGTCGGTTGCTGGTTTGCTCCTCGCCTCGTCACGTTACACTGTCCTTGCGTTCCATTTCCCAGCCATTCCAGCAGTTCTCTGCGTGCTCTCTGCTCTCCGTCATTCGAGACGCAGTTCACGCAAAGGTTGCCTTTGAACCTCGTCCTGATTCCTGAAGGTTGGATTCTCCACTTTCTCTTGGGTGCCCCCTATGTACTGCTTGACCGCCCGCATTTGTTTCAGGAACTCACACTGAAAGCTCTTTATCTGTTCACAGGTTTGTCTCCTCACTAGACTATGAGCTCCTTGAAAGAAGGCATCGTGTCTCACTCATCTTTATATCCCCAGTGTCTAGCACAGTTCCTGGTACAGAGTAAGTGATCAACAATTCTTTTTACACTAACACTGTATTTAATCGTCCAACTCGATACATGTTGGTAGTTAATTATACCTGTGTAGACCTCTCACAGGTGGTAATTAAATAGGATAATATGTGGTCATTAAAAAAAATAGGGCCATAGACTTTTAACACGTCTGAGGTTCAATTTCCTCATGGATAAGAATGGAGAGTACCTTCCTCTCATACAGTCACTGTCATGCTTAGATTAAACACTATAGAGCAGTGTGTGATATTGTTCTATGTGCCATACAACTTTGTTATTAAGTGGAGTGTGGGAGCTAAGTGTTTGTTGAAATTGAGAATTTTATTTGTTGTCTATCTTCCCTTCAAGGCAAGATGGTACCATTTTCGAACCTTGTCCACCATGTTTTGCTGTTTGAAATTGCAGTCACTAGTTACCAGAGTCATGCACGCACGAGGGGGAGGGTTGGTTTACATGGAACAAAGGGAGAAATGCCTTGGGGGCGGGACCTGGGGACAGAAAGTGGTAGAGTGAGCAATCTTTTACCTAGTTGGCGTTGTTTCCCAGTCTGCATAGTGTTTCAGACTTCACAGTTCTTTTCAAGTAGCTAATCCTATGCCTAGTGTCCTTTATTCTCCGCAGTTGCCTTCCTGGCTAACTCACTAACAAAGCCCCTCAATTTTCTTTTAATCTCCCTCCCACTGACATAATATCTCACCTACGCGTAGGTCCTTTGTTGCTGTTCAGAGTCTTTCCTGGAAAACCCGTTACACTGTGTGAAAGCTGTGCCTCTCCTTCCTTTCCCTCATGGCTGCAGACGTGCTCCCTTCCCTCACACCCGACGAATCAGGGAACTGGCGTTCTCGTTTCTGCTGCTCTGCCTTCCGTGCATTGTTCAAATGTTTAAGTCATGTGACGTGAACATCCCAATTTCTATGTTAACATTTGGAAGTTAATAATGAGAGCAGGCATTTGCGAGCTAGCCGCTCAGTGTAAACTGGGTCAGTACCAGCAGTTAGAGTTTCCGCGAGCGTCTCTGTAACCCCATATTCCTCTCTCCCCAACCCCTGAAGGAACTGCTATTCTGAGTGTGTTTTGATCTCCTCTTTTTTTTAAATGGTATTACCACAAATATATTGAGTTTAATAGTTTTTATGTTTATAGGCCTTTTAAAGCTTGAGCAAATGGTATAATATTTTATTATAGAGGAAAATCTAATTTACAAATCTTTATACACTTCTAAGAAGACATTCAAGCATCATAAAAGTACATAGAAAAATCTCAGTGTGCACATTTAAATTTATAACAAGAATATAGTCGTGGAGACTTATTTTTGGACGGTGTGGCTGTTGCTGTACCACATACAAAGTAAAGCTCCTTGTCCAGAGTGCGGAATGTCACAGAGGCTTCCCACGCTAGTTTGTGCCGACGTGTTTCGTTTAGAGTCCTGGCGGACTCCCTGGAAGTGACAGCTTTTCACTGGTTGGCCCTTTGACCTCAGCTCTTTAGTGGGCTTCATTCAGTGTGTGTTGGTCAGA
Organism: Rhinolophus sinicus; assembly: GCF_057876585.1. Taxonomy (NCBI): domain Eukaryota; kingdom Metazoa; phylum Chordata; class Mammalia; order Chiroptera; family Rhinolophidae; genus Rhinolophus; species Rhinolophus sinicus. The sequence goes on along the minus strand of NC_142507.1, from coordinate 1,838,907 downwards.
CAGCCTGAGACTCAGGGTCCACAGTGCCCGTGTTTCTGGGCTTCTTCTTCAATCATAACTCATGGCATTTTCAGAGAAGTGCAGAGCAGAAGATGGATCATGATAAACGCCAAATAAATTCATTTCTTTCTTGTCTTTCGGAGTTGGAGGCACCTTTGGATGGCCTCAGCGTAGAGTGTTACGTCTTGGAGGTGGGACTAGGGAGAGGCAGTGTTAATCCTCAGAGCCTGTTTGTGTGTCTGTTTCATTCACTGTTATGTTCCTAAGGTCCATTTGTGTGGTTGCCTAAGCGACACCTACTGCATTCCTCCTCTCTGCTGCATAATGCCCGTTATATGAGTTAGCCGTTATATGAGGGCATTGAATGGCTTTCTATCCGTGGCCCTTGCAGTATTGTTCGTGTTTCTGTTTATGAGGAATGCTTATACTTGGCACATAAATAGAAAATTTTTATAGTCTATATCTAGAATTGCTCATTGAAGGATAAGCAAGTGTTCACTTTGCATGATAATGCCGCATTGTTTTCAACAATCTTGACACCTACCATCAAGATTTTACCAATGGAAACACCTAGTACCAGTGTCCAAGAGCCACCACTGTTTGGCCATTATTTGGTACTGTCAAAACTTCCAGTGAGTTGAAAATGTCATCTCATCTCATGTGGTCTTAACTTCTATTTCTCTGATGAAGCATGAGATTCTGTCTTTTCATGTAATTATCGGCCTTACAGATTTCCTTGTCTGTAAAGTTCCTGTTTGGGTTTTTGCCCATTTGCCTACTGTGTTGCCTTATTTTCTGTAGTTCTTATATAGTTTAAGTATTACTCTATAATTAGTTTCGTGTTTTATAAATATCTCCCAGTTTGTGTTTGCCTTTTGGTTTTCCTTATGATGTTTTGTGACAAGTTCTCGGCTTTCACATAGTCAAAACATTCACTCTTTTCTTTTTTGGTTAGTATGTATGTTTAAGAAATCCTTCTGTTCTAGGAAGACACGAAACAATAATTTTCTGCTGTAATTTCTTCTAAAAGTTTTAAAGTTGGCCTTTCGTACTTACATCCCCAGTCCACCTTGAGTTGATTTTGTATGTGATGTGCGGTAGGGACAGTTTCGTGTTTTCCATGCACGATAGATAATTTCAGGACCATATGATGGTCCCTCCTTTCCCAGAGCTCTGCATCGCTGCGTCTGTCACATCAGTGCGGCCTGACATGCACTGGTCTGTCTGTTGCATTTACGCTTCATCAGTCTCACCAGCAGTTGTGGTGTTAGTGTTTCTAAAAACTCTGACCTATTGATCCTCTCTGTTACCTTTTCCTTTTACTTCATTAGTTTCCCTACTTCCTTTGGTTTTACTCTGTTATTCATTTTAACACAACAGATTGTCTTGTTAACTCATTAGTTCTCAACCTTTCTTCTTTTCCTGGTATAAGTCGGTGAGGCTATAGATGTGCCTCTAACTTAATGTATCCCACAGATTTTCATATATGGCATTTTTGTTATTCAATTCCTAGCATTTTTAGAGAAATTTCCAATATTGATATTGGTTCATTAATTATGACAAATGTCACATACTACTGTAAGATGTACTAATAGGAGAAACTAGGTCTGGGGCATGTGAGATCTCTACTATTTTCACAACTCTTCTGTAAATCTGAAACTATTCTATAATAAACAGTTTAAATTCTAGTGGGTTCTTTTTCAAATAATGCAGTTCCATTTTCGTAGCCTCTTATTGCTTGACCATGTTTTATTTTATCTTTTTTTGCTGAAACTAATTTTTAGAAGTTTATATTTGGTAATCATAATATATAAAGTCCTTGGAGGGTTGGAAACTAGTATTTTTTTGTTTCTGCTGACTCACTTATGGTGGGTTATTCTCTGTAAGTTTGATTTTTTCAAATTTAGGCTCATGTTGGCTCCTCTTCGTCCTGGTAACCCCAGTGGCTTCTGTGGGGTGTCTTCCTGAGAACCTGTGCATATAGTCCTGCTGTGAGCAGAGGTTCCTAGGGTTGGGCCCTTGCTCCCGGGAGGGGGCAGGGTCTCAGCTCCCTCCCCTGTGTCTCCAGGCCCCAGTGCCTCTGTCTGTCTGCACATCTAGGGCAGTGCTCTAATTAAACAGAATTGTTTTGCTTACTACTCACCATTCCCTCTGTTACTTCAACAAACTTTTTAGAAGTGGGTGTTTGTTTTTTTTTGGCTACCATTATATGGAGTGAGAGCCGACTTGATAATTTCATACTTCTTGAGAACATAACAGTGTTTGAAAAGTACATTGGTTTTAATTTATCCAGGATCTGTTTGCATTAAAGCAGGAAGACCTTTCAAAATATCTACAAACCAGACTGCTAGAAACTGCAAACCCACATTTTCCATTGTTTTCTCATATAAACATGACAACTGATATAAACATGACAGCTGCGGGTAGATGCAGTCCTTGAGCCCTTTTTCTCATCTGCCTGAATGACGTTTCAGAACATGTGACTATATGTTAATTAGAATTGGATACTCATAGTGAGCAGTTTATCTTGTCTTTTTACACAAATACACACAGGCACACACAGATACATAGCGTTTGCAACTATAAGTGAAGAAAGTAGAATGATTTTAGAGCGCTGGACTCCTTAAGTTAGAGAAGACTCCGGTGGAGCCTAGAAAAGACTACAGACAGGGCAAATCAGGCTAGACATCAGTATTCATTAATATTTCTCAATCTTGCCCAGAATGTTCTGCTCTATGTTTAGTAAGTTAATGGTGGATAGTTTAGCCTTAAAGTATTTGTCATGCAGAAGAAAACTGAAGTAGCTCTGCCTTGTAGTTTATTTAAAAAGTAGAAATTGGGGTGGAGGAGTGAAGCAGAACTTGAAAAAAAAAATAAAAAGAAGCATGAAAGGCTTACTAGGGACATGCCGACTGATGCGGGAGATAGACCTGAACTAGGTACTATGTTGGAAAACTATGACACAGGGCATTATTGGGACAGTTGATGAAATTATAGAATGTGTATTGGATAATAGTAACATCTACACTAGTTAAATTCCTGAATTTGGTCATTGTATTGTGGTTATTTAAGAGAATATTTTCATTCTTAGGAAATACACACTAAATATTAAAGGGTAAGGGGAGAACTCAGGTGGTTCAGATAACACGTACATATTATAATATGTAAGAAAACAGGTTACAATTATGTGTATGTTTATTTTATTGATAAATCATCATGTGACCCTAGTGTCTTTGCTCAGATTGACCCAGTCACGGTTTATTGGCCATATTCTTGTGCTCAGAGGATTACGTCTGAGTTTTAAATGGAGTACAAGTGTGCATATACCAACATGTGATGGGTTGAAAAATACTGTATTAGGTGTGGTTTCTTAATTGATTCAGCTAGTTTTAATCATACTGAAAGTTATAATCTCTCGTCTAACACATGACTTAATTCAATTTTTTATAGGTTTAAGTTGAATTTTGGGACATGGCCACTGCTTCACCAAGGTCTGATACGAGTAATAACCACAGTGGAAGGTTACAGTTACAGGTAACTGGTAAGTTATTTTTATAAGTAAAATCATGATTCCCAGATGAAACTTTCTTTTACTTCTAATTCAGCAGATTTATTGCATAAGTATTTTTTCTTGTAGATTCATACTGTAGTGTATTTGTTGCAATAGGCCTGAAAGATAGACACCCTCTAAAAGTATTTTACTTATTCAGTAAATATGTATAGAACCTGTGCTTGATGTAGAGAAGGTACATCCTCGTTGATGGTGGGCGAATTTGGATATTGCAATAAGCATCAATGAGTTGGTCCTTAACTGTTTATTAGAATGGGGAAGGAGGCTGAAGGCCTTTTATCCGTTTAGCCATCCATTCAGTCAGTGGGCCAGTATTTGTTAAGTGGAATGACATACACGTATATGAAAACACAACGCCCTAGGTCCCCCGGAAGTTACAGTGGTGAAACAGGTTCGTTTTGTGTGGACAGTTCCTATGCACGGTCGTCATTAACTGGGTACATGGGGACTCAGGTATCGCAGGTGTGCTTGGGATTGGAGGGGGCCCGTGGACTCACAGAGGACTCAGAGGGGGACACTTTAACTCCTGCAGGAGGACTCGCTTTCATCTCAAATGAGGTTGGCAGCAGAGAGCATTGAGGGCGAGGGGACAGCGTTTGCAAAGGCATGGAAGGGCCATGGTGAGGGGCCTCCGATCATGCGTTCTTGATGCTTGGAATACGTGATTCAAGGAGAGTGGTCCTTAAGCTCTCAGTTTCACTTCTAGAAATTTATTTTTTTCTGTTATAGTCCTATAACAGATATTTATATTTTTATATAACTATAAACAGCTTATAATTGATGAAGTATTAATATCACTTATAAAATGATAAACTATATCGTTTGTATAATTATTGTTTATATTTATGTTATTTATATAACAATATAAATATCTGCAAGATAATTTCCTAGAAGTAATGTATACCGGGGGTGCCAAAAAAAGTATACAAGTGGACACTGGTGAACGTTGCTCAAGCAGTAGCTGGCTGTAAGCAAAAGTGTCTGGACGCCGATGGGAACCACTTTGAGCACCTCTTGTAATTGCAGGAGTCAAACGTGACTTGGATTCATTTTTTGTTATTGGAATATATTGAGTATTACAATTTTAATACAGTTTTCCTTTCTGAAAATGTGTATACAGTTTTTTGGGCACCCTCTGTATATAGAATTTTTATTATGTATTATATATAAATATGTACATATATAGAAAGATTATAATATACATTATATATATTTTATATGTTATATATGTGTGTGGAGAGAGAGTTAGTTTGTATAGCAAAAGACTGACGGTGGAATTCTAGGTGGATAGTGAAATAAAGTGAAATGAAAGAAATGAATCTGCACGCCCGCCTGTAGGAGCCAAGTTCTCAGACAGGATCGGTAAGCGAAAGAGCCAGGTGTGGCATAGTGTGGAATGAGCTGCCACATGGACGTACAGCCTGGTGTGTGCGGCTGTGCCTGGAACACTACATAGAAGATTTGCCTCAGGAGGGTGGGAGTTGGGTCGGGAAAGAAGAGGTGCGTGAGTTTGTACCGCAGTGCGGTGTGCACATGTGCGTGAGTTTGTACTCAAGTGTGTGCACATGTGTGTGAGTTTGTACCCAAGTGTGTGCACATGTGCGTGAGTTTGTACCCGAGTATGGTGTGCACATGTTTGTACCCGAGTGCGGTGTGCACACGTCCGTGAGTTTGTACCCGAGTGCAGTGTGCACACGTGCGTGAATTTGTACCCGAGTGTGGTGTGCACATGTGCATAAGAGCACACAGAAGTGAATACTCCTCAATATTTTAGATTTCAGGCTTTCTATAGAAAAGGGTCAGAAACAACGTACAAGATGTATAAAAAAATAAGACTTGAGATTGAAAAACTAATGGGCTGTTGTATTCACATTTAAATTATTAGCTGTTGTGTTTTTACCTTAATAGTTTCACTTTTGAAAAATTTTAATCATATGTACTTTTTTCATGAGTGTTGTGAATTATGGATTTAGCTTTATTCTTTCAAATGCTTCAACATTTATGGAATAATCTATCTTCTCGTTGATTTGGAATGCCACCATTATCATACTCTGATATCTTATTTCTGTTCTTTTCACCTCTGCTCTCATATCACGGGAAAAACTGTTTTAATTATTTTATTTTATAGTACTTTAAAAATATATATTGGGAAAAATATCTCCCTGCCCTATTACTTTGCATTTTAAAACTTGCCTTCACTATTCGCTAATTTTCTTTACCTTTCATTTAGATTATAGAGTCCCTCTCCCTTTTCCTCTGTCACCGCTTTCAAAAAAACCTGTTTCAGAACGACTATTAATGTTTCCATTTTGATCATTTAAAAATAATGTATTAAATTGGAGGTAACTGAAATCATTCAGTGCTAAAACTTCCAACTCCAGGAATATATTACGTCATTTCCTTCAAGTCTTCTGCCCATCAGTAAAGTTGCATAGTAATCCTTAGGGTATCCTATACATTTCCTACATTTATTACTAGAGTTTTGGATGGGGGGGAATATTGTGATTGAGATTTTTAAATTAAATTCTCTCTCTATGCACACACACACGACTCTCTTTTTCTGATCGATTTTTAATATTTATATAATCTTACATAGAGGACATTCTGTGTATACCGTGAAAGGAAACTCATTAATGGAAAAATAAAATCTATGTATCCCACTAATTAAACTTCTTATTTGAATTCATGTTATGTTTTGGTTATTTAAAATCATGCAGAGTTTTGGTCAGCCTACTGTAAAATCCTTGTGAGATTAAAAATTAAATTAAAAAAAAATCGCTGTCCTTGCCTTGCCAGCATCTGGTATTTTTGATGACTTTGCCAGTTAAAGGTACTCAGTGGGTGTATTTTGAATGTGTCTGCAGTTACTCAGGAGAGGTGACACTGTGCAGTCAGTAATAGTCACCCTGCGGGTGTCAGCATTCGCTGATGGCAGCTTTGCTTGTCACGCCTTCCTCACCCGTCCTAACATCAGGTGCTATTGGTCCTTGGTTTTTCAGCTGAGGAAATCGAAGATCAGAGAGGTTCATTGACTTACTTAAGGTTAGGTGGCTAGTAAGTGGCAGAGCTAAGATATGAACCCGGATGTGTCCAACCCAGTGCTTTTCCTTTCCTTTTTTTTTTTTTAAGATTTAATTTTTTTAGAGCAGTTTTAGGTTCACAGCAAAACTGAGAGGAGGGTACAGAGATCCCCAAGCACCCCTGCCCCCACCCACGCACTGTCTCCCCATTATCATCACCCCCCACCAGTGGTACATTTCTTACAATAATAACACTACACGGACACGCCATCATCCCCCAGAGTCCACAGTTTCCACTGGGGTCACTCTTGGTGTCGTACGTTCTGTGGGTTTGGACAGATGTGTAATGACATGGATCCACCATTATGGCGTCACACAGAGTCATCTCACTGCCCAAACATCCTTTGTGCTGCTCCTGTTCAGTCGCCCCCCAACCCCCAATCCCTGACAAACATCTGTCTGTCGCTGTCTCCACAATTCTGCCTTTTCCAGGATGTCACAGAGTTGGAAGCATGCAGTGTACAGACTTTTCAGATTGGCTTCTCTTGCTTAGTCATATGCATCTAAGTTTCCTCTGTGTTTTGTCATGGCTCGACAGCTCATTTCTTTTTAGTGCTGAATGACATGCCACTGCCTGGATGGAGCCCAGTTTATTTATCCATCACCTTGTGAAGGACATCTTGCTTGCTGCCAAGTTCTGGTGATTATGAATAAACTGTGATAAACATCCATGTGCAGGGTTTGTGTGGACATAAGTTTCCAACTCCTTTGGGTAAATACCAAGGAGCACACTTATTGGATCACATGGTGGAAGTATGTTTAGTTTGTAAGAAACCACCAAACTGTCCTCTAAGGTGGCTGTACCGTTGTGCATTCCCGCCAGCAGTGATTGAGAGTTCCTGTGGCTCCACGTCCTCGCCCGTGTTTGCTGTTGTCAGGGGTCTGGATTTTGTCCTTTCTGATAGGTGCGCAGTGGATCTAATTATTGTTTTAGTTTGCATTTCCCTGATGGCATGTGACATGGAACATTTTTTCATATGCTTATTTGCCATCTGTATATCTTTGGTGAGGTGTCTGTGAAGGTCTTTGGCTTGCTTTTTAATCGGGTTGTTTGTTTTCTTGTTGAGTTTTAAATATATTTTAGAGTACAATACTTTGTCAGATGTATCTTTTGTAAATATTTTCTCCATTCTGTGGCTTTTTTTCTTATTCTCTTGACATCCTTCATGGAGCAGAAATTTTTGATTTTGATGAAGTCCTGCTTATCAATTATTTCTTTCATGGATCGGGCCTTGGGTGTTAAATCTAAAAAGTCATGTTCACACCAAAGTGTGTACCAACATTCTTAGCGGGATTATATACAATTGCCAGAAAGTGAGACAATCCGAATGTCTATCAGCTGGTGAATGGAGAAGTAAAAAGTGGTGTGTCCACACAGTGGAATGCTATTTGTCAGCAAAAGGAATGAAGTTCTGGCACATGCTACCACCTGCGTGAACCTTACAGCGTGCTAAGTGACAAAAGCCAGTCACAAAAAAGCCACGTGAAATATCCCGAGTAGGCAAATCTAAAGAGAAAGGAAGGAGGTTTACAGTTGATCCTGTAACAGTGTGGGGGTTAGAGGTGCTGACCCCCCGAGGATAACTTCTGACCCCCCCAAAACTTAACTACGGATAGCCTACTGCTGACTGGAACCTTACTGAAAACAGCCGATTAACATATTCTGTATGTATGTGTGTTATATACTCTATTCTTAAAGTAATCTAGAGAAAAGAAAATATTATTAAGAAAGCCATAAGGAAGAGAAAATACATTTACAGTATTGTGTGTATTTATTGAAAAAAATCTGCGTATAAGTGGACCTCTGTAGACCTGTATTGTTCGGGGGTCAGCTGTAGTTACCTGGGGCTTCGGGGAGGGGGCTTGGGAGAAAACAGGAGGGTGGCTGCTTAATGGTATGGGGTGTCTTTTTGGGGAGATGCCTAGTTTTTAAAATTGATCGTAGTTGTGGTGGCACAGCCACCATTGAATTATATAGTGTAAATGAGTGAACTATATGGTATGTGAATTATAGTTCAAACCACTGTCAAAACTCAAATGGTTCTCAGACGTTATCATACTCTTGTTCTATTGTTTTCATTCTGTCAATTAAAAGAGTTTGGTTGCACAAGAGGCACAGCTCCATTTTTATTGATGTATTAGCACAAAATACTGCTTTCTGGCTACATATATTCACTAGTGATTATCATGTTTCTGTTAGTTTCTAGTGCCAAACTAAAAAGAAAAAAGAACTGGTTTGGAACAGCAATATATACAGAAGTAGCTGTGGATGGAGAAATTAAGAAAACAGCAAAATCCAATAGCTCCTCTAATCCCAAGTGGGATGAACAGCTAACCGTGTAAGTACCTTGTACAAAAGAGTGGAGAAGCTTCAAAGGGGCATGTGCGCCTTGGGATTTTTTAAATTATTATTTTGTAGGGTGACTTCAAAGTGATGACTTGTTTTTCATATGAAGAAGCCTTTAAAGTATATAAACATTGGGGGTTAATTTCATTTTCTTTACAGAGGGGGCATCAATGGTCATTGCTTTTGCTTTATAAAGTACATTATTTCCATGTACTCATATTTTCTCTTACTGTGGTAAAAATATAGGGCATAAAGTCAATTATTCTTAATTTTGGCATTCTGCACTACAGGGTTATAAATTTGTGTTTTAACCAGTGCCATCAATTGTCTAAAATCTATAGAAATATGTTCAAATAGAAATAATTATTGTGAAGTCTCAGACTCTTGAGGTATTACTGGTGTTTTGGTTCACCAATTATAAAAATTCTTATCTAGCTAGTGAAATCCTAATGTGCTTGAAGGCAAATACTGTTTTTATAATTCAGGTAGTTTACTGTTTCATACAATATTTTTTCCTCAAATAAACTGAATCATGGCTTTTGAAAAATGATTGAAGTAAATAATTTAATAGGAATTATTGCGTAGAATAATGGTATATCCTCCTATATTTTTGTTGTAATTTACCCTTACAGAAATGTGACCCCACAGACCACACTGGAATTCCGAGTTTGGAGCCATCATACTTTAAAAGCAGATGCTTTATTAGGAAGAGCAACAATAGATTTGAAACAAGCTTTGTTAAAACACAACAGAAAGTGTAAGTTTTTGTTCTACCCTTTGTTTCTTTAAAAGTTTATTTTAAATGCTTTGAAAGTATCCTGAAGCCCCAAAGCAAAAATGCTAGTTTTTGTATTTGTAATGGAGAGCTTCGGGTATTGCCTATGGCTGGTGTTGCTTGCGACAGGAAATACTATTTACAGCAGGTGGCCGTTCTCCATCCTACAGACTTAGAGCGTGACCACAGGCCCTCATGATTTGCTCAAGAACACAGGTACTTGCTGTTACAACCGGAACATAAGTTTTCTGATTCTTAGGTGCTCAGTTTTGATTAGAAGTAATAGAAAACTGATACGACTCTAGACAGCCTTGTAGCATTTAAAAATACACTGATGATTGATCAAATTCTTGGCTGCCTTTATTCAGCCTCTTGGCTTAGCACTTGACTTGGGTGTTAGTTATCAGTTGAATGAGCTCTAGTTAAATTTTGGAGTGTTGTGGGATTCATTTCTAAAAAGCAAACCAACAAACACTACTTATGAACCAAACACTAACCCAACAAAAACATGACAACCTAGTGATAATAAAGATACTCAGTACAAAAACATTTCCTGTCCTACCATCCAATTAGAATTCACTCACGGGTCTAGGGGAAAGGTTATCAGTGAGAAGGTGTGATGTTGCTGAGGACAGCTGTATCCAGAAAGTGTTTGACCGTCCCCTTAAGGGCACAGAATCTGTCTCCATGGAGAGAGGGCTCCGGGCGGTGGGCGGTGGGGGTGTGTTCTGCGGTGTGCTGAGTCCGGCTCCTGTGTGTGAGGGAGGGCGTGGGAGAGGAGTGCCGGGAGGAAGTAGACTGAGATGCTAGGGCTTGTGGCCCTAAAGCAGAGAAGGCCGCTGAGAGCAGGGCTGCCTTTAGGGAGCCTTGGATCTGCAGGCCTGAGAAGTCCTGCATGGTTTCTGGCAAGACGCGAAGAAGTCTGGTACGAATGGCAGACAGAATAAAGCCCTTGGAGGCACATTACAGTATGGAGGAGGTACCTGGAACCAGGAAATTTGTGTGGGCCTTGATAGTCTCGGGTAATTTTAGGGATGCAGGGAATTGGTGTGGTCGTGTGGGGAATGTTATCGCAGGAATTTGAGTTGGCATTTATGTAAACTAAATCACAAACGTGATGGAATTAGCAAGCAGCTTCGAAGTGGAGACTATTTTATTCATCTGTGTTTTTCAGTGCTTTCCATGATCAACAGCCAAAAGTTTAAAAAAATTCAAATGAAACCTTACAGTGGAATCTTACTGTATGTAAACACAGCGGTATTGGACCACACAAGTACATGCGCGCACACGCTCACCGGCCCTGACTCTGGGTACCCCAGCAGTTCCGGAACTCGTTTCTGTGGAACCCTGGGTCTCAAACCAGTTTGAAAAACACTTGGCTAGAACATCAAGTCCAACTCCTTATAGTCTTCACTTAGTTTCTCTCATTTCCTGCTCTGGCTTAGTTCTCCGAGTGTCTGTCCAGCTAGCCTTCTACTTGTTGTCAATAACTATGCATTGGCTTAGTGTGTTTTTGTATTTAATTCTTTAATGTACATGGAATTATTACGGAGAAGGGTATAAAACGTGCATCTAAGTGAATTTCCCCCTGTTGCTACCCAGTTTTTCATAGTATGAATTTTTCTTATCATGGATGAATTTGGCCCACTTTCATCTTGTGTTCTGTTTATCTAGCAGATCCTCCCTCCACCCCCTCTTTTGTCTTGACCATGATGCAGGCTCTATCGTGAACTCATTCTTTTTGTCTAAATGCTGTCGCAGTGTAACTTTTTCTAACTATCATTATCTTTCAACATAAACTTAAACGTGCTCTCCAGCCACTGGCAGAATTAGAAACAGACCCTGACTGTACTCAAGCCCAAAGATTGCCCTTAGCTGAATATCCGAGAAGGAACTGGCCATCAAAGGCTACAGAGTACCGGAGCCAGCCTCCGTAAGCAGGGCTGGCAGACCTGTTCTGTAAATATGTCGGCTTTGCAGCCGCATAGTCTTCGTTGCACCCGTTCAGCTCTGCCATGGCGCAGGAAAGCAGCCATAGAAAACATGCAAATGAGCGAGCGTGGCTGTGTTCAAATAAAACCTTACTTACAAAACAGGCAGGGGGTCAAATTTGACCTGTGGCCCATGGTTTGCTGACCCTTGGAATGGAGGGTAGAGTAGAGGAGATAATGGCGGTAGGTTTTTGAACACCATGAAAAATAGGAACCTGCAGAGCCATAATATCCCAAGCAAGATGCTAAAGAGAAAGTCATGCCTAGACACATCAGAGTGGAATGCATAGCACCAAAGACAAAAAAGCAGCTAGACATAAAAACAGGGCACTTGCAAAAATTTATAAATTAGAATTGTCGAATTAGCCATGATAGGAGAGGATACTAGAAAAATATCGTCAAAGAGTTGAGCGAAGGTCATTATCAATATAAAAGTGCATGCCTAACACATTTTTCGAGGATGAGAATACAAACATTTACAGATTAAAGAATGAGAGAATTTACCAGCAGGAAACCTACACTAAAGAGATTGTAAAAGGCTATTCTTTAAGAATCTACTCAAGCAGCTAAATATTTTAGGAACAAGAGCTAAATCTTCAAATTCCAGATACTTTGAGTGGAAAGAAATGACAAGAATGACAGAATAGGGGTCAATATAGTTTTCTCCAGGTGTGTGTTACTAGGATCGAGATAAATCTGAAATTCATGCTTTTGTACTGTGTGTGTGTGTGTGTGTGTGTGTGTGTGTGTGTGTGTGTGTGTATGCGCGAGTGTGTGTGTGTGCGAGTGTGTGTGAGTGTGTGTGTGTGTGTGTGTGTGTGTGTGTGTGATGTGTGTGTCTTTTGTCCTGCCCCTAGTTTCTCTAATTGTTTTGTGATGTGGAGTAGAAGTGGGGTTTATGGTCTTATTTTTTTTGTACCTGGATAATTAGTCAGTGTTTATGCTGGACCTTTGGTAAATGAAACACGCAAACAGAACAAAACCCAAGACAAAAGTCACGGAGTTTATCTCAGAAGTAAAGTGAACTATCATTTCAAAAGGCACAGGAAGCCAGGGAAGAGCAGATGGAAGTGATTGGCCTCAGTTGAATAACACAGGACTGCTAATAACTTTACTATGTAATCTGTGGGATGGACGAAGTTGAAGCGAAATGATCTTGAGTTGAGGTAAGAGCTAGATATCCTGATAATAGGAAGAGAACGTCTGGCCTTACATGAAGAAGAAAGAAACCTGTTGTCATAGTACTTAGCCGGGGAGCACTTACTGTGTCAGGTGGGGGCTGAGAGCGTCGTGTGTGGTGTTGCATTTGGACCTGATGACAGGCCCTTGCATGTGATGCTCTTGTTATCTGCATTTTGTGTTCGGAGACGGAGGCTGAAAGTAGTTGGACCACTCACTCAAAGTGCAGCTACAAGTAGCAGGGCCGAATCAGTAAGCAGACCGTCTGACTGTCACGCAAACATTTTGCTGTAACCCCAGGTCATACACGGTCGCCTGGGCTGAAGTCCAGGGTTGGGCACTTGCTGAGTCTGTCATCTGGATGCATTTCTATGTTCTCTGAGGTTTATACTGTACAGAGGAGCAACTCAAGAGGAAACTGAGCGCGTGCAGTGGGGGTGAGGACGGCGGGGAAGGGAGCCCCCCTGCAGGGGGCCTGAGAAAAACGCTGATCCTTCCTCCACACGCAGCCAGGAAGTACTGGGTTACAGTCATCCCGCATCTGTAGTCTAATTCTGAAACATTTCTGTATGTGGCCAACGCTTTTCAATTAGGATTTTTCTTTTCCAGTGGAAAGAGTGAAAGAACAGTTAAAACTGTCCTTGGAAAATAAGAATGGTGTCGTGCAAACTGGAGAGCTGACTGTCGTACTGGATGGACTGGCCATTGAGCTGGAAAGCCTGACGAACTGCAGCTCACCTCCAACCAGTAAGCTGATCGCTGGGTTGTTTAAGTTGGAAGGGAAAGCCTCAGGAAGTGCATAAAAACCCATTGTCTTTCTCTCTTGTTGTTCAGTAGAAATACAGCAAAATGGGGATGCCTTACATGAGAATGCAGAGCCCTCTGCCAGGACGACGACCAGGTAGGACGCCGTGGTGGAGTGTTTGTGCACGTCATGGGACATTTCCCACATGCACAGGTTTTAACTTTAACCTTTTCCTAGAGTTCGCCATAGAATTTAAAACGTCATTCGACTGAGTTCCTGAGAAAGTCGTTTTTAAAAACATAACAGCTCTGTTGAGCTCTAATCCACGTACATAAAATTCACCTTCCCGAGGTGCCCACGTCAGGTCTGAGTGTCATCACACAGTTGTGTAACCTCCCCTCCCGCGTGCGCTCATGAGCAGGCTCGTCCCCCGCCTCGCCTCCAGCTCCTGCTGCCCACTGAGCTACGTCTGTCGCAGTACATGTGCCTGTTCTGGCCATTTCACATGAACGGCATCACACACTCTGACCTTTCGTGACTGGCTTCTTTAACTGAGCGTAAGGTTCATCCATGTGGCCTGTGGCAGCACTTCTTTTTTTCTTGTTGGAAATGGGCTTTTTAAAACCTGAGTGGGCCCAGTTTGTCAGTACAGAGAGTCAGATTGCGTGCGAAATGGGCATCTTACTGCTGTGTGAGCTGGCGGCTTCCTGAGATCACTGGTGATAAATGCTGCACAGATGTGTCTTCCCTCGGAAACCATCCTGCCGTGTCAGACACTCCCTCGCGTGCACTCTGATGAGAATTAATAGAGGCTTTCTGTTTAGAATCATTTAAGTTGGAATAAAAGCATATACTAGATGAGGTGCAATGGAATGAACACGTGAAATTATGAACATATGTTGCTGTAAAACTGACTTGGTGCATTTGAAGGAGCGTGCTAGTATGTGACCTTATTAATCTGCAGTCACTAATGTCACTCCTCCTTAATTGCCATTGAGTGATTCTCGCAGAGCACCTAAACAGGCAAGGATGTCTTCTGAATATATATTTGGCTTAAATAAATATATCCAGCGTCCGTATTATAATTTACACTGAGAAACTTAAGGACTGAAAGGGTACAGCAATTAGGTTCATTAAAATGATGTAGTGTATTTGCGTGTCTATTTTAGAAGGCTAGAGGCGCGTGCTTGCATCACTACCAGTCTGAAAGCTAATGTTACTGCATTGCACAGTAACACATTTTGCAGGAAGATTCCTTCTGCAGCCCATGAGAACTTCACTGGGGCTCTCTAACCTGGCCTGCTCACTGCGTGGCTGGGGAGGGATGTACAAATCAGAATCACTTGGGAGCTGTTTGCAGGCTTGACCTGCCCAAACTTCCTCAACACATCTGATTCTAAAAGTACGGGTGACAAGGGGAGAGGAGCGTGGCCCTCGTCGTTTACTCATCAGATACTTGCTGAGTGTTTGGAGCCAGACACTTGTCCCAGCCCTGTTCCCATGAGGTTTCCATGCTGGTGGGATCAGGGTGGATAGTGCACAGGGAGAATATGAGTTAGTTGGTGGGAGACAGCGATGAGAACTGGGACGTTGAAACAGGACAAGTGACAGGAATGGAAGGAAGCCTGTTTTAAAGAGAGATGCCTGGAAATCATCTCGGAGGAAGTGCCATTCGAGCTAACGCGAAAAAGCCGAAACTGAACCATTTGTGCAGAGTTCTGAGGGAAGAGTACTCAGGCAGAGGCCGTCCTAAGTGCAAAGAACCTAAATTTCTTTGTGGTTAATTTATGCTCTACAAATTCCTCTAACTCCAGAATATAACAGGTAACTTTGGGGTAATTGCATAGTCATAATTTTACTGCCTCATATATAAAAATTTGTCATAAACATCTGAAGGCTTTTCAGCATGTTTTTCTATTTAGTACAATCGATACAGTATATCTGCTGTGACGTGAGCACAGGGAGTGTGAAGAACGAGATCAGAGAAATTGGCAGGGTTAGGGGCCGAGTTTGAAAAAGCTTTGTTGACTGTGGTAAGCATTCTAGATCTTATTCCAAGTACAGTGGATTGTAGGCAGGAGGGGCCATGCAGCCTGGGTGTGAGGAAAGCTCTCCTGGTCACTCACACAACATCACCCAGCTCCCTAGCCACTACCAAGAAGAGTTAAAGTGTTTGCCTTTGTACTTCTTATTTGTAGTTAAGTTACACACTATAAATTCTTCTAAATCGATGGTGTAATACTTAGCCTTTGCTCATCATGCACTCATAATTTTAATGCCTAGTAATAATAATTTACCATCAACATTTGAAGACTTTTCCAGTATTCCATAAAATTGCAATAGTTTTAAATTGATTTTTGTAAGTTTCACGAGCATTTCAAAAATACTTTCAGAGTATTTAAAATAAAGATTGATCTTCTTAGGCTTAAATATTTAAAATGTACACTTTGAACACTCTTTCGACGGACTGAATTCATTTTGATTTAGCATCTTTGTATTTTTTTGTATAGCTTTATCTGCCAGTATGGATGCACTTAGAACTGACAATAATTTAAATGTTTGCATAATAAAAGCATGCCGTATGTTTGTTCATTACTCTGTATCTGTCATTTTGCTGGAGTATCAAGAACTCAGTAATGATTTCTTAGGAAAATTTCTGGTGCAAAGCTGTTTAATTGTTCTAAGTCTCTGAAGTGAGGCTTCTTCTCTTGAAGGCTGGCTGCTGAAGGCACTAATGGAGTCGGCGACCCTGTGTGTGCAAACCCCTCAGCACAGAGCTCACGCTGCTCATGCGTGCTGAACGGAGACAGCACGCCGCCATGTCCGTCTCAGGGCGCTGCCAGGCCCAAGAACACACCAGCTCCGGCCCCACTCGCGTCTGAGCCTGCCAACGACACTGGTAAGCACGGCTCTTTATGATGCACGTGGAAACGAGAACTAAATTAAACTGAATGGATCTGTGCCTACACTCTTACTTGCGTCTTTCTTGATCTTCAATTCTGTGATAGGAATTTAAAAATTACAATGCCTGAATTTTTTTGTAATCATTTTGAAATTTTCAAGATTATTTAGGAACGTACGCCAAAAATCTATTAGTTTCGAGATCACAACACATTTCACTAAGAAAAAACTTCTATGATAGCTAGATTGTTAGGCTTTATGCCACGAAAAGTACTATTTAATTAATAATGTGGAATATATTTCTAAAAGAATTTAAGCGAATTCATTGATTTGTCAGTAATGAGTGGTTCCTTTAGCCTGTCTTTCAGTGCACAAATATTTATTTGTTGGCATATAACTTAGTAGAAAAATGTACTGTGAGCCTATATAGGTCTCAGAGAGTTTCATATTTTCCAAGAGGAAGCATTATTCTATTACAGAAGGAATGACCCTGTTTTTCAATGGGTTCAGCTGTAGAGTTCATGCATTATTTTTTATCTTTGTATATTAACTCTTTCAAATGAATGTCTTGAAACTGAAACATTTTAGAATTTGCTTAAAATGACTAGCGTGTGTGCTGGGGCTGGCGCTGGAGTCCTGGTCTCTTGATTCCAGAGCATGTGTCCCTTCCTGGTTTTGTCCATTTATGGGAAAGCAGTCAAAAGTAGAAACTTGTAGAGAAGCAATTCAGTGGTTAAAAGAAAGTAGATGGATTTATAGTTAAGATACTTGTGTATTTATACTCAGGGTTGGGGGTTACGTATCATGCATTAGCCTGAAAGTTTTTGTAAACATGGGAATTGATGGGAATTTTGAAAATTTTTAAATTGAATTTTTAAAGCTGCCCTTTTTAAAAAATATGGATTTAAAGATCTTAAGTACCAGAATAGGTAGAACTTTTTAGTCATTAATTTAAGGTGCTGGAAAATGAAGAGAAAATACATATAACCGGGGTAAAATGTGTGAGCAGATGCATTTATTTTCTGATTCTGGCCAACTTTCTAGTAAGAACATTTGTCTCAGATTTCTGTTAGCAAAGCAGAAAAGGAAACATCATCTTAGATTATTCAGAATTGTCTCTATATGAAGAACAGATCAGTTAAAACAGCTGCTATTCCTGAGATTCTATCTTTTATGATCTGTATGAAAAGGGACCATAAATGTAAATAGCATCCTTAATTCTGAGAATAAATATAATAGTGTTTTCTAGAACTCTGCCTTACATTATTTATCCTAAATTAAATCTTCCAGTTTTTAAAAATAGCTTGAGGAAGTACCTATAGGAAGGACCGAAATTTCATTTTTTAAAATACCAGCACCTAGAAACATGGTTTATCTAAGTACTAGAATCCGTCACAAGAGAGCATGAATCCAGTGGTTTTTGGCCAGAGGAGTTTTTGAGTTGTCAAATACCCACAGCAAAGACATGATGGAAAAACCTAGTTATCCACACATAAAAAGAAAAGTATTATTTTAAGCAATGTGACTTCCTGGAAATGTTCCAAAGAGGCTGTGAAAAACAAAAATAATTCCCTTATGTGACCAAATGAATGAGCTGGTTGGTTCTGTGGGACAAGCATTGGATTCCAAACACCAGGTCCAGTCCCATCCTTTCTGGAAGTGATGAGCTAGCAGGCCCAGGTCTTCAGTAAGCCCCCTCCTGAGGCAGGAGACGCGTGCGCCGGAGGCTGGTCTGAGAGGGTGCGTCCGCCTTTCTCTCATTCTGTCGTCACCCTCCATTTAAGGACATGCAGTCGGAGCGTCAGCTCTTCTTTCTGCAGCTCTTAGCTGTTTGAGTAGATTGCGTTTGGGTAGATTCAGATGTTGGTGCAACAGGAGAAGACGCCTGAGGGAGGCCCCTCATTGTAGAACCTTGTTTACGCTCCACAGCCTGTCAGGTACTTGGTAGATTCTTTCCATGGGAATAAATTCAATCCCACCTTCTTATTTACCCTTGCCTGAAATGTCAAGGTAAAAGTAGGACACAGATGAGGAACTGGAGAAGAAAGTTCCATCATCACTGTTTCCCGTGACAGTCACAGTAACTACGAGGAACCTAAGACAGTCAGCGTATAAGGCTGACGTCGGTGCCGTCCCTGTTCCAGACACTGCCTTTCCATTTACGGAATCAACTCTCTGTAACTCACATCGGTACTAGTCCTGGAGGGACGGAGGCCCAGGGAGGCCAGAGCGGGACGGGGGAGCGCTGGCCTGTCACCCAGCCCTGCGGCTCTCAGCTCTGCACCCTGCTTTGCTGTCCACCTGGCTGGCAGAGCTGTGCTGGGCCTCAGGTAACACTCCTGCAGGCACCTGATTACTTTCCCCTCCGTGCAGTCCTGCTGGTGACATCCGACCAAATAATCCAAGAGCTGGCCGTCCATTGGCTGCAAAGGCTTCTGGAACCTGCCTCGTTGGTAGCGACCATGTCACCAAGGTCTTTTGTGCCATGTGCCATCCCTTAGTGGGAGGATGAATTCAGGTACATTTTCCAGGAAGGGGGTAGTCTCTTTGAAGGTGTTAGTGTAGAAATGGCGTTCCATTTCTAAATTAAGGACTTTGAAAATTAGTCCTGTTTGTTGGGCTGGGGTGGGAGTGTGCACATCCTGTGTGTACCACTGTGCATGTTTCTAATCCCTCTCCTGCAGTTCCAGGACCCTAAAATCTTGAAAGCCCAGAGGTTTTTGGTAAACTCCTGTGATGGCAGAATGACTAGCACTGGCTTGAGGGTGTTTTGAGTTTGTCATGCTTGGTATGAGTGCGCCTGCCTTTTGCTGCAGAAGTAACAGTGTGTGCCCCCAGACCTGCTTGGGTGCTCGTGTGATGTGCAGTGTCTGTGCCACGTCACTGTCCTGAAATCCACACTGAGGAATTCTGGGACACACTTGGCCCAGGAGTTTCCGGGAGGGGCCTATGGGCCTGTGCCAGGAGTTTAGGACAAATGATTTCACCAGAGACAGCGTTGTACATGAGGGCACCCCCGTCCTGTTCCTTGAGTCTTGATTAAGGGGACCCATCTGATAAGTTTAGTTGCTGTGAATATTGGTCATCATTTTAAGCGAAAATGGTAGGCAGTCATGTAGAGGAAGGTTGGATTTGGCTCCTAATAGGACTTAAATCCCAGTTCTGCCACTTAACACAGTAACTGTGTGACCTTGGATAAACTTAACAACCTCAAAACTTAGCCCCTCCATTTATGAAAAGAGGATAATACTCAACTAACTAACTCCCTATTAGGATTGTTTCAAAGGTTAAGCGCCATAGTGTAAAATATTCACCATAGTCCTTGGACAGTGGTCAGTATTTAAGGAAAACATTTTCTTCCCCCGCCCCTAACTTTTAGTGTAAAATGACGTTTTCTAATATACAATTATTGTTTGATTAATAAAATAGGTCAGAGCTCAGCAGTAACTGATTTCACAAGTTTCTTAGACTTTGCTTTTAGCCTTTTAGTCTGAAATGATTACACATTCACAGAAAGTTGCAAAGAAATGTCCCTGGAGGTCCCCGCTCCCTTTCCAGCCTCCCCGTGTTAACATCTTGTGTAGCTTGGTACCGTGGCAAGGTCAGGGGCTGGCGCTGACACATCGCTGGGAGGATAAAGTAAGATGCCCCTAAAAGGGGTTAGCAGATTTCTAATAAACATTTCAGTAAGTGGTATTTTGTTTGGCTTGTTTCTGGTTTGATTGAATTATAGTCAGAACGTGGCCTCCTGATGGTAGAATTGGGGATTTCATTTTGTCCTTTACATATGCCAATTTTTTAAAAAATTCTGACAGTATTTGGATGCCATATATCTATATATGTATTAGAAAGTCAAAACTACCTCTCTAACTGTAATTGAGGTCAGGTATGTTGACTGTTATTAAATCCTTCCTATACTTAATATTTCTACTCATGGTTTGTCTGTTACCTGCATAGTTTTGAGAGGTTTGTTTAGTTTTTCTTTGATTTGTCTTTATTGATTCAACAAATATTTGTTTTCATATGCCAGGCATTTTGTAGCTGTTGGGAATACAAATTGAACAAACCTGACAAAGTTTTTGTACTGTGAACTTAATGAAAAAGGAATAAAAACCAATAAATAAAATGACTGCACAGCCTGAGAAACAAAACAGAATGCTGTGTAGCCAGGGAGGGATGGGGCAGGTGCAGCGTCACATGAGACACTCAAGGCTGCCTTCGGAAGGTGTGATTGAGCAGGGACCCCCAGGAGAGACCATGGGGCAGCTGTGCACACCCCGCAGTGGGAAGGAGCCCGCAGAACACCGAGAAGGCAGTGCAGCTGGGGTGGGGTCCTGCGGGCCGGCGTCACGGGCTTGGAGTTTATTCCGGTCGTACTGGGGCTCCACTGCTGTCTAAGTCGGGCAGTGACAGATCTGCCCTGTGCTTTAGGAAGGTTCCTGTGGCTGCTATTTGGAGAATGGATTGTAGTTGGACGGGAGAGGAGACAGGCTGTGGCCTGGTGGAAGCCAGAAATGACGGACGGGGCGTAGTGTGAAGATGGGGAGGGCTGCGGAGAGTGCTTGCTGGCGGGTTAGGAGTGTCTGCCTGAACAACGGAGGCGCTGTCTTCCTCTGTCTCTGATAGTGTGTGTTTTAGGTCTGTATTTTAGTGTGCACACAGGTTTGTGACTGATTCTTATTGGAGTGCATTATCTTTTCTCCAGTGTTCCTCTTTTGCCATTTACTGTGATTTTGCTCTGAAAAGACTACTGCTTATCTTTTCTTTTGTGGAAATTAATTTCACTCATCGATCGAAGGGTAAACATTGAAGGAGATAGTTCTCGTCAGTGAACATCAGGAGACACCAGAATTTAATCTCTATGTACACATTCTCTTTTCATTTCTCCATCTTAGCTATCATATGTAAATATTAAAATATAAATATTTTATTTCTTGTACTTCATTACTGATATATTTTTCCCAAAGCCCTTCTCTCCCCCACGCTTGGTGTAGAACTTGGTTGATTCTGTCGTTCTTGTGCACTTAACCATTTGATTCCATCTCTAATTTCTAACATTTGAGTCTCTTTTCCTTTAAAAATCTACCTGAAGATTCCATTACTCTTATTTAAGGCTTCCTCCCCATTTCAATTAGAACTTTCATGTATAATCTTCTAATAGGTTTTGTTCAATAATCTGTTCTTTCCACTTTTAATTTAACTCACTGTTACAGTGACATAGTTGAAATGGATCGATCACATTTAAAAGGAAATTAAGAAAACTCTCTAACCGTGGATTGCAGTATTGGGTTATTTCTCTGGAAAGCACAGAATGAGCTCCCGGACCTTCTTTGCAGCCCTCTGTAGCACTGTCTTACAAATGAATTCCATTGTATGTTCCCCACTGTTGGCACAGACTTCTCTTGATATTAGCTACCATTTGCACATAAAAAGGGACATAGAAAGGGTTCATTTAAAAGTTTTTTTTAATAACCCATGCAGACTTTCAGAGCTGATAATTTGGAGAAAAAAACCTTTGTTATCCTAATGTTGGTTTCTCTTTCCTAAGTTAGGTGTGTGTGTGTCGGTGTGTATGTCGGTGTGTGTATTCTTAAATTTTTATTCACATGTTCATCTCTAAACTGTGAGTAACAAAACAAAAAATGACGTGCCTTACTTCCATTACCACCTGCTCCATTAGTCCGCGGGAGTGCGGCTCTGACTGAGTGTGACGGTGCAGCCATCAGTGCTCTGTCGTTCCTTGTCAGGTCATCTTTCTAATTTTCCCTTTTCAGTTAATGGAGAGTCACCCTCATCGACCCCTGAAGATGCCGCGGGGGCTGCAGTGGCCTCTGAAGACACCACCTTGTCTCCGGGTCGCACTAGTGCCACCAGTGAGGACCCGCCCATTCCAGAAGTGCCGGCTGCCTCGGGACACAATGGCTGCGTCCTTCCTGACAGTGCAGCACTTGAGTCTGAAGCCGGCTGTGCCCTGGACCCAGGCGCCTCTGCCTCCGTCTCCGCCTCCGCCTCCACCTCCACCTCCGGGACCGGCTCTGCCCTTGAGGCCGCCAAATCCAGGCAGCCGGCTGGGTGTGAGGAGCCCACCCGGCCGTCCTCCGGGACCCCCGGCACCGACACTTTGCCCTCAGGGTACGTCCGTTTCCTTTTCAGATGTTTGACTCACATTTAAGTAGCAGCTTTTCCTAAGTATGACTGTTAAATGTGTGTACAATGTTTCCTTTGTTCAGTAATTTGAAATCTGAGTGGCAGTCTTACTCATACTATTTGTTTGCTACAAATCAAGTACAATTTGCTACAAACTTAATAACCATTGCTCACCTAGTCAACGTACAGGCAGAAGGCAGGGAAAAGGAAAAAAACTGATGTGAATCGCGGGACCCTCTTGATTGGGTTCTTGGGTCATTGTGACTGTTAGGTAAGAGCGACCAGGACACAGCCATGGTCACCTCCGTTCTCTAGCTTCCTGTGTGGTCTGTTCCTCGCACCCCAAGCCTGACAACCAGCAGCCGTAATGCTGCGTGGACCTCATAACCTCCCGATGGGTTGTTACAAACGGGTTTTCACTGCCGCTTAGTCATGGCTTCCTTTGCAGGGTGTCCTCTGTGCTCTGTCTCGCCCTCCTGTGCTTCTTGCTCGCCTGTTCTTTTACTCTTTGCTTGGCTCTGACGACACAGACATTAATTCATGATTCATTGTCTCTGCTCTCAAGAGGCTCATTCAGTGGCTTAGCTTTGCAAACGCACGTACACGGTAGAGGCTGCAAATGCTGGAATGGAGGTGAGGACATGGCGTTTCCCTGCACAGCCGGCGTGTCCGCCTGTGGCTCAGCCCCCCTACTCTCACTGCCGCCGGTGTCACCGCAGCTCGCTCTCAGAGCTGGTTTGCTGGGGCTCTTCTCCAGCTCTTCCCGCCCTCGCCCCCGCCTCCCTGTGGTTGCAGCCGTGGTCTCCCGCATGTGTGTCCTCTGGGGGCTTGCACTGCCCCCTCACTTTAACTGTTACATCTGTCCGTCCAGCCAGAGCTTTCTCTGAGCTTGTTTTCATCTGCTTTCCGGAAGTCTCCCTTGTGTCTCCTGCATGCATCTCAGACCTGACATTGTCCTCCCTTCCCCCTCAGAGATCTCTCATTGTCCCTTTGTCTCCTGCCTGTGGCGGCTTAGTCACCGATCCTAGTCTCTTGTGTGCCTGCTCCTGTGACAGACACACAGGAAGCTGTTCTCACCGTCAGGAACCTCATGGTCTCGTGGCGGGAGTAAAGAGCAGCAGTCGGGGATGCAGCGAGAGCTACACCAGAGCTAAGCCTGGGGTGCCGTGGGCGACAATGCAGAGGACGCCAAAGACTTCTATGTGGATGAGGCGACTGGAAGTGGGTGTCTCGAGAGGAGGGGGAGTCAGCAGAGCAGGGCACCGGCTGGCGCCCAGCAGAGCCAGGCGCGTGCTCAGGTCTCCAGCACCCCTCGAGAGCTCAGTGGTCATCACAGCCTGAGCACAGCACATCGGGCAGCGAGCTGTGGGTGCCGGAGAGTAGGCAGTCCTGTGAGAATTTGGTACCCGCTGAGGGTATGAGAGTTCTTCCTGCAAACCGGGCATAAGCACTAGAGGACTTCAAGTAGAGCAGTGACACATCACACTTGGATCTTATTAAGGTTATTCTAGTGGTGGTGTAGACGGTAGGAATTCAGGAGACCAGACAGCTGGCTGTTTCATAGTAAAACAGTCAGTGTGTAAACCGAACTCGGGAGCCACCTCAGTGCTTCCTGCCACACGCTGCAGCCCCCGTCGTGGGCGCGGCAGTGGGAGCGCCGTGCAGTATCGAGGGGAGTGATTTCCACATTGCAGGCTGCACCCATTCATCGGGTAGGACTGGCATTGGAACACGTACTGAAGGAAATCAACACAGACCAGAATAAAAAGTGCTGAAGGGTGTGGTGGCCAGTGAGAGTAACCACTGTTCAGGAAGTTTGTTCTCCTGCACTGCGGTCCTGTAAAGTGGACTCAACAGCATCTAGTGCACCCGCTGGTTTGGTGTTGAGTTGTATGAGTTCCTTACATATATTGGTATCGGCCCCTTATCAGAGGCGTTGTTTGCAAATATCTCCTCCTATTCAGTTGGTTGCCTCTTTGATTTGTTGATGGTTTCTTTTGCTGTGCAGAAGCTTTTTAGTATGATATAATCCCA
The DNA here is from genome assembly GCF_057876585.1 of Rhinolophus sinicus. NCBI lineage: Eukaryota > Metazoa > Chordata > Mammalia > Chiroptera > Rhinolophidae > Rhinolophus > Rhinolophus sinicus. Next base: position 1,814,137 of record NC_142507.1, on the reverse strand, counting down.
TCCCTTTATTTTAGCTTTGACTTCCCTTGCTTTTGAGGTCAAATTCATAAAATCTTCTTTGAACCCAAGGTCCATAAGTTTAGTACCTATGCTTTCTATGCATTTTATTGTGTCAGGTCTTATGTTTAGGTCTTTGATCTATTTTGAGTTAATTTTGGTACATGGTGACAGCAGTCCAGTTTCATTCTTTTGCACGTGGCTTTCCAATTTTTCCAGCACCATTTATTGAAGAGGTTTTCTTTTTTCCATTGTATGTTTTTGACTCCTTTGTCGAAAATTAACTGTCCGTATTTATGTGGGCTTATTTCTGGGTTTTCAATTCTATTCCATTGGTGTATGTTTGTTTTTCTGCCAATACCATGTCACAGAAAGACAAAGGATCATATAAGAATACTATGAAGGACCATATGCTACCAAATTCAGTAACGTAGAAGAAATGGTGATATGGACAGTTCTTAGAAATAGACAAGTTCTTAGAAACATATACTCTTCATAGACTGAATCACAAAGAACTGGAAAATCTAAATAGACTGATCAACAATACGGAAATTGAATCAGTCATCCAAAACCTTCTCAAAAGCAAAAGTCCAGGACCAAATGGCTGCACTAGTGAATTCTATCAATCATTCAAAGAGGATCTAACACCTGTCCTCCTCAGACTCTTCCAAAAAATTGAAGAAGAGGCAATACTTCCTAATTGATTTTATGAGACCAACATTACCCTGATACCAAAACCTGGTAAGGAAAACAACAAAAGAAAATGACTGACCAATATCGCTGATGAATACAGATGCAAAAATCCTAAACAAAATTCTAGCAAATCGAATGCAACAATGCATTAAAAAGATTATACGTCACGACCAAGTGGGGTTCATCCCAGGGGCACAAGGATGGTTCAACATACGCAAATCCATCAATGTGATACATCACATACACAAAATAAAGGACAAAAATCATAAGATTATATCAGTCGATGCAGAAAAAGCATTTGGCGAGATACAACATCCATTTATGATTAAAACACTTAATAAAATGGGTATAGAAGGAAAATACCTTAACATAGTAAAGGCCATATATGACAAGCCCTCTGCTAATCTCATAATTAACAGTGAAAAACTGAAGCCCTTTGCTCTACGTTCAGGAACACGACAGGGATGTCCCCTGTAACCCCTGCTACTCAACATAGTGTTGGAAGTCCTTGCCAGAGCAATCAGGCAAGTGAAAGAAATAAAAGGCATCCAAATTGGGAAGGAAGAAGTTAAAGTGTCACTTTTTGCAGATGACATGATTCTTTATATAGAAAACCCTAAAGACTCCACCAAAAAGCTATTAGAAGCAATAAACGAACATAGTAAAGTTGCCGGTTACAAAATCTATGTACAAAGTCTATTGCAGTTCTATATACTATCAATGAAACCTCAGACAAAGAAATAGAAAAAAGCAATTCCTTTTGCAATTGCAATAAGAAGAATAAAATTCCTAGGAATAAACTTAACAAAGGATGTGAAGGACCTATATGCTGAAAACTATATGACATTTTTAAAAGAAATTGAAAAAAATAAAGAAAGAAAAGAAATTAAAGAAGATACAAAGAAATGGAATGACCTTGCGTGTTCATGGATTGGAAGAATCAACAATAGTTAAAATGGCCATATTACCTAAAGCAATATACAGATTTAATGAAATCCCAATGGCATTTTTCAAAGAAATAGAACAAAAAAACAGATTTGTATGGAACCACAAAAGACCTCAAATAACCAAAGCAATCCTAAGAACAAAGAACACTGCTGGAGGTATCACACTCCCTGACTTCAGCTTGTACCACAGGCCACAATAACCCATCACTAGATTCTACAACTGCCATTTCACTCTGCTGCTTTCTCACATAGCTCTTCATCTCTCTGTCCACCTAATTTTTAAATGCATTTCAGTAAGTTGCAGATGCCAGCACATTTTTCTCCTCAATATTTCAGCTTGCATATCATTAACTAGACTTCAATATTTCTTTGTTTTTTTTTCAGTAAAGTTTACACAGAAGGAAATACACAAGTCTTCAGTGTACCATTTTTAATGAGCTTTAACAAATGCATATATCTGTTCACCCAAACTCTTACCGCGGTAAAAACATTTCCATCATCCCAGAACATTCTCTGAAACCTCTTTACAGTCAATCCCTGCCCTAGTTTTAGAGAGGCAATCGCAGTTCTGATTTTTTCCCCACTACAGATTATAGATTAGTTTTCCCTATTCTAGCATTTAACAGATGGAATCAGTACGACCAGTTTTGAGTAAGTTTCTTTGAATCAGCATGATGGGACCGGTATTGTTTCTCTTTGTAACACTTAGATCAACAGGTGACATCCTCCGTTTTCTCTGCACTGGTCTGAAAAGGGGCTTTATTTTGTCTATTGCTGTATTCCTTGTGCCTAAAACTGCCTGCCATTTAGCAGGTTCTCAGTAAATATTTGCTAAGTTAGTGACCTGGAGCTTGACTGGGTCGCTTGGAGTGAGTGAGCCATGGGGAACAGGCCCTGGCTTGTCGGTGCCTCTGAGGAAATGGGGAACAAGGTCAGAATTCTCCACTCAAAAATCCCCTGGCATCCATTGAATTGAACAACAAAGCGGTTATGGATTGGTGACCTCTGGCAGAGTGGTTTCTGGGAAACGGAGTGTGGTGGAGCCAGCCCGAGGGCGCAAGCGTGAGAAGACTCCCCTGAACACTGGGAAGGGGGCGAGTTTGGTGGACTTAGCAAGACCAGAGAGGCCGTTCCTTGTTTTGTAAGACGGGAGAGACTTCAAGGGGTCTGTCACCTGCAAGGGCAGAAGGCAGTGGGCGCAGAGCAGGGAGGTGACTGGGTTTGGGACAGGCAGGTCTCGTCTACCCCATTGTCCCACCTTGAGACCCACAGTTAGTCAATGAGGAACTAACTCCTCTTGTTTTTATTGTGAAATCTCACAAAGTTCTCCCAAACTTCCTGTTTTTGTTTTAACAAGGTCTTGTTCAGTAATAGGCTTTGAAAACTTCTATATGACGTCTTAGTGAGACGGGGAGGCTGTATCTAACTACCTGAAAGGAGAGTATTGTGGTTGAAGGTGAAGTGTGGCCGTTGCAAATTCGCACTTCTCTCCAGGAAATGGAGGAATTCTGCTGAGAATTCTCCTCAGTCAGGGGATACTCATGGGATAAAGGGTGTCGGGCCAGGGCCAGCCAGCTGCTTTTATACGTCAGAGCACAGGCACAGCTGTAGAGGGCTGTCACTGAGTCCCCGGCCCAGCCAGTGTCCCCCTTCGCTCTCCTTACTGCCCCCCTCATTGGATTGGAATGTCCTTTCTATTGAGAGAGTGACTGCTGATCAATAGTAATCTCTTACTAGGTTTGTGTGTCCAGAATAATCTCGCTTTTGCCGCTTTCCCCACAAAGCCTGAAATGTTTACTGTTTGTCACTTTACGGAAAATGTTTGCCTACTCTTGATCTAGTGCATAGAAGATATCCAAAAGTACTTCTGAATATGCTGTTCTCTGTAGCAAGCAGTTTAGTTTGAGAACGATCAATTCTGTTTAGAGCAAAACACTGAATTCTGGAAGTAATCTTTCACTTTTGGAAGAATTAAGAAGCAGGGGCTAGCTAGCATAAGTGCTTGCTGAATATTTGTTGAATGTTAAATTAGAAATATTTGCAATTAGGATAAAACTGGAAAAGTGCGTCATAGCCCTTTATACGGATGAAGCACTTGGTTCTTTTCTACCCAAAACCCAGACTATTGTCAATTGGGGTTTTACTCTTTCCACTCAGGAGATTGGAAGTGTCTTCTATTTAAACACCCTCCACACCACCACCGCTGAAAAAGACTACAAATACTGACATCTGTTTGTTCTCCAGTGAAGCAGCCTCGTTCTGTCACCTTTCAATTAATCCCATAGTCGATGAATCGCACCCATGCACACAAAGCCCCACTCAGCTTTTCGGTACCTGCTCATTAGACACACAAGATACGCCTCTTACATGCAAGACAGACAGCCAAACGGCCTAGAAAATTCTGCGTGAAAAAAACAGACTGTCTCAGTATTCTCACAGGGATAAGAGTAGATATAACATAAGTTACAGAAGGATGAGGTGTTACAACAGTGGAATACTTGAAGAACTATAAGCTCTTGGAAATCTAATTCAGTAAATTCAGTGGAAGACTTGGCCCAGAAAGTAGAATAAAAAGAAACTTATAAAAGAACAGGAATTACATATGAATACTGGAGGACCAGTTCAGAAGATCTGAGCTGAGAAGTTCTGAAAGAGAGAAAATGGGAGGAAATCCTCAACAAAATAATAAACGTGAAGGGCTTCGAATTTTCTTATTGAAAGGGCTCACCAAGCCCCAGGATAATAAGGGAAAATAAATCTATATTAAGACACCTTATTGTGAAAATTTTAGTACGTTGGGGCCAAAGAGAAAAATCCTACGTATTTCCAGAGGTTAAAGAAAGGGGAAAAGCAGGCCTCGTCCTCCTCGGAATGTATTTGACTTCTCAGAACCAGCACGAGCAGCTAGGAGGCAACGGCCAGTGGCTTAAATGCTGAGGGACAGTCTCTCCAACCTCGGGTTCTGTGTGCAGCGTCACTGTTGAGTGTGTGCACAGACATCCTAGGCTTACACAAGTTTCCTGCCCGGGTCTTCTTCTTAGGAAGCTGTCAGGACTCGTGTTTCTGCAAAACACGGAAGTGAAAGACCTGGCCCCTGATGTGGGGTCTGATGGAGGAGGCGTGGAGGGCTCCGCTGCGTGCCCGAGGCGGCAGGGAGTACCTGGAGTTAAATGAACAATAAGTCCGTGGCAATGAGGAAATGGGAGGAAAGAACCAGAACAAGAGATCGCGTTGTCCTCCATGGCCTGTCTGGGGCTTCCACAGTCAGAGAACTGATTTAAGGAAGGACATGGCATGTGTGTGTACGTGTGTGGGGGGGTTTAGAGCAGTTGGGAGGAGGGTGAGTGTGAGAGTGCGTGTACGTGTGTACGTGTACATGTGCGTAGGAAAGAGTCTGACAGCTTCAGCTTGTGCACCTTGTTTAGGGAGTAGCTTTATCTGTAGGGTCATTGTGTAGAGAAAAAATAATTAAAGGCCTGTCTAATCGAAAAATCCAAATCAGTTGAGTCCCTGTGTTTAAGAAGAAGACAGATATCTTCTATTTATTCTACTTTCAAGTTGAAAAGAAGGTTAAATTCTGAAATACCAGGTTTTTATGTTTGAAATGTTTCTTCTAGACTATATTATGGAAAGGCTGGAGAGGAAGAAACGGATCACAGAGGAAGGAGAAAGTGAGAGTGGGCAAAATAAAAGATTGCAAGTCTTGGAGGTAGAACAGAAGAGGAGAAAGCTGGGATGTCTGCACACTTGCAGGTTTATCAGAAACAAGGGAGGGACAGATGTGTGCAGAGAACACACAGAATCAGCACGGAGCAGTGATACCACATGCTTTTTTAAGGGGATGTCTGCTAAAATCTTTTAGACGTGCACGTTTGAAATTACAGGAAAATAGCTTTTTACGAAGATGGCGCTGAAAGCGAAGAATAAAACCCCTGCCCCTCCCAGAGCCGAAGCCAAAGCAAAGGCTTTAAAGGCAAAGAAAGCAGTGCTGAACGGGGTCCACAACCACAAAAATGCATGTCACCCACCTTCCCAAGGCCCAGACACGGCGGCTCCCAAATATCCTCAGAAAAGCGCCCCCAGGAAAAACAAGCATGGCCACTATGCCATTACCAAGTTCCCTTGACTGCCGAGTCGGCCGTGAGGAGGACAGAAGACGATGCCACATTGCTCACTGTGGGTGTCAGGGCCAGCAAGCTCCAGAGCCAACAGGCTGGGAAGAGGCTCCGTGACATCGACGGGCCGAGCTCAGCCCCTGATCGGGCCTGAGGGAGAGAGAAGGCATATGCGCCACTGGCTCCTGACGAGGACGCTTCAGATGTTGCCAACATATCGGATCATCTAAGCTGAGTCCAGCTGGCTAATTCTGAATAAAACAGTTTTTGCACTGTGAAAAAAAGAAAAAAAAATTGCAGGAAAAAATGGGTCTTACTTCATTGACATTCTGTGCCTTGGGATTGGCATTAGGCTGAAAGTTCCTCTGCCCTTGATTACATTTCTGTGTTCTGATGAGGTGGCATTCTGTACATTAGTCACTTTAGAGAACGGTAGGTATTTTTCTGTCCTCCTCTGCCAACTGCACTTCCTGAGTGTCCACTAGTGTTAATGAAAAAGAAAGCACTGAGAACTTAAAAAGCACTAGTAATTGAGAAACAACTTTATAATATATATACACCGGTATGTATATATATGCTTTTAAAGTAAAAGTTCTCTGTAATTTTCCTGATTCTGAGAAGGAATCGTTTTTCAGATTGTCTTACATTTTTGCATCTTTATTAAAGGTGGGAGCAGAGGAAAGACCCTCACGGGAGAACCTATTACGTGGATCATAACACTCGGACGACCACGTGGGAGAGGCCACAACCGTTACCTCCAGGGTAATGTCGCAGCTTTGTGTGTCTGCAGTTGTGTTTTCTCAAACATGCGGTTTAAAAGTTTATTTAATGCAACAGAAAATGATTCTTCTCTATATTGTTTCCTTGATATGCTTTTGTGAATGCTGGATGTTTAGTAAATGAGAGGTGTTATATCTTGTATCTCTTTTACAGTTAGTCTGAAGGGCTTCCTCCAGACATTGTCCAACACTAGCATGAGTTACTAAGAGGAGCTGCAGAATTTTGGTCCATTTTCAGTCCTTGTTATTTTATTTAAAGGAATGAAAAGTATTTCTATGTGTGGTTCTCCATAGATAGTGACCTAAAACTATGTTATTCCATGAGATTTAATGATAGACATTAGAGTGGTTCAGAGTTAGGCTCTACAGAGATTGCCAGAAGTACAATTATATGTTATGGCTCAAATTATAGAAGGTTTGAAATGAATACAAGCATTTCAGTTACATATAAATACAGTTCACGCTGGCGGGCTGCCATTACAGGCCGTTCACAGGCTGGTCGTCCTCCTTCGCTTTCTTAGCCTCCTAACTCTTCACACACTGCACTGATAGCCAGCTCTGCTGTACTGTGCATACTCTCCCCGAACGCTCTGCCCGAGCCTGGCATGCCTCACTGTGCTCGCGACTTGGGACACCTGTCCTTCCACAGGGGCCCTAAGGCCCACCCTACGAAACGCAATGCCAGATGCTTCAAAGCCCAGAAAACTCAAGGCAGGGAATGCTGCTTTTGTGAGATTATTGCTCAGAGAGCGTTGTATGCAGCAGTGAGCACACTTGATTTAAGGTGGGCTGAGCCCTGGGAGCTGGGGGCATTCCGCGTGCTGGAGAAGTGGGGAAGGACGCTCTGTTGTCAGGGAGTCTACAGCAAAGGCGGGACAGGATGAAGCGTGACACTTTGGGGATTAGAACGTAGTTGTGTTGCCTCTAAAGGGGTCCCTGGAAGAGGGTAGGGGTGTCGAGGCTGCATGGTGGATGGGCTCGTTTTTAGGCCGTACCCGAGAGCTGTGACAGGTGGGATGGCATGACCCCGTCTGCAGCTCAGGTCGGCAGCAGCTCAGCGGCAGGAGCTCGGTTACAAAGCTCTAGGCCGAGTTAACGTCTGAACGTGGGCAGTGGCCACGGGCAGGTTGCTGGCGTGCAATAAGCATTTGGTAAATGCTGCCCCAAAAGGGCAGGCAGGGTGACACAGGGACTTTGGGTGTGTGGCCCGTTTGGGAGAAATCTTGGCCAGTGGTAGAGTGGCACGTAGTTAGCTGAAATAAATAGCAAGTTACATGATCATAGTTTCTCTGAAGAATATAATTTACATTCTTTTAAAGTTATTTCATCACATCTTGCACTTGAGTTTTAAATTATGTGCTTGTAGTATTAACTATACGCTGTCTCGTTTCTTACGTGAAGAGAGTGCTGTCTGTTTACTTGTACTGTTCATTTCCTTCTCGGCAGCTGGGAAAGAAGAGTGGATGACCGCGGGCGGGTGTACTACGTGGACCACAACACCAGGACCACCACCTGGCAGCGGCCCACCGTGGAGTCCGTGCGCAACTTCGAGCAGTGGCAGTCGCAGCGCAGCCAGCTGCAGGGGGCCATGCAGCAGTTCAACCAGCGTTACCTCTACTCGGTAATGGGCCGCCAGCCGCGTGCTGCGCTTACACTGCTACGGACCGCGGTGCACAGGATGCTTTCGCTGTCGTTCATACGCAGTAGTGTTTCTCATACACAGAAGCACTGCAAGTTTCTTTTTTTAAGTTCTTTTTTTAAACTCACATACCTTATATACTCAGTGTTTTGTCCTTACTGATAGTTTCATAAATGCAGTTTCTTAATAAAACACTATGTCTCCAGCCCAGTCCTCTATCTTTAACTTCATAATTTCGTTGGCGTTACATAAAACCAGTTACGTCCTGACTTGACTTACGGCCAGTCTTGGCGTGTTCTAGCTAGTCTGATTCCCACCCCACATTCTTAGAAGGAGCCCTTGGCTCTCTTTTGGCCCACCAAAGAGATTCTGGGATTGGAGATGGTTTTGTCCAAAACATCTAGTGCTACATGAAAATTGGACCTGTTGGTGATTTATTTATTGCCATAAGCAAACATCCACAAAAAGCGGGGTGAAACCCCCAAAACCCTTGTTAAGGGGGTTTGATCATAGGAAATAGAAAATACAAGTACTGGGCATCATGGACAGTGTTTGGAGGCAACTTAAACCCAGCACATAGAGAGGTGAGTAGACAGAAAGGAGGTAGGAAAGACACGAAAAGAAGCTTGAATAACCCTTCAGCGTCTGGCCTCAGGCTGGCTCTGTGGACTCCACTTTCTTCAGCGGTTAAGTAGTAGCTCTGTGACCCGCTGCCCTGGTTATCTGTAGCCAGCAGACGGAGTGGGCAGCCCAGCTGGCATAGCATCTCCTGCTGCCACCGATTCTGGTTCTTTGGTAACTTGTACAGAATTCTGTGGGGATGTGCCATCATTCAGCTGCATGTCTGGAGTAAGCCAGACGTTACGTACTGTGCGTGCTTATTTTTGGTTGGACTCGGTCGTGTGCATACAAACCTTGGGGAAATGGCAGGAGTGGGGCAGGGTGTCAGAGTGCTCTCCTGCATGGCCTAACCGGCTGCAGCTCAGTTTTCTAAGCACAGAACCAGCTCTGCAGCGAGGGTCCGGGCGCATCCTGCGCTGGCTCAGCAGGGCCGTTGGACCCAGGCTCACTCGTGCAGCTGCCACCTCCTGGGCCCACTGCCCAGGCTAGGCAAGAGCAGGAAAGGGACTTGGAAGGGAGATAGCTTTTTCTAGCAAGCCCTTGCCCTGTTACTTGGGAAGGGAGGCCCTGACCAGGGACTGTGCCCAAACCTCCTGTGCAAATGGTCATCCTACTGGGCCAGCTGCACGGAGGCTGGGGATGGAATACTGTTGGGTGGACGCATGGCCGCCGCCCGCAGCCCGGTGGCTTGGCTGTCAGGCGAGGAGGAGTGGGAAGCGTGTAGGTGTACACGCCACAGTACGTGTCCACCAACGTGCATCTGCTTTGTCATTAAGAATTGATTTCTTAGGTCATGGTTTTTACAGTTGCCACTCTTTTCAAATTAATGGTAGAGTGCTTACATTTTCTTCAGAATCTTATTTCTGGATTGTAATAATGTGTAGGCATAAGTGTTTTTTATATATGAACATATGAAAGATTCTGATATCAAGGTGAAAGTTTATTTGTATAATGATGATGCTGGCGTTTAATATTGGCTTTATTAATAGGCATTTATTTTAAGAAGAACTATGATAATTGTTCTATTTTTAAACGACTAATATTGCCTCATTTAAGCACTGTGGTTTTCTCTGTGCTCTCCTGCCACCCCATCACACGCCTGCAGATTATTAGGGAGGGCTACGAGTTTAAAATACTGATGTCAAATATTGTCTCTACATCATTTTAGAAAACTAATAATCAGGTGATCGACTCCTCTTAACTCACGACATTTTTAGGACTTAGTGTCTTGAGATTACTACATTCACATTCCTTCATTACGCTTTTTAGAAAATGACTGTCACGTGATTCTGCTAAGTGTTTAGTTTATCTCTGCTTTTATATTAAGGCGCTGCTCTCTCTCCCCCACCCTTTCTCCAATCAGGCCTCGATGTTAGCTGCAGAGAATGACCCGTACGGGCCTTTGCCACCAGGCTGGGGTGAGTGACAGTGTTGCTGTAAGAATATACGAAAGGTGCATACATCGCACAGTTAGTAAATCTATGCATTCTCACTCTGTTTTTTAGAGAAAAGAGTAGATTCAACAGACAGAGTCTACTTCGTGAATCATAACACAAAAACCACACAGTGGGAAGATCCCAGAACTCAAGGGTAAGTATGTGTGTCAAGTAAACCTGTTTGGATGTTCTCGGCACCTGGAACATGCTCCCCTGCTGATGCCCCTTTGTCTGCCAGCTTACAGAACGAAGAACCGCTGCCCGAAGGCTGGGAAATCAGGTACACCCGGGAAGGCGTCCGGTACTTTGTCGATCACAACACGAGGACCACGACATTCAAGGACCCTCGCAACGGGAAGTCGTCTGTGTAAGTGAGAGCCTGCGTTAGAGCCTGAGGTTTAGCCGCGAACGTAGCCGCAGCGTGTACTTTGGGATCAAGAAAAGCCACCGGCGCAGTCCCGCAGTAACCTCTTTGCTCTACCTTGTTACGGAGTAGACCTGGCCCCTCACTCCTTAACCATTACCATCGCCAGCACTTACATCCTGACTCCAGTGTGCGAAGGCTCAGTGTATCTTCCTGCAGCTCCTGGAGGAGCATATTATTAGTTTCCCTTTTCTAAGTGCAGAAATAGCCTAGGGAGTGTGACTAAGTGCAGAAGCTTTCTGCCCACTCCTCACATAAGGACATTCTCCATACAGCAGCGAGACGGACCTTTTAAAACACTTAAGTGACAACTCACTCCTTTGCACCAAAGCGGTCGGTGCTGACCATCTCAATCAGAGTCAAAAGCAAAGTCCTTCCAGTGGCCTACACGCTGACAACAGCCGGCCCTGTTGCCTCTTCAGCCTCATCTGTGTTCTCTCCCGTCATTCCCTGGCCCCAGGCTGCCCTGTGACAACGGGGCTCCGCCTCCCTCTGCTCTGTGCGCTCGCCCCCAGCCCCTGTATGGCTCACCCGCCTGCTTTGTTCAGGCGTTTGCTGTCTGCGACCCCCACTCTGCTGCCCTCACGCATGCACCCCTCCTGTCCTTCCGTACAGCCTGTGCCTTTCCTTTCTGAGGAGCAGGAGTGGTGAGCCGTCACCCCTAGAAACACACTGCATGTGTGTCTCATTCACTAGTACTGAGCTCCACAGAAACAGTCCTTTCATCTGTTGTCCTAACAGATAACGTTCTCCCTGCCTAGGAGCGTGCGAGGGACATGCCATGCATTGCCAGAGCATTTGCTGAATGAATTAACTTCACCCTGACAACACGACAGCGTTTCCCCTCCATTCACAAGGGGCCCTGAGACTGAAAGTCTCTCAGGCGCTTGGTCTGTGGGCAGGAGACCTGGACCGTGCCCACGGGCACCTGCCCACGTGCCGCCCACTCAGCCTCTTGCTGACCAGCTGGGTTGTGTGACCCGGCCGCCACTTGTGCCTAGGGATTCGATTTTGCTTTGCTTACTGTCCCCAGGACCATTGTTTGTTTTAGCTTAGGTTCAAGATGGGGTAGACTCCCTTCCCTGTCTCTTCTGTCTGGAGCCTCCATCCTCCCTAGGCTTCAGGATTGTCAAAGGTTTTCTTTGACACGGTCAGTACTGGACTTGCATATTTCTCGTCTCTTTACAGAAGCCCTGTCCATAGCAGCGTCTCCTGTGGTGTCGTGTGCTCACTGCTCGCGCTTCTCAGCCCAGCACATACACCGTCACTCCCCTCCCCGCACGTGACTGTCCTGTGGCCGTCAGTCGCACGCGGGGACACTCCAGTGCCATGCCGAGGAGTAAATATCCAACTTGACCGTTAACTAACACATGGTTTGTTCTGTTTTTCTGTAGAACTAAAGGTGGTCCACAAATTGCTTACGAGCGCAGCTTCAGATGGAAACTTGCTCACTTCCGTTACTTGTGCCAGGTACTAAGTGGTAAATAAGTCTTCCTTTCATAGCCATTTGGCCTTGTCTTTACACAGTCAGTCGACTACAGCTGACGTGATGTTTCCACGTTACTTTTGTCTCTAGTCCAACGCGCTGCCCAGTCATGTGAAAATCAATGCGTCCCGGCAGACACTGTTTGAAGACTCCTTCCAGCAGGTGAGTGGGTTTTATCAGCTTAACACAGCTCGACTGTGTCACTTAGCGGGAGTGAGGGCTGTAGAAATCCCAGCCACTCAGGAGGCAGCTATAACCAGACCCGCTTCCTGAGTGCCCTTTGTAATAGTGGTCGTAAGGAACCCGTCACGCACGGTGAGTGCCCTCTGCTGGCCCTGGGCACCCCCGTCCTCGTTTCATCTGACTCCCCCCACAGCAGCCTCTTTGAGGTGGCTCCTGTCATGTCTCCACCTCATGGGCAGACGTGCTGAGGCTGAGACACAGTCATTCTACTGCGAGCCAGACTGTTGAAATAAAGCTTCAGCAGCTTCTGTAACAAACTGACACATTCTGACACTCACTTTGCCAAAACTACCAACTAGAACAAACGTCTTGATAATACCACCAAGTTGAAATTAAATTGGTATGCACGCTACCCATTTACGTGTTCTCGAATAACCCTGGTGGTCCCTGGTTAAGTGTCACCATCAGAGCGACGCCGTCGGAGTAGCCGGTGACACGGCGGTTTCTCTGGCCTCCCTCACGGCCCCTGCAGCCTCTTTGGTACTGTCTTCTTTCTCGTAAACTGGCGGCCACCTGGTGTCCCTTGTCTGTGTCCCTGGCTGGAGACTAAGCTCCCGGGGGCGCACTGCACGCAGCCACCACTCCCTGGGAGCAGTGAGTGATGTGCCCCTGGGCCTGCGCCACCTGCACAGCCGAGACTGCCGGGCCTTCTTGGTGAGGGAGTGGGGGATTCCTCGGGGAAGTCCTCTCCATCCTGGGAGCATGACAGTGGGGGCCCGGGACTGTGGGGGCGCTCCCCTGTATGGCCTGCTCGACACCACCAACCATCCGCCTTTGGGCAAGACGTCACACAGCTACTGTCAAGGCTTTTCTTGGTTTGAGTGACCAAATTCGTAGCAAAGGAAGTGTCAGATGGGTCAGCGTGGTCCAGCACTGCCTAAGTATTATTTTAGGGAGCAAACATCTAAATTCATGGTGGACTTGACTTTGCTCCGCACTCTGTTGAGGGAGAGCCACATCTGTCCCACGCGCCTGCCTGAGCGGTGGAGGCCCACACGTGCTGGTCTCGGCTCGGGTTCTGACACACGTGGGCGGAAGGAATTCATTTTTACCCCAAACTGAAACCTGGTTTACTGGTAACCGCATGAAGCCATCAGGGTTGTGGAGACAGGGACCCAGGTGTTGCCTTCCGATGTGCCGTGTGCCGTCTAAATTCACGTCTCAGAAATGACTCCTTGCTGGAGTGGGGTTCCTCTCCTGCTTAGAAACGCAGTGTGTGGCGTAAACAGGGCCCACAGCAAAACCCTGTGCCTCTCACTAAGTGCTGCTGGCAGAAAGGGGACACGTCACCTCTCACGGGATTTTGTAAAACTGGGGGAGTGACACGGGAGGGAATCTTCCCTCACCTTGAGTGTTCTGTGCCGCCTCTTCCTCTCCTGCCACTGAACCCAGGTGGGACCACCTTTTAGTGCGAGACGAGGGGGAGAGAGGACGTGACATTCTGAGAAAGCTTTTACGTAAGAGCGTCCTGGCCATTTGTGGAATAAATCCATGGGTCTCTAGAGTCATGAAGGGCATTGTCACATGAGATGAGAAAATGTCTCATTTTGAAAATACATGACATTTAACTTGAATTGTTTTTGGAAGAAACTTGCGTTGTATATGAGTGTTTAAATATCTGTGTTTTTGTTTTTAATTAGATTATGGCGTTGAAACCCTATGACTTGAGGAGGAGATTGTACGTAATATTCAGAGGAGAAGAAGGACTCGACTACGGCGGCTTAGCGAGGTAAAGCGCAGAGCACGTCTGCTCTGTCTGCTGTGAGGTAGCGTCTCCGCTGTCGCAGTGCTGTGTTCTTGAAAAGATGTATTTGCTAGTAGCAATCCAGGGTTGATTTGAAAACAAAAATGGTCACACCATTCTAGAGGTGACCATTCTTGTTACTCTTTATTTAACCTGTAAATTTCCTCTGCACATTCTTAAATTTGTATGTAAGTGTGACATACATAGTACGTGTTTGCTATGTTTTAAGGAGAATTGGTTGTATAGTGTGCCCAAATAGCAACTGGATTTTGTTATTTTATATATCATGGGCATCTTTCCATATCGTGTATAGAGCTAAAACTTTTTATTTAATGGCTGCACAGTATTCCATTACATGTAGATATTGTAATTAATGGGTCAGCATGTATAAAGTTATTTCTTATTTTGCTATTATAACAAGTGTATGTCGGTTTTATGTTTGGGTTTTAATCTAGTTTGAGTTCTTTTGAATATAAAGTTTTCTACATTCACTAAATGTATTGTTCACAGTAGACACTTGTGAAGATATGAGTGGGAAATCTTTTAATGTTTTTTCCCCCTCAATTTGCCGAAACCTAATTTGACAATAATTTGCTTTTTAGCAAAATACTTTCATTAAATTTTTCCAAAGAGTTAAACTTGCTTTTCATAGAAACAACTCTTTTTGAACTTGTATTTCACAGGTGTACAGAATTACAAAATCACAATTTTAGTACAACTGGCAAAAAGATGTGGGATCAGCACAATTGGTGGGAAAGTGTATGTGGGACAGTCAGAGTTTTGGGTGTATCGGCATGTTTTCTCATCGGAAACATTGTTCAGAAAAGAAGCACTACCTATCACAATAACTGTTTATATGACATCTATTGTGATTTATCTCAATTTCAGAAATTTGCAGACTTTACAAAGAATGGTACATCTTAGAAATGAAATAACGGTGTTGTTTTTACAGTGTCTGACTTTGCAACATTCCCATTCTTGTCTGAACCCTTATTCTCCTCAGTGGTTTTGGTTTACTTTTATGCTTTGACGGTTTTAATGCATATAGTCAGTTCCTCCGTACCATAAGTTTCTTACTCCAAATTCTTTGATTTGTGTACTGGTTTGGGTTTATTCAGGAACTCACAAGGGTGAAATATTCCTGCAGGTTTGCATGTTTAAGAATGTTTCCCATTGCTTTTGCACATAAGCAGCAACTTGACCGGATGTTAGTTTCTGCGCAGTCGCCCTGTGGACGTGGTTGCCTGTCCTCTGGCAGCGACAGCGCTGGGCAGTGCAGCCCGGCCGCGTGGGCAGCGTTTTCCTCTGGGCACCCACGCGGCCCTTTTCCTTGACACTCACTAAGTTCATTGTTGCTTGTCTTACACGTATTCTAGGAGCACAGTAAGATCTTCCATAATTGAGGGGAAATTTTCTTCTGTTGTGTCTGAATGTTTTTTCTGTTCCCTTTGTTCCATTTTTCTTCAGGAACGTCAGTCATGGGTACGTGGAATCTCCTTTGTCAGCCTTACACGTCTCATCTTTTTTCTGATCTTCACCTCTGTGCTTTTCCATTTGTGTTGGTTTTTCTCACAGCTGTCCTCATGTCACTGTTTGCCTTTTGCTGCTCCTAATGTGATTTTTCTTCGTTAGTGGTTTTCCTGTGTTCTGCACTCTCTTCTCTGTCCTCTGCTAGCTCTTCTGCTGTCCCAGGTCTTTCAGCCACTGTCTCTGGTTCGTTGAGAAAAGGGTGCTGTCCGCCTCTTGCGAGTTGGGGTGTCCTGCTGTGTCAGGGTACAGGTTAGACGCCACATGGCAGTCGTTCTTCTGTGGATGGACTTAGTTTTCTCTAGGCTTCTGCTTGCTGACACTGACCGGCAGCAACTGGAAATTTTATTTCTAGTTTTGTGTGTCTGAACACAGTTCTCACTTCCCCTCGTCCCCCAGGACTGGATTTAGGGTTAGGAATAGGTACTTATTTCTTAGGAGATTTTGTTTGGGTGCTCCCTTGTCTGCCCTTCAGGCATTTCCCAGATTGTGTTTTAAAATCTTTAGAAAAACATTTGTAAACAGGCCAGATCTAGTCTGTATAGTGGTGGCCCTCATTTTGATTTCAAATTTTTTTTAATTACTTAACAACATTAAAGAAAATTAGTAGATTATGCCTAAGAATTGAGGTTTCTGGCTTCTTTTGAAAAACATGAGATCCACATTCCCGTCTTCTCACGTGGCCTCCACTGGCCGAATGAGAGGGAGTGGAGGCTCTGCAGTCCCCCGCCAGCAGCCTGTCCTGTAAGTACTGGGGCTGTGCCCAGAAGGCATTTCCCATTAAAGCTGATGTTTATGGGAGACGCAGAGGACTGGGGCTGTGGTGAGGAGAGCGCGAGGCCCGTCATGAGAGGGGAGCCTCCACTGGCCGCCGCGGCCTGAGTTTGCCGTCCTGCTTCAGGAGAAGTTGGGTTTAAGAGTCTTGCAAATCGAGCTTATTTTGTAATATAAGTTATTTGTCCTTTCTCTAGTTAGATTTCGTGCATTGACTTCTACAAATGAGACAAACAGGTGGTAGTAAGTTACAGAATGTTTATAGCATTTAAAGATCGCACCTTTTTAACTTCAGTTCCACTTTTAATGCGTTGGCAGTAGAATGACAGCTTCACAGCAGCAGTGGTGTGTATCTCAGTGCCACCAGCTCCTACTGCGTGTCCGCCCTGCAATGCCTGCGAGAGTGACGGGTGCGAAGACGGGGCTTTGGCTTTGAGGCGCTTCTTTCTGGTGGGCGGGCAGGTCATCTGCAGACGCTGCGTGTGAGGCTGTTAGTGACACAGATGAAACGCTGGCAGTCAGAGTTGTGGAGGTGGGATGGCGCTGAGCCGAACTTGAAAGAACGTGGGCTCTCCAGGCTGCCTTGGACGTAGGCACCACACAGCGGACGTCCCCAGACAGGCGGGCGTGTTAGGTGTGGGGACTCCGGCTCATGCTGGCCACGCAGGGACTACCTGGCAGGTCACCTTGCGTAGTTATGGTCTGTTCTTAAATTCATGTATATGTGGATGCTAAAAAGTAACCTTGACTTATTTTCTTGTAGAGAGTGGTTTTTCTTGCTCTCACACGAAGTGTTGAACCCCATGTACTGCCTGTTCGAGTACGCTGGCAAGAACAACTACTGTCTGCAGATAAACCCCGCGTCCACCATCAACCCCGACCACCTCTCCTACTTCTGCTTCATCGGTCGCTTTATTGCTATGGTGAGCCCCGACTTTCCGTGCCATTCACTTCCACTTTGCTCATTTCAGACGTTTTCTAGAGAGGGGCTTGGTGGTGTCTGTTCCTAATCACGCAGGGATCTTGTAGAACAACGTCCCAGGCAGAGGGGACAGTGAGGCAGAGGGGACAGTGTCCCAGGTGGGAGGACATCCCGGACGGAAAGCGTCCTGACTGGCGCCGTGTAGGAGCGTGGACGGGACGGGCTAGGAGGGGGCCTTAGGCAGCTCACGGAAGGAAGGGGAGGGGAGAGCAGGGCGGGGACAGGATCTGAGTGACACGACCTGACTGGGATTTGATTGCGCTTTCATTGCTGCATGAAGAGACTCATTGGGACAGTGGAAGGCCATGTGCCGCGGTCTGGGCACAGGCAGGGGACTCGGGGTGCCCTGGTCCAGGTGACAGGAGTCTGGGTGCTCTGCCGTGAGAGTCCACAGTGTCTCCTGATGGTTTGGATGCCAGCTGAGGGGAGAGTGTGGTGCCGAGTGCAGGCCTGTGCGGCTGATTGCAGTTGCCATTTCCTAAGGTGGCAGGGTTGGGGCAAGAGCAGATTTGGGGTCTGGGGGAATCCAGCCTCTGGGTAGGGTTTGTGAAGTTTCAGCTGCCTGTGGTCCCCACAGTGGGAAGTGGATGAGCCTGGCGATGAGGGGGTAGCGGTAAGGCTGTGTGCTCGCTCCAGGAGCAGTGTGCACAGACACTCGTACGGCGGGGAGGCGACAGGGAACCAGCAGAAGGGCTGGGGACAGGGAGGCAGACAGTCTGCTAAGAATGCTTCCCAGAGGACGAAGGAAGAAGGAAGGACTGATAACTGTGCCCCAGGCTGAGAGGCTGAGCAGGGACATCGGGTGTGACCAGGTGACAGGCATTCAGGAGTGGTAGAGGAATGACCGAGGGCCGTGACATCATGAGAGCTGTGTGGGTCCTGAGAAAGTGGGCAGTGACGGAGCAGAGAGTGGGAGGGGACTGTGACGGTCTGTGTAGTGGGACGGTGGGACAGCTCCGTGTGGGGCACAGGAAGTCGGGGACGGGGACAGCGCCATGTGGGCACAGGAAGTCGGGGACGGTGGGACAGCGCTGTGTGGGCACAGGAAGTCGGGGACGGGACAGCGCTGTGTGGGCACAGGAAGCAGGAAGCTGGTGTGCCATCGGGCCTGCGGACCCCCATGCTAGTTATGAGCACATGGGGACACAGAAGTCCTCGGTGATGGCTGGTTTCCTGGGTGACGGGGACAGGCAGCTCCAAGCCCCTGGAGGCTGCTGGTCATGGACCAGCCAGCGTGGATGTGTGCACATTCGAGCACGTTCTCCCACCCAGACGCAGGCAGGGTGTAGACGCTGGGCTTGGGATTTTGCCAGACGCAGGGTCTGAAGGTATCAGGGTCACCTGACAACGGGCAGCGGGCTGTGCCCGGAGGAGGGAGAAAGGAGGGCGGGGCTAGAGGTGGCGGGTGACGCCGCGGGCGGAAGTGGCCGGTGTCCAGAAGGGGGCGCTGCGCGCCAGGTGGCTTGGACACTGACAGCAGGACGGAAGTGCAGTCCCACTAATAAGAGCCCCTGCGGTGGTGCCGAGAAACACGGAGACGCGGCCTAGGCAGCCCCGTGCGTGGGCGTGGGCATCTCCGGCCGGACTCATGTAGCACGTGACACTGGGTGGGCGAGGAGCCCCGGGGTGTAAAGGGTGAGTGACGCAGTGAGGACAGGATGCCGTGGGTCGTCTCCAGCGAGCTGCAGGGCTGGCGGGCGGTCGGTAGTGAGGAGCAACCCCCCCCCCCCCAGACCTGGTGACGGGGCACAGAAACAGCACCACTTGGAGAGCACTGCAGGGGAAGCCGAGTCCCTAGAGAAATGGCAGGTTTTTGGTAAGGGCGCTAAAGGATCTTTAAAGGAACAGTTGAGGGCCTGGGGCTTCGCCATGGATGGGTTCTGTGCCTCAGTCACGGGGCACAGCAGAGGTGTTTGGGGGAGTTTCGGGACATGTAGCGGGGCGGGGGGGACCAGATATCTGGGTGGATAGGCCATGGGGCTGAGGGTTGGGCAACTGAGGGGCCGTGCGTTGGCTGTTGCCATAGCAAAGGCACAATGTGCCCGTCAGCCCGGGAATCTCCTGGGCAACTGGGGGGTAAGGAAGCAGCCCAGCGCTGGGTGAGCTTAACTGACAGTCTGAGGGTGGGGTTAGGAAAGCTGCTTTGTCATCCTCTTACTTAGGGACCGGCCCGTGCCGCTGAGTGTCTGACCTCAGTTCGCTGGTTTGTTTAACTTGCTTTTCATCCTCAGCACTTACGTTGTAGTGTCATGATTCACGCTGGTTACTGACGTGCTCGTTTGTGCCCTCAAGCCTGACGATTTCCCTGCTTCCTGTGCTCTCAGTAGGAATGTGATTCTGAAGCTAAGTACAACTTGTCTTTCCTTGGCAGGCGCTTTTCCACGGGAAGTTCATTGACACCGGCTTCTCGCTGCCGTTCTACAAGCGGATGCTGAGTAAGAAGCTGACCATCAAGGACCTGGAGTCCATCGACACCGAGTTTTATAACTCGCTCATCTGGATAAGGTTGGCAGGCCTGTGCTCGCTCCAGGGAGGCGTTTTCTGGAAGCAGCTCGTGCAGCTGGTTAATGGGTGTGTACACATGTTTCTGTCGCGCAGAGACAACAACATTGAAGAGTGCGGCTTGGAAATGTACTTTTCCGTTGACATGGAGATTTTGGGAAAAGTGACTTCGCACGACCTGAAGCTGGGAGGCGCCAACATCCTGGTGACGGAGGAGAACAAGGACGAGTACATCGGGTGGGTGACGTGCGCCTGCTGTCCCTGTCCCCCACGCTTTCTAGCCCCCGTCCCCTCAGCGTGCCCCCGTCTGTGAACAGGCCCCACAGCACTCGTCCTCTTGCTGTGCCACGTGTGTCTTCTCAGCGGTGCCAGTGCGTCCTCTGTGCACCAGACAGCACAGGAGCAGAGCGCGGCCCTCGGCACGGGCAGGCCCCCCACAGCCCCTCCCAAACCCACGCGCCCACGCCCTCCCGATTGGCTTCACTTCTCCTTTCACGATGCTTCTCTGAATCTCCTGCTGAACGTGGACGTTTGTCCCTTTACTCAGCTGCTGCCATGGCGTCAGTTCTTTGTTACACTAACGTCTGAACTTCAGGAATAATTTCCATTTGCCAGCCAGGTAAATCCAGACTCCAGGAAAGCAGCAGACGACACATAGTTTAGCTGAGCCACGTACGGTCTATGACCTGGTCTCCGCGCTCAGCACACAACAGCACAGCCGGATGTGAGGGCAGGTTGGCTGTTCCCGCAGAACCACTCACTGGCCACTGAACTTGGATTTCGTTGATTTTCAAATTGTGGAATAGTCTTATTATTTTCAACCACTTTTTGAAAACTAAAGCGTAGTTTTAGCTCACACGCCATACAGAAAACAGGCCATTTGCCCACTCCTGACCTATGTCACCTGTGTGTAATCTAATGTGTCACAATCAGGTGGCTCACGTTTTCTACCTGTTGCCTCTCCCGGACCTGTTTACTATTGGTCCTTCCTTTTCACCCCTCCTTTTAGACTTGGGTTCTCAGTGTCATCTTGTCTCTTCCTTTCGGATTGTCTGTCTGTCTTTGTAATTCTGTCCAGTGGGACCCTGTGATGCACTGTCAGCATGCTCTCACCAGGGCCTCGGGGGGCTGGCTCGTCCCTCAGCGCTTGCTCAGTGGCGGTGTGTCCGATCTGTGTCATTCCAGTTCTGTCCAGCTCGGGCCACTGCGAACAAGGCAGCTTTGTGTGTGCGGGTAGGTCTCCCAGAGGCCACAGCCGGCAGTCCTCTGTCCCCCTTTGCGCTAACGGGAGCGCATCTTCCCCGCGTAGACTACTGGGAGATGGTATCTGATCCTGAAGTATCAATTTAGGGAGGATTTTGTTTCAGTCTCTGATACACTAACAGACTTTAACCTTGTTTTTAATCTTGTTCTTTAAAATCCTGTGATGACACTTGTTTTTTAGTTGTGCTACTCAGTTGTGCACACAGTAGGGCCCGGTACAGTCTTTTAGGAGGCGGGTCCAGCGGGAGGAGAGGACCCAGGAGAATGCAGGGATGGTTTTATCCTGGGCCCTGCAGCTACTTGGCTGTGGGAATGTAGGCGGTGGTGAGAAGCAGTAGCTACGTAGGAGCCTCGCGTGGAGACCGTGCCTTAGTCTAAAGAGCCTACGTGATGTGTAAAAAGCCTGGGTTTCTGCTGTAACAGAAGACTCGTGAAAACCAAGCAGATGGGATGACGAGGATGGGGTCCGAGGATGTTACAGGACGAGAAGGGTTCAGGTTCGGTCCTTACTTAATATGGTGGGGAGACACGTACATGAAGTATTTGTTGGCTGAGGTCACAGATCGGCCGACAGTTGGATGTGTTAGGCTATCCAAGGAGAGATGAGTTACAAATGCCTTAACTGCAGAGGAAAGCAGGATTTGGGAATTTCAGAACGAGTAGCTGTTCTGTGGTGGTTGAAGCTGGTAATTGTGAAATCATCTTTAGATAGAGACTGGCTAGAAAAGAAGGCAGAGTTGTCAGTGACACCAGCAGTTGTGGGACAATGACCCCAGTGAGGGGACCGAGGAGCAGCCAGCGCCAGGCCGGTCAGGGGTGCTGCTGGGGCCGGGCGCTGTGGCTGGGCTGCTCGTCGTGGGACGCTCGGGGCTCAGGCCCGGAAAGGAGGGCTGGGGCCGGGCAGTTCCAGTTCGTGGGTGACACTGTGAGGGAACTTTTTTCATGCTGGGGCCAGGCTGGTGAAGACGTGGGAAGCCAGACTACAGTGCTTTAAACTTTGGGTGCAGGGCTGACAGGTAGCTGGAGCCAGTGAGGAGGGCACTGAGGCAGGGGGCGCAGAGTTGACGGGGGATTGGAGGCTGCGGGACAGGTTTGCCTCAGGAACGGGCGGCTGGAACGGAGGGCGGGCAGGTCGGCGTTCCTTTCTCCTTCGCAGCTGCTGCCACTGAGGTTTTCTTCCTCTCCCTTCATTAGTGCCCTGCTCCACCGCTGGTCTGTGCGTCCCCTCGGACGTTTGTTTCCACCGTAAATGCCTTCCTCACTTGTGGTTAGGAAACCTCCAGGTTCCCCAGCAAGTCAGCCTGCAGAGACCCAGTCCTCAGACGGGGACCATGACCCGCTCCGTTCCTGGCCCGCAGGGGGCTTCCCCGTGTGCAGGGCTGCTGAGCCCCTTGCTGTGGCGGCAGCGCCTGGAGTGACGTGTCCGATAGGAACCAGTGGTGCTGGGACCTGGCCGCTGACAGGCCTCCCTTCTTACACCTGTGCATGCGCTGCCGCTGACCTCCTCGCAGGCGCTGGAAAGTTCCACGTGTGCGAGTCTGCGGCGCCCTTATTGGAGAGGAGAGGGTCTTTGAGAAGCGCGCGGTGTGTCTGAGCCGCTTACCTCGCCCCCACTCACCTAACCTATTTCACACCGGCTTTCTTTTCAGTTTGATGACGGAGTGGCGCTTCTCCCGAGGCGTTCAGGAGCAGACCAAAGCTTTCCTCGACGGCTTCAACGAAGTCGTGCCCCTCCAGTGGCTGCAGTACTTCGACGAGAAGGAGCTGGAGGTCAGGCTGTGCGCCGTGCGCTGTGGGTACTGGGAGGCGGGCTGCCCTTCAGGCCGTTTGGGGTGAATCCTGGACTTGGGGACGGTCCGAGCTCTCCCGCCCGTGATCAGATTTTAAAGTCATGAGTTCCTTGTGGTCTTAACTGTGTTTAGACTTCTTAAAAGTATATCAGGAATTCTTTTTCTGGGGGGGGGGGGTCCGGGGGGTTGTAATAAAATACACATAAAAGAAAATTTACAATTTTAACCATTTTTAAGTGTGAGATCAGTAATGTTAAGTATGTGCACATTATGCAGCCAATTCCAGAACTTTCTCGTCTAACAAAACTGACACTCTACACCCATTAAAGAGCACCCCTCCCCCCTCGGCAGTCCCTGGCACCCACCATCGGCTTCCTGTTTCCATGTCTAAGTGAAATCAGACATCCTTGGTCTCACAGTGGCTGGCTTATTTCCCTGTGACATAGTTTGGCTATTCGATAATTTGCACTTACGGAGACTAATGTCCTGAATGGTTACTGATTTGCCCTCAGTTCATAGCACAGAGCTGTGAGAAAATATCCGTCCTTATTTGGTTTTGCTTTGCTTTGGTTTTTACTTCTAGTCTATTCTTTTACTCCCATTCATGTGTCTCTTAACCATGAATAACATCCCAGTAATGGGTATTTAAACCGTTATCTAAAATAATGCTTGTTCATAATCGTGCCCCTTTTTACGGGTTAAAAACCTGTTTAAACTTTAAGGTACAACAGTTATTCTTTATAAACACTCACCATAGCAAGAGTAGACGGCACCTTTCTCAGTTTCATAAAGGGCATCAACGAAAAAGGTGAACCCTAATGTCATCCTAACTGACACCTGAGTATTTCTCACAGACGGGACGAGGCAGAGATGTCCACTCTACTCTGAACGAGACGCCCCCCCACAAAGTAAGGCAAAAGCGGAAAGAAAAAGCACAAAGATTGGGAAGATGTAAAACTGTCTTTATTCACAATGGTGATTGTCAACTTAGGAAATGCCAAGGAACCTACCAAAAAACTATTAGAAGTCATAGTGAATTTAACAAGACAACGAGGCACAAGATCAGAAATGAAAAAATCAGTTTGTATCTTCTCTATATTAGCAACAGACATTTGGAAATTGAAATTTAAAGCATCAAAAAATGAACAAACTTAACTAAAGACATGTACCATATTTCCCCGAAAATAAGATCAAGCTGGACCATCAGCTCTAATGCATGTTTTGGAGCAAAAATTAATATAAGATCCAGTCTTATTCTAATATAATATAAGACCGGGTCTTTATAATATAATACCGGGTCTTATATTACTTTTTGCTCCAAAAGACGCATTAGGTCTTATTTTCAGGGAAACATTATAAGATCTCTATACTAAAAACTCAAAACATTGCTCAGAAAACTTAAGGGTGCCTGTCATATATGGAGTGATACACGATGTTAGGTATCAGAAGACCCACTGTTGTAAAAATGTCAGTTCTCCAATTATTCTGTATACTCAGCGCAATCCCAGTCAGCATCTCCCCTGAGATTCTGAAATTACTGGGGAGCACAAGGCTCTAGATTAGCCAGACAGTTTAGGAAGAGGACAGACTTGGAGGCTGTGCACTGCCTGACGTCAGGAGTGAGTCCGGAGCAGTGGTGACTCGGGCAGTGTGGTTGGGGGAGGGCAGACGGGCCTGGAACGCTAGGCAGTCCAGACATAGGACCCACGTGCGCTGCAACCTGATTTTTACCAGCGGGGCTCACGCCTTTCAGTGGGAAAGGGAAGTGTTTTGAACAGGTGATGCTGGGTCCACAGGGCACCCCGTGGAGGAAGATGCCCATACGGGGAACACACGCCCAGAGGTTAGACTGCACCTGGTCCCAACTAAAACCTCCTGCTCTGCAAGATACCGTCACGGAAATGAAACGGCAGCCTGCACACTGGAGACGACGAGACAAAGGTCTTTTATCCAGAATCTGTAACTCGATGACAAGGCAAACCTTTCTTTAAAGGGGCAGAGACTCTCCACAAAAGCAGCTCAGTGATGGCGGGTAAAGATGTGAAGACGCGCGTCAGCCAGTGGGAAATGCAAGCTAAAGCCCGTGAAACCTCACTTGGGGACAGCGTGGCAGTCCTCAGGTGTGACTCCCATCACCCGTAGGCCGGCAGCGCCCCCACTAGTGGGTCCTTATGTACCCGAATGGAATGACGCGTCTGAGCACACAGCCTCCCCAGCGCTCGGCGCAGCTTGATGTGTCAGCCAAGCATCTGCAGGACCGTCAGTGCCCAGCACCCAGTGATGGATAAACCAGGAACTTCCCGTGATGAGATCTCGTCAGCAACACGGGTCTGTCTGCTGCCCACAGCCCCGAGCGCGCTCACGTAACGCTGCTGGGGGCCGAGCAGGAGGAAGTGAGCGGAGGCTGCGTGGTGCGCAGAAACCGAGCCCGTGGGCTCCCGGGGCCGATGGGACCGCGGTTTGACGGAGGGGACGGAATGGACACTTCCGCACGATTGTGGTACCACAGGTGTACGCATCTGTCAGCACTCATCTAACTGTGCCTAGAAGACTGACCGCATCTTACTGTCTGTAAATTACAGTTCAAAGCTGATTTAAGAGAAGTACATCAAAATAGGTCTTACACTGTTTCTTTTGTTAGACATAAAATAGTTTCAGCCCATATATAATCAACTGGGGTTATTTGAAACTTGCACGTATGTACTTTAATCCAAAAGCCTGGATAAATGAATAACAGAGTATATTTTTAAGTAAATAAGATAGCATAGATTAAAAAAAACAACAACCCAGAAGTTTAGTTTGAAACATCAACAATCTGGATACCTAACTTAGGATCTATTTACAGTAAAGGCACTCTTTTTAGCACAGCTAATGGTTTTCTTGAATAGTTACTCTAAGTATTGTTTTCAGTTTGAGTACAATAAAGAATTTTCTCAATCAGGTAAAGTCCAAAGAATCCTTTTTTGGATAAATGGGCAGATTTTGTGGGGTTTGCTTAATGTGACCGTTCCTCGTCGCGCGTGCATAACCATGCTGGGCAGACCAGCCCCTGGCTGAACCCTGACTGACCGGAGGCTCTGCTCGTCCCCAGGTCATGCTGTGTGGCATGCAGGAGGTGGACCTGGCCGACTGGCAGAGGAATACCGTGTACCGACACTACACCAGGAACAGCAAGCAAATCATTTGGTTTTGGCAGGTATTGGCTTTTATCTTCTTAAAGAAAGTTTTCTAAGAAAATGTTTTCTAATGAAACAGTGGTTTAAAATAGAGTTCATTTATAAATTGAGACAGCTTTGGACATGGGTTTTAGTCTCTGCATTCTACATCAAAATGAATAACGTGAGTACTTGTCTAGAGATGCGTGTTTGGACTAAATAAGCGTCTTCGTAAATGAAAGATGACAGACTCTTCTCTCAGTAATAGTTTTTAATGGTAGTGGTTAGGTGTAGCGTTTTTCTAGCAACATCAAAGTATTGTACAAATTCTATGTAATTCTAGAAGTAAAGGAGCAAGTATGGTTTTACTGAGAAAGTCAGCGCAGACGCTTAATTCCTCTGAAGGTGCTGATATGCTAGGGAATTAGAACAACCTAAAGGGTCATGTCCAAGGACCTACTTCCCCGACCACGTGCTGCGCAGTCACGTGAAGCACATGGTACTTAACAGACTTTTGGTTTTGTGTCTATGTGAAATTTACGATCTCTGGCCTGGGAGCGAATTCACAGAAATCTAGGAATTGAGACTCATTTGAGCAACTTAGTGACTGGCCTGGCTTATGTTTAACTGTCACTTTTGGGTGAAAAGTATTTGTAGCTACAGAAAGGTTTTCCAAAAGTTGCATCTTTTCATAAGGACATGTGTCATGTGATTATTGCCTAATACTTTAAAGATGTGTGGATGTTCCTAGAAATCTGTCCTGTAGGTATGTTTCAGCATACCTACACGTGCCCGAGGACTTCCTGCAGTGTTACTGCGTACAGCCAGGCCTGACACCTGCAGGCCCACGAGGAGGGAGCCAGTAAAAATTACAACATGCCCATTCTGTAACTCTGTGCCTTGGAATCCTTCTTTTAAAAAATGCAAATGAACAAAAACATTAGCTAATGTTTCAGTACAGCGCTAAGGGGGACGGACGGAGTGTGTGACGTGCATTTGGTGAAAGGGCGCCTGTGGTCTGAGGTCAGAGCATGTGTGTGAGCCCATGTGTGAACGGCACGGGAGCCGCTGGACGTGAGTGCCACAGCTGCTGTCACCCTTTGAGTTCTGTACCGAGTGCTGCTGTGCCCTGTGGTCACTTGGTATAAACTAAACAGGCAGGAATCCGGCCGGTCGGCTCTGACACAGTGCATCGCACAGGGTCTGTGGTCCTCTGTCCCGACGTGCTGTGTGGGTGTCTGCACACCCAAGTGCCCGAACAGTTGTGATTTCTGAGTGGGGCTCGTCTCAGGGAAGCGGTGAGGTGTGTGCCACCACTGGCCCCGAAGTCGTTGCTCGTGTGTTGACCAAGCATGTGCGTGAGCACAGCTGTGCATGGATAGGTGCTGGCGACTGGCACATTCGGCCTTGTCCTTTGTCCCGTCTGTAAGACACAGTTCTACTCAGTGCCCCAAAGACACTCAAGACGGTTCACGTCAGCATTTCAGCACATCCGCTGTGTGACCCTCTGAAAACACACCGTGAACTAGAGTTCAGAGGGCCTGCTTTGGGTTTTCAGCTATGAAGAGCGGAGCTGGGAGAACGGTGTTTACCCAGTAGCAGCTGGGAAGTGTGCGTTTGGCTTTGGTGCCGTAAAGGGGACCAGGGTAGTTGGCTCAGGTCAGGGGACAGGTTTAGAGCCTGACTAGACTGGATTTGAGTGTGAGCTCTGCCTCCTTACAGCTGACTCAGGGCGGGTGATTTGTCCTCTCCAAGCCTGTTTCCTTCTCTCCTGGGGATGCTGATGATACGTCGGGATACGTCGGCACCCTCCCAAGGTGACAGCTAGGTGACAGCGGGGGGGGGGGGCCCTTTCAGCGAGCGACCTGAGACAAGGAGGACTGCTCAGCGCCCACTTCCTGTCTGCGAGGTGGGCGTAACGGTGCCCGACCTACAGTGTCGTGACCCTGACAGAAGACGATGTCTGTTGTCAGCAGGGCCCTCGGCCTCTGATGACAACACGACAACTTTTTATCACACAGCTTTTGAACGAATTTCAGTGTGAAAGCTCTTATTGTTCAAGTTGACTCTTAATTTTCTAGAAGAAATGTAGGAATAAGTGTCTACTACTTTCCTATTGAAGGTAATTGAGCGTTTATTTTATAGTAACTTTGATTCCGTTCCAGTTTGTGAAGGAGACAGACAATGAAGTACGAATGCGCCTGCTGCAGTTTGTCACTGGGACCTGCCGCCTGCCGCTGGGAGGCTTTGCCGAGCTCATGGGTGAGTGCGCTGGGACGTCAGGGTCAGGCGTGTGCTCGTGGACGGCGGGCCCAGAGGGAAGCAAGTTCGTGCTTAGTATCAGGTACAGCGGTGAGACCGGCACGCGTGTCACAGCCCGGCTGCTCTCTGCTCCTCGGGGACTGAAGGGGAGAGGGGGCTGCAACGAGCTTTCCAGCTCTAAGGACCTTCTCTAGGCAGAAGCAAGTGACACTAGTTTATTCTGTACAGTTCATAGGACTGTGTGTGACATGTTCTGTTATTTAACTAGTTGTCAAAACCAAACAGTTTAAAGGACCAGATACATGTTGTCTTATTTTTCTGCTTTAGGAAGTAATGGGCCTCAAAAATTCTGCATTGAAAAAGTTGGCAAAGACACCTGGTTACCAAGAAGCCATACATGGTAAGTTCCAGATTCCTAACTAGGAACGTCAGTCTTTTGGATTTTCAATCAAGACCCGATGTAACTGCGGACTCATCAGAGCCAGGATTTGCCGGGAGAACAGGCTGGCAGCACAGCCTCCTGTCCGGAACCCTGTAGGGCCGCGCCTACTTGCTCACGGTAGCGCCCGCGTCCTACGCGATGCGGCGCGTACGTAGTGTCCACTGCACGTGAGACAGAAGCCCCGCCTGCTCCCCGCCTCCCGTGAGGTTTGCGCTCCCTGGGGAAGGCGCCCAGGTCAGCAAGTGGCTGCTTGCAAGTTCCAGGGAGTCCTTGATGGAAACAGAGGTGCTGCGAGAGGGGCCTCTGGGGCAAAGGGCGCCCACGTTAGAGTGAGCTTGCAGAGACAGCCTGCGACGGTGGGGCCTGTGACAGCCTGTGAATGCTGGCGGGCCCCCGGGAAGGCGGTAGGAGAAGGTGACTTGGGAGAGGCTCAGACAGCTGGCGGACGGGAGAGGAGCCGGGTGCAGGCGTGGCCGCGGCGGGTGGTCAGGGACAGCCACTGGCCGGCAGGCACGGGTCCTGGGGTCACAGCCGCCTGCTGAGCCCTCACGGCCCTGCTGCTGCTCCGACCTGGCACTGTCACGCACACGCTGCTGCCTCAGCACAGGCCGCGCAGTGGCCGCGTCCCCGCCGTGTCCCCTGCTGAACGCACAGAAGCCAGGGCAGAGCTGGCTCTTCCGCAGGCGAGGTGGTGAAATCCCCTGCCTTCATCTTGAGCTGGAGTGTGTGTCCTCAGGACTCGCAGGACAAATGCTGCCTGAGCTGGAAGCTGATCAGCTTGCTTTTTCTACAGAACGCTTTTGACTTGAACGAAGGGCTAACAGGCAAACTGTGTATTCAGATCACATATTTGGGAAACATTTTCTTGAAGTGTAAAGCAAACCTGTCACTTCAGGGATGACTTGACAGCATTTGTGGGCAATGGTAAAAGTGGAGGTTTTGAGCAAAAGCTAGAATTTTGGAAAACTGGTATATTGCCACCATGAGCTGGGCCGCTTCAAGACGTTTCTGGTGAGACTGGTGGTGGTACTGACAGGAGTGATTTTTTCCCCCTATTGTATAATTAAATGTGTCACATTCGGAAATTCTTTGTAACTTGGTGAACAGTATTTCCAAATGACAAATGCACGTTACACAATCATGCGTGGGGAAGAGAGAAAGAAATCAGTAGAGCACAAGAACTCATTGTAACCTTGTGACTCTAGTAGGGGGGCAAGGGACAGCCACAGTTATGTGAGAAAATGATGAGAGCGCATCTCTGTTTCCTAACTGCGTATCTGTGGGGACAGGTTCTCACCAGAATATAGTGGAAGAGGGAAAGCACATGCCTTCTATTAAGGCAGAAACTAAAAAGATTTGCAAAAAACCAGTGTCTCTCTTTACACTATTTTGTGAAATACTACTATTTTTAAATTTCTGAGTTTCAACTTCTAATATAGTAAATATCAACAAATATACTCCCCGTAAACAACAGCTCCTTGGGGTTTTCAGTGTTTTCAGTGTGAAAAGGGATCCTGTGACCACAGACATTAGATCCCGGCCGAGATGAAGCTGGTGAGCCCAGCGGGGAAGGCGCAGCTGAGGCAGGTTCCTACCCAAAGGACAGGCCCCTCTAAGAAAGGGGGAGGAAGGAAAGTGGGTGGGAAACTATGTAGATTTTCGATTCTGTGATGGGAAAATAGTTACCAACTGTTAGTTTCAGTTTTCTCAAAGTGTAAGGTGAGTGAAGAAAGGAAAAACTGAGAAAGAGAATGGGAGAGTTGTCAGGGCAGAGCCGACAGGCAGGTACTGGGGCACGGGCTGAGGTGCTGGCAAGAGTGGGTCACCCCCTGGATCCCGTTCATCTAAAGTGACAGCAGACGGCCTGGGAGCAGGATTTCCCGCTCAAGCACAGGAGCGAGAACAGAGGTTGAATTCATTGAGGACAGGAGCTTAACTGATTAGTCAGTTCAAGAGGGAGACACAAGATGTGAGCCTTAGCAAAGCAGGGATGCGAGTGATGGCCCATGTTCTCCGGGCATGTAAGTGCTCCTAGGACTAGGGCTTCCGTCGGAGTGGCTGCTCTAAGATTTCTGTGTTAATGAAGTAGTATCCTAGTCAAAAACTAGTTTTCATTTCGTTTTTCAGATGTGCTTTAAAAATACTGTATTACAAGTCTTTGCAGTTTGTTTTATTGAAAACGTCTGATTTTGTTTTGTTTAGCTTTAATCGCTTGGATCTACCACCATATAAGAGTTATGAACAGCTAAAGGAAAAACTTCTTTTTGCTATAGAAGAGACAGAAGGATTTGGACAAGAATAAACGTGACTTCTTGTCTTGGAGGAGCGCTTGCATTTCACTAACCCAGCCAAGAAAAGTTGCACAGATACGTTGTACAAGCTGTTCGTTCTGTACAGTGAATTTTCTGAACGTCTCCAAGTAGAAATGTTTTCCGTTCTTCCACAGAAATATGCAAGCAAAATAATTCATCCTTTTTTACTTTATTTATTGTTCCCTTGAAATGACTGACCAGGAAAAAGATCAGACTTAAATTTTGAAACCAGAGACTATTAAAAATAAGCATCTATCTCTATAAGCATATGTGATGGCGGCTCTAGTTTTATAGAGCCCCAAGTGCATTCAACACGACAGCCGTTCATTCAGAAATGATCTGGATTTGCTTTCCTTTGTTTCTCCCGAATCCAGGGAAAAAGTGGGGGCTGCTCCCTGCCCTCCGGAGCGTTCCCTGAGGGCTGAGGCACATGGCTTCAGGAACGTATTTAAGGGCTCAGGCCAAATCTTATGTCGACTGTGTGAAAAATGCTGCTGGCTTTTCTGAAGACGGGTGCTGGAACCTGTCGAGTTGTTTTAAATAAACCCAATAGCGGAAAATGTTCCCTCGTTGCGACATCACTGATACGAAGCAAGGAATGAAACCAGGCTTCCATGAAGGGCGGTCGGGTACTACGTAGGTGGGACCTCCAGACCCTTTAGTTTAGTCTGAGATGGGAAAGAATTCATGGAGAAGCAGAGAGGCTTGTTTACATGTTACCTCGGGATGCGAAGTATTTGTGGAATTAACAAGAATCAGGCACGCCTGTACTTTTAAATGTGATGTTCTTTAAATTTAGTTCATAATAAATTGATGCAATTTGATACTTAGGAAACGTTTATGCTTTGGTTTGTGTTCAAAGTTCTGGTTTCCTAAAAGTAGATGGATTGAAATTTCGCATAAGCTTTGAACAGTCAAATGAGTCTAATGATTTTCTATTAGTGTCTGAGTATCTCCAGTCTTTTAAAATTCATGAAATTCTGTCTTTGAATTAAATAAGGATATAAAAAATCTTTTTGGTCATCCCCCCGATTTTATATAGATCATTATTTTTGTCCTAGTAACTAATACTTTTTGATTGTTTTTCATTATGAAGGGCATTTGCTGAACTACAAAGATGTTTAACAAATTAAAATCTAATGTGAATGATATTAATGCTACTTTAGCAAACTGGGCT
Organism: Rhinolophus sinicus; assembly: GCF_057876585.1. Taxonomy (NCBI): domain Eukaryota; kingdom Metazoa; phylum Chordata; class Mammalia; order Chiroptera; family Rhinolophidae; genus Rhinolophus; species Rhinolophus sinicus. Next base: position 1,781,827 of record NC_142507.1, on the reverse strand, counting down.
TCCTTATTACTACAAAAATATAAATTTGTATAATTTCAATATGGACTGTAAATTTCATTAACTTAAATTTTTTTTATAACCACGGAACCGACATCTTAGAATGTTGTAATATATTTCACTGCTAAGTACATATGAAAAATATTAGTATACAATTTAATTTCCCTAAACAGTTTGTTTTGCCAAAATTTTATTTTTCTATAAATTTAGATTGTGCTCTGCATTTTTATTCAAAACTCACAGTGAAGACGCAATAAAGGCAGTGATCCACTTGGTTGAGTAGACTCCTTTCCCAAATCTTAATTACTGACACTGGTTATTTATTTTCAAGCCTAAAGAATTAGAAAAAAATCTAATGTATATGACAAATTATGCATGAGAAGGTGACCATTCTCCCAAAGTGCTGCTCACGTTATACCTTACTTAAGAGTCATGTATTAGAGACATAGCAGGTGCCATTGCTGGATGCTTTCTGCTGTGACAAGGTGCTGTCACTCAGTGGAGGTCTGACCACAGCGCCCAAGACGCTTCCAGGGTACTGGTTCCCCTCCTTACTTCAAGGAAGAAATTACTGTCACCAGGGGAGGCCACACACAGCCCAGAGGCAACTCACCAGGATTTGCTCTCAATTTATATCCACTCTGTGGCCGTTGGACAAGCCTGAGAAATGTGGCCACCTCCTGTCCCGTGCGGGGTCACTGCCTGGACACAGGCGGGTGGGAAGCTCAGCCACTCACACTGCCAGTGACCTGAGCCAGGGGAAGGGTCACAGGCGCAACACTATTTCACCTGTCAGACTGGTTGTCTGTCTTCCATGGAAAGGACTGGGAGTGGTTTTTGTTTCCCGTACCTGCTAGGCAGGTAAAGCCGAAAGGGTTACTGAAACACCCTGCAGCCTTTGGCGAACCACCTAACTAAGCCTTCTTATTTATCCTCCAAAGTAGGCAGGGTGGCACGTGGCAGCAGTGCTGACACTGTCACCCCCCCCACACACACACGCACAACTTCATCCACTGACCTGAAACGCCAGGCCTTCTGCCTCCTGAGGCTCCTTCCAGGGACCGGGCAGCACGCCCACGCTCCGAGGGCAGGGCAGTGGGTCAGAGCAGGACGTCTGTCACAAGCTGCATGGCTCTGCCAAAGGACGCAAACCCTCACCGTAACGTCCAGGCACACAATCCAGAACAGTCTACAGGGAGCACCACACCAAAGCAAAAACTGCTGCCCAAATAAGGCTCCAACCACAGAACACACAAGTCCAAAGTGGCACCTCCCAAATTCCAGCTTTCCTCTCCCGATCCCAACACTGGAGAACACAGTCAGCTGCTAACGGCCCTGACCATGTTCTGTGATCCTCAACTCCGTGAGGTCGGTGCCTTTTGCTTTGTCTCTGTCACAACGATGCTTATTTAGAGAGAAGGAAAGTGAGCCTGAGGTGTCATTTTTACCCAGTCCACAGCCTGTCACTAAACGCTCAGTTGGGGAAATTTTGCCAACAAGAAAGAGTTCCACGGGAGCTCTCAGGTCCTTCCAGGTAGCAGCCACTTGGCACATTCAGACTATTTGTCACCTCAAAGTGGGACAGAGCTCTACAAGGAGAGGTCGCTGTACCGCCCCAGCCGGCCTGTGATGCTGAGACGACAGCACCGTGTGTGACCGTCTCAGAGAGCAGGTGGGACCTGGGGGTCACCCCAGGAGGAGGCAGCAGGAGTTGGCCCGAGAGAGGGGGCGATGAAAAGAACCAGGGTGAGACTTGGGGCTCAGACTCCTGGGAAGTCCAGTGGAAGAGAGTGAGAACGTGCACGGGGCCAGAACCCCCCGTCGGGGGAGGCAGATCGCACACCGGCTGGGTGACGGACCCCGGCCCTGAGCGTTCATCCCAGACGTGGACATTTATGTCGCTGGGAGCCACGCCTAATGTACACAGCAGCCCTGGTGGGACACGGCCTGCCTCCCCTTCAGAGGGTGTTACATGACCTGTATTCCCACACAATCAAATACAATCAACAATAAAAAAATGAACGACGGACTAAATTTAGATGGCTCGCAAAGGAATTGTCCTGGATGAAAAAGCCAGTCTCCAAAGATCACACGAATCCTAATTCTATTTACATATCATTCCTGAAATGAGAACTCACTAGTGGTTGCCAGGATCAGGAGAAGGGAGGGGAGGGGGATGTGACTAAAGGGACAGCACCTGGGCTCTTGGTGATGGTGGCAGTTCTGTATCGCCACTGCGTGGTTACTAGTCTGCACGTGATAAAACTGCACAGAACACACATGTACACAAGTGAGAGCAGCTAAAAGTGGCCAGGCCTCTGATGTGTTACCACTGGGACAAACTAGGGGAAGGCTATGCAGGACCTCTCGGTACTATTGTTTCTTTGCAACTACTTATGAATCTATAATTATTTCAAAGGAAAACTTTTTTAAAGCTCTATGAAATATCAGAAGATAGACCTTCCCCCAATAAAAGGCTTTATTACTGAAAGACACTTCATTTTGTAAACACAACGTAGCTGAGGGTGTTCTTTAGCCCAAACTTCTCACCTGGTTTGATTGCTGGTAATTCAACACACACACAAATTACCGTCCAGCAAACAACATTCAAAGTCACTCTAAAGAAAAAACAAACAAAATTTATGATGAAAATACTCAAAATACAAAAACCAGCAAAATTCTTGAACACAACACATGAACACGAATTAAATGTGAATAAATAATTACAGATATGAAAAAAATCCAAATTAGAAATTCAAAGCTCAGAACTGGACAAACATGAAGATGAAGATTAAAATGCCTGCTGCCCAAGATCAGAAAAAAAATGAAAGACAAACTTTAAAACTTTTTGTCATTATAAATGACAAAAAGTATCTAAGGAAGAAAAGCAAAAATAAAGGGACATGGAAGAGAACTGAAAAGAGCCCAGAAGATGAAGCTGGAAGAGGAAAAAGCCGTGGGACACGTGAATACAGAGCGAGGCCAGGAAGGCTGCTCTCCCGCACTGAGCGGCAGTCCCTGCGCGGGGTGGGGGCGGCGGGCGGGGCTCAGCAGGCCGACCGGGGCCCAGGGACCCCTGTGAGATGACTGGACTGGCCCTTCTCACAGCGCTCCGAGAAAGAAGATGAGGGAACTGTTTTAGATTTTAAAAAACTAAGGCGGAACAACACATGCAATGTACGATGTTTGGATCCTGGTTTTAAGAAATGAAAGACAGTTTGGGACACTTGAGGCAATTTAAACGGGAGCTCACTAGACAATAAGGAACCACCGTTAATGTCCTAGCTGTGACAATGGCTTTGCAAAGGACGTCCTCACTGAGATGGGGCTCCAGTGTGTGGGGATGACGTGTTGTCTGTAGTTAGTTTCAGGTTTGAAATACTTATAAATACACACGTCCAGTCAGAGACGGGTACACAGCCCACTGCTGTGTTTTCCTTGTTGGAGAACACACGTGATGCCACCCACAGCACACGCTCCCCGTGTCCCCTGGGGAGAGGCCACCCACACACGCAGCTCAGGGCAGTCAGGACGCTCCTTTTACGGAGCCTCACCTGCAGGGCTGGCCTCCAGCCCCGTCCACTGGAAACACCTTCCTTTCCATCTCACCCTTGAGCTCTGCGTCCCTCTCACCCCAGCAGGGAAACAAGTCCATGAGGTGACGTCACATTTAAACGGGCTCTCGGATGCGGGTTCTGCCCTGGGAGACTGGCTCCCACATCTGTGAGTTATTACCTGGTACCCTCTGTGGACCCTCTGCTTCCCGCCCCAACTGTCACTGCGGCTTTTGCCCCATCTCAACCGACCATGAATCAGCCCAACTTGAAGACGCCCCCCGCCCTTGCCCCCCTGCCCTGCAGCCTCCTTTTCCTGGCCATCGGTCCTCAGAAATGTCACACCACTGCATCGCTGGTGTCCCAAGTGCACAGTAACCTCTGCCCCTGAGCCACTGACAGGCCTATACCACTCTGAGGACAGTTACTTCTTCTGCACTGTTTTTGTGAAGAAACCTAGGATTCTGTTTGTTTAATCTGTTAAATGGTCACCACACTAATGAAAAGAACCGAGAAAACAGACAGAACAGTTATGGTTAATGTACTTATAATTTGACAAAAAGGCACTGTTTCCTAGATACTTCATGTGCTTTCTTCTCTGAAACATTTTCAGTTCTTGTCACTGAAACCAGTAAGCAACTGAGCGGCTTCTGTCTGTATCTAAAATGGAAAAACACGTGTTATGAAGGAGCAGCGCAACACGGACCAGCCGGTGGGGTCACGTTCAGAGTGGGCTGTGCTTCTGACTTTCCCCCAATTAGGACGGCACGTGTGAGGGCAAAGGTCCTATGTGGGGACTGGGTGAGATGGGAGTGCAGCAGCACTGCACAAGCCCTGCCCGCCAGTTCCCTTCTAGAAACTCCATACTTTGCCATGTATAATGCGCACCCACGTTTTTGGCCCAAACTTTCAGGGAAAAAAATCTTTCGTTTTAATTTTTTAATTCAAATTTTTATTTGTTTACATTCAGGTACTTATCCTTTGTGTTATAAAGGAATATTAGCATTTACTTTTTAACATATTATGGTGCAAGAAATGTTATGTAACAAATAATTACAAAACACAGGAACAGATACAAGGTACAAGAAATGTTATGTACCGGTAACAAATGTATGATTTTTACTTATCATAGGAGGCCAACAACTCTTCCTCTGCAAGTTCCTCGTAAGTTCACCAAAACCGATGATTGTATTCCAGGGTATTATTTTGCATACGGATATCGCTATTGATTTCTAGAGTTACACTTAACTCATAAGCATAAATAAAAGAATTAAAAACATTTACATATAATAGACATAAAATTAGTACTACCCATGTGTAATGCACATCCTTATTTTTCCCTTACAAATTTGGGCAAAAAAGTAGCATTATACACGGCAAAATACTGTCCTTGGTCTGCAGAGTGTCAGTCAGGAGTGGCTGTTACTGCAGTAAATCGTTCACGCCTGTGTGCTGACAGGCAGGCGCGAGTGTAAACGTCCATGCCTTTACACGTCTGAAGTGGACACGTCTCAACAATAAGCATTCAGACTGCAGGTTTCTCAGACGTCCCTGCTCCCGCTCACTTCCAGGGGTGTGTGTGCCGCTCGCTGGGTGGAGACGCTTACCTGTCTGTCCTGGTCCGTGTGTGCCGGGTAGTCCCTGGCTTTCACCAGCCAGAAAGCGGCAAGCTTTCTGTTGTGGAGCTTCAAATAAGTCTTTCCTAAAAGAAGCAAGTTTTTGCTGTAGAAGTTCGGATCCACTGTTTGCAAGAAGGAAAAACAAACTGATCTCAGATGAAACAGTACTGTTATTTTTTGGTCTACATTCCAATAATAAATTTGTGTGGTCAGTACACATGTCCAAACTCACAGATTCTCCTGTCCCACTATTCCTATCACAACCACCTGTAAAATGATCACTTACTGAGCATGTACCCTGCCGGGCCCCGCACCGCACACACCTGCCTTTCCACAGCGATTGCCTAAAGCAGCTGCCCCATCTAATAGCTGGGCCCAGGCTCGGCAGCAGGCGCGCTCCCCGGGGCAGGGCCCTGGCTGTACCCGTCTCGTGCCCTGCTGCACCCCAAGTGCCCGCAGCAGAGCCTGGGACCTAACACGCTCTCCACACTCTTGCCGAGTGAGAATGAAATGACGACACGTCACTACGCACACTGGGTTGACCAGTGTGTGCTGAATGTGGGCCACACTTGGAATTTATAATGGAAAGGAGCGAGAAACACGAGCACAACTAAATGTAAAAAGAATGAAAAGAATGCTTTGATAGGTGTACTAATTCTAAAGTACGGGGACCAAGGGAAGCAGGGGGAAAAGCAACTAGCTCTTAGAGGTTACTCTGGGCAGCGTTGGAGGCTGAACAGGATTTTAACAAAGGTGGGGAACACTCTCGGCTGAGGGAGAAATGTCAACAGAAAACCTATGAATGAAAGCATGGGACGGTCCCACGTGCTTCACTAGTTCTTTACCCAGTTTCCTCCTATCAACCGGGACCCTTTATATTCAAAGCACACTCTTTCCTGCATATAGTTTAAGTCCATTTGCTCCTCAGCCAGAAACTCTAATTTGAACATACTGGTGAGATGCCATTGGGTGTACTTAAGGTTTCCCTGGGGTGAAGTCAATTTATTCCTCCATCTTTTTCTCATTTAGCAAATTTGCCCAGCATCATCCTAAACAACGAGGATGCAATTGTGAGACAATGAAGTCCCGTCCTCCCTGATCTGGTCTTAGACACGTAAACAAACACTCCTGCGTGGAGTGATAAGGCTGAGGCCCTTGATGGAACTCCGCCGCCAGACGGCCGGGAGGGAAGACCGCAGAGCCAGCGACCTCCGGGCTACGACTGGAGAAGACTGCACTTAACCAGCAGCACTGTCTTCTCCGCAGCACCGCGAGACCACATTTTTCTCATCACCCCAACCCTCACGTCTCTACCGCCCTGGCTTTACATCCCTTTGGGGAAACGTTGTTCCTAGATTCATCTTCACGACATGTCAAGCGACCATGATGAGAATGGCAGAAGAAGGCAGTAACAGTCAGAACAAACGTATCACAGAGAGTGTGTTAACATTCAGACAGTTCTTTAGAAAAAAATGGTTTTTTAAGAGTGCTTTGTTATCATGAAAGCATTTGGACAAGTCCATATGAACAGGCTCTCAAATTTAAAACAGTCTAATTTTCTGATTACAGAAATGTATTTCAGCCTTCTCTAGTTGGTGCTGCTAATATTAAAAAGAATCAAGTTAGGATGGGCTGGTGTCAGTTTAGTAGGCTGGCCATTTCTTCTAAGCACAAGTGATAGGAAAAGTAGACAATAGGAAAAGTAGACAGTATCTGCAACGGAATAAAAACTGGCCTGGTTTAAAACCTGACAGTTCCATTGAAATGCCTCTAATTAGCTGTGTGGTCTTAAATGAGACTGCTAACCGACAAAGCCTCCTCTCGAAAAGGAAGGCTGGATTTGAAGACATCAAAGGAAGGACCATTCCAGAATCGCAGCTCTAAATTCGGGAGGGCCAAATTCTTACTCAGGTGGTCTTTGCTGAATAAACACTTTAAAAATTGTTTGATAGTGTCTAGTACAAAAGTGTAGCAGAATAAATAACATTTTTCTTTTAAAAATTCCTATTATATATATAAAGTATTCGTACAATTTTAACTAGATTGGTATCTGAAATAAAAAATATTTTACCTTGCTCTGCCCTTTGAAAGTAGCCTAAAGCCTGTTAAAAAACACAACCGAAACACAATGAAAAGGGTTAAAACAGAATCAGTATTAAAAAAATATTTTCTCTAACGATCTATTCCTATGTTAAATATAAGTCAGGAAGTACATTAAAATATCTTAAAATAATGGTCAATTCATCAACAGCGAGCGATAACAGCAAACCCGAACATAAGACTGTTTAGTCACCAGAGCAGGGGACATGTGGCCCCTGCAGTCACGGCTTGGACCAGAGCCACATTGGTGCAGGGGGAGCGTTGCCACGAGCACCTCTGCTCTTCTGACCTTTCTCTTCTGAAATCTTAACAGTGACTCCAGGGGAAAAACTAGATAGAATCCAAAGCTGAACTCAGTGATACACAGGTTGTGCCGGTGAATTTTTCAAAGTCCTTTACTATTGAAATTTCTATGTAACATGTTACTGTGAGGCTGGAATTCTGCTAATTCTTCTTGTCCCACTTGAACTGTTTTTATAATCCATTAACTGACAACCAATTTCCCAAACAAGTAATTTGTCATAGCAGAGCTGACTACCTTTTTACTTGGAAGGCATTCTTTTTAATAATAAATATTTCCCAAATGTGTTTTAATTAAATACCCAATATACTTTACATATAATTCTACGCTACAGCTTTCCAGGCCAAAAAAAAACCCAAAAAACTCCTTATGATACAAATACTGGGAAAACGATTTCCACCGATTTCCTGACTGTGAAAATGTTGTGAAGAGTAAACCCAAAATATTTGCCCAGAAATCCCTTTCAAATTTTATTTTTAACAAGAAAAGCAAAAGGCCTGGAAAATACGAGAGAATAGAGTTTGTCAATACCACTTTTTTTTTAAAGCTTCAATTACTCTTCCTTTGTTGTCAGTACAAACATGTACTTTATTTTCCAGGCAAATGGCTGTTATTCTGCAGAACGTGTACCTAAAACATGCTGAATGACAGCTTCTATCGTTCTTGTTCTATTTTATGACTTTTATCTGGTATAAATTTCAAACAGGAAACGAATGTAGATGTTAGCCATGGGCTGCTCTAGCTGACAACACACCCGACACACCTGAGTTGCCAGCCACTCACCTAGGAAACCCACTCACCAGTGTGGACAGAGGTGCTAAGAAGCCTTGTGAGAAACGTGCTAGGCCCTCACTGCTCAGTCCAGATGTGTGTACACTGCAAACGGCCCCGCAGTTAGGAAACCGGCACTAAGGACACGAGGACAGCACACACCTCCTCATAAGTGGAGCTGGGAGGGGTCGCAAACAGCATTTTAGCAATCCTCCTCTGATACCAAGGCATTTCAGCAAACGTATAACACCTACAGGGAAATGAAAGAACATTCATACATTCGAACCGTACCCTTTGTGCCCTTAAAGACAGATACAAAAGGAATCTTCTAGTGTCCATTTAAACAGTTTGGACTTGGCAAATATTTAGTAGGCTAGACCTCCCACTGCGTTCATTATCTAGACGCGGCTTCCTGATGCATCAGTCAGGGTGCATTGTGGGATAAAACAAAGAGGCCGCGATCACACTCGCAATGGTAACAGAGTCTTCACTGAGGGCTCATTTTCTGCCAGGTGCTACGCTCAGGGGTTTGTTCTCTCTCACCTTATAACTAAATGAGAGGGGATCATTGCCCTATTTTTTCACATGGGAAAAACTAACTCAGAAGTTAAAAAAGAATCAAGAAAAATTACAAAGTGAGCATGATACGCATAAAACAGTGGCAAGTTTAAGTCCCCATATTTAAGAGTGAGGCAAACAGTCACCACACGACGATTCTGACAAGTTTCCGAAATGAGCAGGAAACAGTGTTGGACGTTGGACTAGTCTGACCATGTGGCCAAGACTGTGTCTCACTCATGTTTGCTCCCTGGTCTCTGCCTTAGTGACCATCCCTCAGCTGTCCCCTTCCTCAGTAGGTGGTGAGTTTCATGCGTCCTTCCTTTAGACCTCTTTCCAAAGAGCTTCATACAGGACTGTTTACATTGTTACACCTCTTACAAGGAATATTTAGCTCTGCAGACTATACACCCAAAGAAAACAGTGGCGAACCTTCCTCAAGAAAGACTCTTAAACCAGGAAGCAGGTGACACACACTGGCGCACGCTCACACCAGCCAAGTACGATGTACAGTGGACAAAGGTTACATGAGAACACAAAGCTCCCAGGGTCAGCTGGCATGTTCCTCAGATGACAGGACGCCTCAGACCTACTGCAGACAGACGGCCTCTTGGCCCTGCCGGGTCTCTGCAGTGGACCGTGAGCCCATTTCACGCAGCCTGGGCAAGGAGAGTTTCCCACCCAACATGGGGAATTTTAAAGGACGAACAAAAGTTTTAAGACCTGTCAGTCTTAGTACAGTAGTCCCCCCTTAGCCATGGTTTCACTTCCTGCGGTTTCAGTTGCCATTGTCCAACTATGAAATGGAAAATTCCAGAAATAAATAAATCTTAACTTTTAAATTGCACTCCCTTCCAGGCAGCGTGATGCATCTCGCATGACCTGCTCCATCCTGCAAGGACGGGGGCCGTCCCTGTGCCCAGCATCACGCACTAGGGGCTCCCCACACATTAGTCTCTTAGCAGCCGCCTCGTCTTATCACATCAGCGGTCAGGTGTCGCACGCAGTGCTTGTGGTCTGGTCACCCTTACTCCACCTCACAACGGCCCCAAAGCGCTCAAGCAGTGACGCTGGCAATTTGGATACGCCATAAAGAAGCCGGGTAGTGTCCTTCAGGAGGAAAGGTGAGTTTACATAGGGAAAAACCAGCATACGTAGGGCTCGGTACTGTCCGCAGTTCCAGGCGTCCACTGGGGGTCTTGGAATGTGTCCCCTACGGATAAGGGGGGACGACTGTACATGTTTCTAAATGATCTGCATAATAAGGTTTAACACGATCACAATCAATTTATTAGTATTTTCTAACAGTACATGCCCAACCACTAGTTAATTTAATGGCTTAAACACTCTTGACTTCCAAGTGAATATTTTAAAATATTTTACATCTTGCTTTTCATATACTACAAAGTAAGATCATATTAAATAACACTGAACATTTAATTTAAATAAATTTTCTTACCAAATACCCATAAGGTGAATTGAGGTGGCATCTTTAGGGTTCAATTCAATTGCTTTCTAACAAGAAATGAGAAAATCAGTCATTTGTTTTTTAAACACCACTGAGCACTTTACTATGTTTGCTGAAGACGCAATGATGTAAAAACCATCTGCAACGCTGCATTTCAGTCTATGATGCTCAACACCAATTTGTTTCCCCTGATTCTGTAACTGGTTAACGTGGTTTCCATACACAATTAAATGACTTGTACGAAGGTTACTGGTTTTTAGGGTCAGAAACTGACAATAGGGTTGATGAGAAAAAACATGAAATTTGTCAGTGAAACTAATTCTGAGAATGGTGCCCTGTAGCGCTCACTGTTCTTTCTAAATTAAAAGAAAAATAAGGAAGTTCTTTTTGCCAAGTCCTATATGACTACTGAGTACAAAGTACTCTTTCCTAAAAGAACAAAGAACATCATGGTAGAAAGTCTCGTCCTGCATACAGATTTTGCTCAACTTCCCCATCTATATTTAGCCAAGAAAAAATACTACTTATTCACAGAATTTGTTAATAGAATAATTCTGTATAATGTAAAATATGCTGATAGTCTCCCTAGTTTCTATTTCCTATGCGAAAGTCTGATGTGAATTAATGTAAAGCATAAACCACAGAATAACTTTATAGAAATTACTCCTCCTTTTATCCATTACTTTGTTGAAAAGTAAGGAAATTTCACAGATTAACATTATTCCATTAAAAATAAAAGACCCCTTTTTAAAAACTGAGACCTCCTAGCTGATGCTTTTCTGTACACACATATTTTCACGTTCAGTTGGTAATGTGTGAGACGCGTTTTCAACTATTTGTACCGGTTACCAGTGTGGGCTCTGAAGCCAGATACCAGGGTTCAACCACAACTCGGTGGCTTCTGACTTTTTGACCTTGGCATATCTGGGTTTGCTTTTATAGAACTGAGAAGGTACCACAGCTCCCGCAGAGGGTGGTGGTGAAACTGAAACGAGCAAGTAACAAGAGGTGCTTAACGCAGTCCTATCGTCCGTCACCAGCATCATCCTCGTTTTACTTTTCTTAAGTACCAGGCACTTCAACCTTGCTTTACTCACATGAATACGAACCAGCACTGATCTCAAGTTTACTATCAATACAGTGATACGATTTATAGTAAAATATATTTAAAGTGTATCCTTGCCCGTTGGCAGGCGCACGAGAAACTCAAGCACCACATGAAATTATTTAACTATTTAAGAATGGCACAGATCCAGAACCATTCTACATGCAAAAGAAAGTCCATTCGTCATGTGCAATTGACGCCTGGGCTACGGGAGTGCAGCCGTCTCATGGGTGGGAGGGGCTACTCTCAAGCAAACCTTTTCATAATTCTTCCTGCCATTAGTTTAAGTCTTCAAAAACGACCAGAATAATTCCTTCCGACATCAGCTATAATAGTGGAATTTGAAGTAGTAGTATAAATGATAAAAAATTGTCATTTTTAAATATACTTAACACACATACATTTGAAAGCTTATACAAAACATTGTTTTTTTTCCAAATATAACCTATAGCCTTCACTGTTTATTTAAAGTATACATTAATACATTTTCTGCAATTTTTCATTATTCACTTTGGAAGTTACTTGTCATGTATTTTTACATCTCAAGACACAGAGTAACGTAGAAGATTTATCTAACGCCATGGAGCAAAATACTGTATTTCATTGAGTGTAAGATACCATAAAAATTATGACACGTTATTATTTTACAAGCCACTAGAAAAGAAGTGCTGCCAATTACCAGAAGGTGCTGCCAATGACCAAATACCACTGATTACAGAACGCGATCTGAGTTCAAAGGTCGTAAATGTGAAGACTGTACATTATTACTCAACTGAAATACACACACGTGTACACACACTGCTGACGCCTGAATGAGGACCTACGTCTCCTGCCTCCCAGCCCATAGCTCTTTTTCACTGGTCATTAAATACACTGGGCCCTGAGACTATACCCCAGAATTCAGAAACGGTTTCATCAGCCAGCACGTGAGCATTAGCCCTACGGTTTCATCACTTCTTCTCCCTCTGCATTTCTGAGGCGGTGCAGAGTTGTAAGAAGGACACACGCTGGGCCTTCAGTGGCAGCTGTGTGCGCTTTGAGGACAACGCAGTAGAGCGCACGCACGTCAGGAAATATGCACAGTCCTGCAGCATTCCTGGCAGCTCAGGAAGGGCTTACTCTAACTACGTAAATTAACTTGAGGGGAAATATGAAAATGTACAAACACACAGGTCCTACTCGTAACCAGCACTGTCACTGGGGGAGTGGTGAGCCCACTGTCATACTGGAGGGCGGCCGCCCGCCCAGCGGCCAGGGCCTCGGATCGTCCCCTCCTAGCCTCTGCTCCTGGCCCGACTTGGTTGCATCCGCAGGATATTACTGAGTGTGCTGCCTGCACACTGGAACATTCCCCTCGCAACGCTCGCTCTTGGAAGCCAGCAAAGAGCTGGGTTTGACGAGTAATGATGACAAGAAACGTGGAGAAACGGTTGCAGGTCAGAGGCCACCTTGTGCTTTCCTGTCCCAGCCGAGGGTCCCAGGGAATGCAGCGCTCGCTCTCCATGGACCCAGAGACACCAAGTATGACAGAAGCGCCCCTGAGCAGTCAGCCCACCCAACCGGGAGAAACAAACTGTCACTACGTTTTAGGTGGTTTGCGATCTGGCTTCAGGTAAGTGAAACAAATCTACTCAGAAAACTATGACTTTTAAGTTCATCAGTACCTCAAAATGCTCCTTGATGACGTAGGCATTTGCGATTTTAGCCTTGATGCCTTCATAATCTCCAACATCACTAACACAGATTGCATACCACTAAAAATAGAAGGAAAAGGTGTAAGAAGAATAACACTTAATAATATTCCATTCAATACAAGGCAAACCTGAGTAACTATTCCTCAGTGGTCATTCTCACTCAACAAAAAGTTTTTGAGCATAAACACTGTACTAAATATGCTGGAATGTACAAAGAAAAGTGGACTTGGCCCCCAAGGAACTCAAGGATAGGCTAGGACGTGTCTTTGGAGAACTACAGTACAACACAGAGTAGTGAGTCTCTAAGAAATCAATGCAATGTGGGAGTAACAATAATACATGTCGACAGTCTGAATATACATTGAGAAAAATCTGCACCTGAATGACCATCATTTTATTTTTCCATCATCTTTTCGGGGCGCTACCTCTTCTCCCAATCTGCATTGTTAAGGTAACAACGGCCACATTTGTCAGCCTTGACCTAGTCCCCACAGCCATACTTGGACAACAGACCCAGAATGAGCTCATTGGAGTTGCTTCCCTAAGAACGGAATCCAAAACATCGAAGCTCCATAAACCAGGTGCTGTGGAAAGTCACTAGACTTAGGAGAACAATGGTCTGTGGTGAAAGGACGTGCAGATGACAGCAAAGAGGAGAGACGAGAGCCTCAAAGCAACTGAGGCTTAAATTGACCCTGCCTTTGGGTTCTGTGAAGTGTAAGTTTCTTATAATAAACACCCTTCTTTTGTTTGAGTTTATGTCTGTGGGATTCTAATAATTATAACCACAAATACTTTAACACTTAAACTTCTGTTTAAATCTATTTTCCACCAAAATATTTTTATCCTGCAATTTCATTAAAAATTAAAAAGTATACTTTAAATCACACACACACACACACACACACACACACACACACACACACCTCTGTAGACTATGCTAATTTAATCTTCATTGGCAGACACCCAGTAGCCCAAATGCAGATGACCAGAGGGGTCACAGAGGGTCTCAAACTTGATGCCCTGATCTTCTCCCATATCTCAGGGCCCTGGATAAAATCACCTCCTCTTATGCACTGAACCACCATATACATACACAATAAACAAAGCTTTTGGATGAGTCCTTAGCATTCTCCCCCGATGAGACTGGCATTTAGTGACCAATTAATTAATGATCACACTAGCAAGAGCTGATGGTAGGAGGTGTGATCGTGGGTGATTTTTATTTCCATATCTGTATTCTTTTTCTCAGTTTCCAAAATGCCTATTGTCTATACTGAATTTACATTATTTTTAAAGAAACTTTTAAATAGATATTCTAGCTAAGAAGGGGCAACAGATACTAGATTTACCTTCTTGCCTGAAACTCAGGAAAAAAAAAAAAAAGACAAAGTATAAAAAATAAAGAATCTCAAAATACTATCAGGTGACAGTGATACCTGAGAGACAAGAAAAAAATGAGGCGAGCCTAAGAGCTGCTCCATACGACCAGGGACAAAACAAGAACATCCACTCCTGCCCCTGCAACATTGTGCTGGACCTTCTAGCCAGGGAAATTGGGCAAGATCAATAATAAAAGGTGTCCAGATTGGAAAGGAAAAGAGTAATGCTATCTCTATTTATAGATGACATGATCTTATATTGAAAACCCTAAAGAATCTACCAAAAAAACAAATACAAAAAAACCCTAATAGAATCAATGAGTTTAGCAAAGCTATAGGATATAAAAATCAATATGCAAAAATCAGTTGCATTCCTATACACTAGCAATGAACAATCTGAAAATGAAATTAAGAAAACAATTCCAATTATAATAGCATCAAATAGAATAAAATACTTAAGAATAAATTTAACCAAAGAATATTATAAAACACTATTGAATGAAAAAAAGATCTAAGTAAATGAAAAGATAAGCCATGTTCATGGACGAGAAGACATGATGTTGTTACGATAGTAACATTCCCCTAATTGATCTACAGATTCAATATAATCTCTGTCAAAAACCCAATTGGCTCCTTTGCAGAAATTTACAAGCTGTTCCTAAAATTTGTATGGAAATTCAAGGGACTTAGAATAGTCAAAGCAATCTTGAAAAAGAACAAAACTGGAGGACTCACACTTGCTTATTTCAAAACTTACTAAAAAGCTACAGTAACTGAGACATTGTAGCACTGGCATAGGATACACATAAACCAATGGAATAGAACTGAGAGTTCAAAGATAAACCCATACATTTATGTTCAACTGATTTTTGTCAAGGATGCCAAGACCATTCAATGGAGAAAGAACAGTCTTTTCAACAAATGGTGTTAGGAAACTGCATATTTATATGCAAAAAGAATTACTCTGGACTCCTACCATAGCATGTATAAAAGTTAACTCCAAGCGGAGCAAAGACCTAATGTACGAGCTAAAAAATATAAAATTCTGACTAAGAAGCATAGATGAAAATCTGCATAAGCTTGGATTGGGCAAGTTTTTCAGATGTGACATCAAAAATAGAAGCAATCAAAGAAAAATACATTGAACTTCATCAAAATCAAAACTTGTGCATTAAACAACACTGTCAAGAAAGTAAAAAGACAGAATGGAAGGAAAGACTTGCAAATCATATCTAATGAGGCTCTAGTATCTAGAAAAAATGCTCTTACAACTAAACAATAAAAAGACAACCAAGTTTAAAAATCAGAATAGACATTTTCCTAAAGAAGATACACAAATGTCCAATAAGCACATGAAAAGATGCTTAACATCATTAGTAATTAGGAAAATATAAATCAAAACTAGGATGAGATATCCCTTCACACCAACTAGGATCACTACAGTAACAAGTGTTGGTGAGGCAAACAGTGGGTCAACCAACTATAAAACTAGTACAAAAACTAGTACAAAGGTTAAAAGACAAAAGCAGGAAGATCCTGTGTGATTACAACAATAGATTAAGGGATAACCACAAATACGTGCACACAAAAGAGTTTTTAAAATGATAATAAACAAACAAAGTAGTTTGTTTCTAGTAGTTTGTAGTGATTTTAGAATGTGGTTGAACTTAAGCAACCATCAACCTAAAATTGACTGTTACCAACATAGCTTGGTATACATGAAGCACATAGTAACCACAGACCAGAAATCTATAAGACATACAAGAAAGAGAAAAGAATCCAAACACAACACTAGAGAAAGTCATGAACATACAAGAGAGCAAGAAAATAAGAAGCAAAGAAAAACTACAAAAACAATCATAAAACAATTAATAAAATGGCAATAACTACATACCTATTAATAATTACTTTAAATGTAAATGAACTAAACGCTCCAATCAAAAGACATAGGGTGACTGAATAGATAAAAAATAAGACCTGTACATATGCTGCCTATAAGAGACCCACTTCAGATTGAAAGACACACACAGACAAAGTAAAGGGATGGAAAAAATATTTCATGCAAATGGAAATGAAAAAAAAAAAAGCTGAGGTAGCAATACTTATATCAGACAAAATGGATTTTAAAACAAAGGCTGTAACAAGAGACAAAGAAGGGCATTTCATAACGATAAAGGGATCAATTCAGCAAAAAGATATAACTCTTACAAACATATACACTCCCAACATAGGAGCAGCTAAATAAATAAAGCAGAAATTGATGGACATAAAGAGAGAGATTGACAGTAATACAGTTCTAATAGGGGATGTTAACACCCCACTGACATCAATGGGTAGAGCATTCAGACATGAAATCAACAAAGAAACAGTTGCCTTAAATGACACATTAGACCAGATGGACTTAATTGGTATTTTTAGAGCCTTTCGTCCCAAAGCAGCAGAATACCTATTCTTTTCAAATACACGTGGAACATTTTCCACCATAGACATAGAACATTTTCCACCATAGTCACAGAACATTTTCCATTCATGTTCGGCGACAAAACAAGTCTCAATAAACTTAAGACTGAAATGATATCACAAATTTTCTCTGATACCAATGGTATGAAACTAGAAATCAATTTCAAAAAGAAAACTGAAAAACACACAAACTACATGGAGGCTAAATAACACGTTACTAAACAATGAATGGGTTAACGAGATCAAGGAACAAATAAAAAAATACCAAGAGACAAAAGAAAATATAACGCAAAATCTATGGGACACAGGCAAAATAGTTATATGAGGGAAATTCATAGCAATCCTACCTCAAGAAACAAGAAAAATCTCAAATAAATAGTCTAATGTTACACCTAAAGGAACTAGGAAAAGAAAAACAAAGCCCAAAGTGAGTAGAAGGAAGAAAATAAAAATCAGAGTGAAAATAAATGAAACAGTTTAAAAAAATAGAAAGGATCAATGAAACAACAGCTGGTTTTTTGAAAAGATAAACAAAATTGATAAACATTTAGCCAGACTCATCAGGAAAAAGAGAGCCTAAAAAAATAAAATCAGAAATGAAAGAGAAGTGACAACTGACACCACAGATATGCAAAAGATTATAAGGAAATACCATGAACAATTATGTGCTAACAAATTGGAAAAAATGGATAAATTCCTAGAAACATACAATCATGCAAGACTGAATCAGGAAGAAACAAAATCTGGACAGATAACTAAGGAAGTCAAATCAGTAATCAAGCCTCCCTCCCCCCACCCACAAACAAAAATTGTGGACCAGATGGCGTCACGGGTGAATTTTACCAAACATTCAAAGAAGAATTAATACAGGTAATTCATGAAACTACTAATACTTTTGTTCAAAACCAAGCATTCACAAAAGCAATTTATCAAACATACTAATGAAGTTAGAATAAATGTTCAAGAATGCAAGGGAAAAAACTTCTTTTTGAAAAAACGATCTGAAAATAAATCTCTTCCCGACTTGAGAAGAGGACCACTCCCTTTTCTATGTAAACAGTGATAACAGACCAACGCCCCCTCGGCACAGGGTAGCGGTTCTGGTACTTTCGGCACCTCACCTTATGAGCTGCAAAGCTTGATTCATTTTTCTCTAGGGCTCTCTTTGCGTACGCTAAGGCTTCATACACCAGGAGCTTTTTCTCCTCCGCGGAGGTTCCGCTAAGCTGAGCTACATCACGTGATGCCCGTGCCAAACGCCACAGTAACTCTGCATCTTCACTAATGTGAAATAGATATAAAACAACCATTTAACTTGCATTTACGAACTGCTCAGGGCCACATGACTAGTGAATACATATGGTCTTTCAGGTCAGTGAGGACACAGCAAGCAACACGATATCAGATGCCATTATTCATAATGTTAAATTTGTTGTTTTCTTTCACACAACTTTATTTGCCAAAATTTCCTACAAAATATCAAACATCATACATAAATATAACTTACCTGTATTATATAAAATGCAACTTCCTTAGAAAATATCTTTGTATTTGAATTCTCTAAACATTCACCTTAGCAAATTCAACATATAACTTGAGGCTTGACTTCATTGCAACTGTGCTTCAGAAAACTCACAAACTGGTTCAGAAAATATCACAAAATACATAAACAGACAGGATCATGTTAAGAAAAACAACGCTGCTGTAGCCCTAGCCCCAAATACAGGATCTGGCACACAACAGGTATATGACAAGTACTTGGTAATGAAGCATTGAGTACAGTAATGGAACCTCAAAATGCACCCTATGCTTGAACGCGTCACCCATGCCCTGATACATGGCATATTTCAAGTAAGGGCACTGGACTCCTAGAAGAACTGCCCTTACATATGATCATATAAAATAAGAAATGTTTAATAAAATGTTACCACAATTAAGAGTTATAAATATTTTAAAAACTAACCTTAAATTCCTTTTTATTAAATGTCTGCCTTTAAGCCTTACAATATTATATATTTCTTAACAAAAACAATTCACACAAAATTTGTAAACTAAAAGTAGCAATAGCATATTTATAATTCAATGAATATGGTTTAACTACCTTATAACTTACTTTTCAGGTAGTTACTGCAGTGAGTATAAAATGCCAAACCAGCCACCTTAAGTTACTGAAGGGAGAATGGAGAAGGAAAAATGGGTCTGACAGATATTTAGGAAGTAAAACTGACAGATCTTGGGGAAAACATTTGTTTGGGGAATCTCAGAAATGGAGCAGAAAATGACTCAATATTTTCAGTTTTGGAGACAAGGTTGATCAGTGACCTGGAAATGCCTTTTAGCCTTATTTGACTTAATTTCTGGGACTGGATCGTCTTCTCCCTGTATCCTCCCCCCCCCCCCCACACACACACACAGTGATTCTCTGGACTAAACCTGTGATCTATTAAAACAAAAAAGGTATTTTCAGTTTCTCTAAAAGACTGTTTTTAAAGTGATACACGGATACCATTCAATGGTGGCATAAAATCATCCTAAGTAATATAAATCTTATACCAATAAAAATTTAATTTAAAAGAAATGAGAAATATACAATATAGATGCAATAAACATATTCAACGACGACCTTGTATTATCCAAAGCAAAATAACAAAATGGAGAAAGTATTTCAGCATTCTACTAGAGTAAGCAGAAAAGCCTTTCCTACATCACAGCATACATGCAGCATTTTTAAGTCACTTGATGTAAGAAAAAAACAGCATACTATCAATTAAACTCTTAAGAAATATTACTTTGAAATAAAAACTTTTTTAAAGCATAAAAATTTCAAGCATCAAGAATCATTTTAAGTGTTAAATAACACAAAAATTTTGAGGAAACCGCAAACCCAGTCCCCTCACATATCACTTACCTTTCCTTGTACTGGGTCAGCAACTGATAAAGTTTTTCTGTTTCTCCACTTTCGTACAGGTAGTCTGCTTGTGCAAGGACTTCCTCAACTCTCGAGACTATAAAAGAAAGAAGAACACAGTAAGGTAGGTCTTCCCAAGCCAGACAACAATAATTCTAAGAAACACAAACACTTTCATATATAAGCAAAAGAAATTAGATACAGAAATCCTCTATAAAGAGATCAGAAATTCTGCAATATGCAGATGTGTCGTAGAAATAATTGTGACACTATCACAGGAAGTGATTTACTTAAACTATGGAGAGTAAAAAATTAGAAAACTGATTCTGGTACTAAATGTGATACATTTTTTAAAATGAAGAAAGGAATTTCCTCTGAAGAGTTTGTGTTACCTTTCCCCTCTTTGTTGTGAGTGCTACTTTTAAGTACCATCCATCATAGGAAATGGTATGATACCCACTGAAAATTATTAATTTGCACGGACTGAACCATAGTATTATTAGATTCTCTTCATGACTTAACTCATACAGATATTATGGAAAGAGTCAAATATGTCATCAAAAACTTACATGATGTTAACTACACAGAGAATCTAAAACTTAACTCCTTGGCTCTATGCTCCAACCATTAACTAGTTTAGACATTACTCCAAAGCACACAAAACTTATAGACAGTGTAATGCTCTAAAAAAGTTGACTAGTTACTGAAGAAAACAGTTGTCTGAATTTTGGGATATTCCAATTATCACTAAGGCATACACACATTTAATGTTGTCTTCTGTAAGGGAGCTGTATTACTCAGCCCTACATATAAGACAATATTCCAATGTTGTTCAGTTAAGTTTATTATTTACCTTGGTATGTTTTAATTAATCATAGTGCATTTGAGGTTAAAACATTTTTTTTTTTTGAGTTTTTGAAAAATTAAAATCTAGATCAGCAAAAAAAACAA
The DNA here is from genome assembly GCF_057876585.1 of Rhinolophus sinicus. NCBI lineage: Eukaryota > Metazoa > Chordata > Mammalia > Chiroptera > Rhinolophidae > Rhinolophus > Rhinolophus sinicus. The sequence goes on along the minus strand of NC_142507.1, from coordinate 1,760,959 downwards.
AACACCTCATGAATTTGACACAACCGTGTGAAGTGGTTTTTATTAAGTTAACATCATGATGTAATCATACTAGTTTAAGAAAAATTAAATGACAATAGCAAAGAAACCCTAAAATTAAATAAAGATTTTTTTCCCACTCTTTAATCCTATTTCAAATTAGTTAGGTGCTAGAGTTTAATAATATTCCCACAGCTGGTTAATTTTCTTAAGTTTGCCTCCCTTTTATTCTTTATATTTATCAGTGGTCTATTCTCCAGATTCGGGTTATAACAATTCAAAGACTCTTAAAAAGAGTAAGTAGTAGTCTCAGCACTCTTAGCAGATATTTGTGGTAGGCAGAACAATGGCTCCAAACATCCTAACCCCTGGAAGCTGTGAAAACGTACAGCTTGCATGGCAAAGGGGCATTACGTTTGGGGATGGAATTAAGGTGCTAATCAGCTGACATCAAAGAAGGAAATTACCTTGGATTAGCCAATAGGTGGGGCCAATATAAACACAGGAGTCCCTAATGGGGAAGAGGTGTGACAGTGGGCCCAAGGTCAGAGCGAAGTGACTGCTGGCTGTGAGCATGGAGGAAAGGGACGGCCTCTGAAAGCTGAGACACCAGGAAACATTCTCCCTGAAGCCTCCACAAGGGACACAGCCCTGCCCTCACCTTGATTTCAATCCAGTGGCGCTCGCTTATCAGACTAAACGTAGCTGATACGGTACATCTGAACGTGCACATGACACGTGTATGATACGCATATGTGTAAGTAGCAAAGTTACATTTAATTCTATTTGTTGAATTTTCTCCAACTCCCTGAGGAGACTTACAGAGACCACTGTCCTTAACATGATATAGGAACTCTACATCTCATCACTCATGTAATTAAAAATGGAGAAATCGACTGAAAAATTTAACATAGTTTAAATCATTTTTGTATTCTTCTTTTATAACTTCTAAAATCACTGATCTCCAATTACTTTATTATACAGTACAATAGCACAAACTATAGTATCCAGGCTTTAAATCTATATATCTATATATTTATATGTAGATATATACATATATATAGATACATATAGATATATACAGATATAGATCTATAAATAGACAGACAGATAGATGCTTTTCCCTGATTCTGACCAGAAGTTTCTGAAATCACTTACTGTGCAATTTATAAGGACAAATACACTGCCTCTGACACTGCAGACTCACAGGCACTAGGAAGGGAGCAGGCAGACCCCTCACACACCTGCAAATCAACTGGTTTTAACTTGTTTAATGCTCTGTGCTTTTCCTGAAAATATTTGAAAATGAGCTGTTACTGACATCAAGAGACCATAGTCTATAAATGGACTAAACTTTCAAAGTAAATTAGTTTTCAACTTAAGAAGTGAATAAATATCCCAAGATGAATGGAGACACTAATTCAACCTACAGCTGTACAATGGAAAAATACGGCCCACGATGTGACATAGTGCATATGTAAGTTGGTAACTTTGATTTTCTAGTTTCCTTGCTAAGTGTAGTCTTAGCCAAGTGAGAGGAATGAAATACTCCACCCTCGGCAAGCAAACAGCTCTATTTCTGAAGTTCCTCCAGGGAGCACTTATGAAGCAGAAAGTGAGTACCTAGATTTCCTAGATACGCTAAGATTTTTCTAGACACTATAAGGCTGTAAGTACAGCAACATCATAAAATCTAAGGCAAGACTTTTTTCACACCATAATACTCGGCGGTACTGGGAGTGCGCGGAGCCTCCCGAAGTGCCCTGGGCAGTACAGAGGGATCCGTGTACGGAGGGGGCACTGACCCGCTCTGCAGGGTCCTCGTACAGAGAATCAGTAGAAGAACATGAAAAGGCAACGGCAGTGACTGTGTGAAGAGCAGGCGAGCTGAGCCACTTGGAACCAGCTGTTAAGCATTTTACAAGTGGACTTTCACACACAGATACTGTGAATGCATTAGCATATCTTGAGGGGCTTTGAATTTTGCCTCTTTTAAGGAAATAATAAAAATTTTTCTTCTGGACTGCTTCAATTACTGCTGATAAGTAGGTATGCTGTGGTAAATATAGACATAATCATTTAAAAAAATGAGTCCTACAATCAAAAATATATACATGTCCTTGGATTAATTTCTAAAACAGTCTCACTTTTAATGATTTAATCTCAGTAAAGGGAGAAGAAAAATATTTTTAATTGGCTTCAATGAGCATGAAGCAGATCTAAAGATAATCAAGCAGAAGTTTTGATGAGTGTAATTAGTTGAAGACCAATTCCTAAAAAAATGAAAAATAGCAGAGAAGGGCGACAGATGACAATAAAACTTGTAAGGACACCAATGAAGTTATATTTTCATAAGTTAGAAAAAAATGGTTTCTATAGTTTACCAATAATTGATGATTTTTTTCAAGGGCTGTGGCTTAGTGTCACAAATTATATGAACAACATGTCAACCAACTAATTATAAAATAAGGTTATGTTTAAAAAAAAAGCTAAAGAAAATCAAAGAAAGCTAAATGAATATCCATATTCTGTTCTTCGCATTAATGTTTTAAGTGCTCAAGTTATGCTTGAAAATAGAGAAAGGATTAAAAAACATACGACAGTTTTCATTAAAATTTGTAATAAAAACAACGAATTTAGTTTTCAGAATATGTTATAGCTTGGAATGTTAAAATGTTATTTTTTTTCAAAGTTTTATTTAGTGCTAGATTGGAACTAACTTTTAGAGTTATTTTTGTACATACATACTTTTATTTTTATGTTGCAGAGGAAGTTGTGACTTCTTTTGAATAGTCTGTATATGAACATAGGTATAAGCCAGCTAAAATGAAAGAATTAGCATGTACTGGATAAAAAGAATCAGAATTTCTATAGTAATAAACACTTAGAACGTCACACAAACTCGTGGCACCCATGACAACTGTATACATATACCAGGCAAGTACTGGTCCCAGACACAGCTTTGCTGCAGTCTCTCACGCGTTGCAAAAAAGAAGTAACATCCAGCACCTGAATGTTAAATAAAAAAAGCTGGACGGCTAGGTCACTGCACCCCATTTCCTTTTCCAAACTTTATAAATTCTAGTTTAGTCACATGCTTGATATGTAATCCTATAACTACTATCTCTTCTTCAATAAGTTCAGAATGGTAGCTTTAAATAACTCTAAAGCTAGTGTAACACCACAGCAATAAGGAAAGAAAAGAATCATTGTAGCTTTATAAAGTAGGGATTGGCAACTTTTTCTATAAGGGATCCATAGCGTAAATATCTTAGGCTTTGCTGGCCAGATATGGTCTCTGTGGTATATTCTTCCCCATCCCACAATCCCTGGACCCTTTAAAAATGTAACAAATATTCTTAGCCCAAGGGTCCTATACAAGTATAAAGTGTTAATAGGGTGTTTCTCACTGAAGGAGCTCTAGTTACTAGAAGAACATATATCAAACTGACAAGTAGAGAAAAGTAGAAAATAATCTAGCCTATAACGATAGTAGTTTCAATGTCTATTCAAAAATAACTAAGTTACTAACAAAAAAGAACAAACATAAATCACTAAGCGTTCAGGAGTTTAGCTTAGACTTACCTTTGGCTGTGGCATGAACCACAGCAGCCCGAGAGATGACCTGATAAGTTTCAAATCCCAAATAAGACAAGGCTGAGAATAAAAGGCTTCTTCTGAAAGCCCCTGGGTTTCCCATCACCTATGGAAACAATTATGGTCAGAATTAATTAAACAGAAAATGTGAAGCAACTACCACACCAAGTTAAAATTACGTCACTTTTCTCCCACCCCCAAAGCAACCAATCCCAAGAATACTGGAAGTTCCGAATTTACTTCATTAAATGCGTCAGTAAAATGATTTCACGTTATTACTTTCAATGGAGTGCATGTTCTGTTAGGATTCATAAGAGTGGTTAAGGGTGGTAGCTAAATCTAAGAATCAGTCATGCAGGTAAGTGCTGGATTGGAAGAGCTACATTTTATTTGAGGAGGCACGGATATCAAAATGGTATGAAATAAACTATGAGACACCAACATATACATACCAATTTTAAGAATAAACAAGATGAAAAAGACCAAAAAAACCCAGACAAGATGAAAATATCAAATATGGTTAATTTCTACACATAAAAAACGTACACGGCTTTAAGTAAAGATGTCTTCAAAAGTGATCCACAAAACTCAGTTTTTCAATAAACAACGAATAAAATAAAGAGTATATCCAAAGAGATTTAGAAATTAATTTTCATAATCATGGTCAGAATTCTCAAGACCAATGGCAAAGGAGGAATATATGGGTCTCACTTCCCTTCTCCCACAACAATTTTTCTCTGTCATGTAGCATTTTTCTTTTTCTTTCTTTTTCCATTTCTGTTGATTCATTCCCATCAGTATAAAAATAAGCTATACTTTCTTTGTGAGCTGTGTTCTTTCCCTTCTTAAAAGCAAACACCAAAGCTTCCCCTTACCCCCTTCAGACTCATTTTCCAACTTCTCTTTTCAGCAAAACTCTTTTACAAACTTGTGTTTACTCTATCCCTACCCCCTCTTCCCATTCTCTCTTGAACTCATGCCAATCACACTTTTATCCCCACAATTCCACTGTGGATCCTGACGTTACTAAGTAACAAAGGGCACTGCTATTTCCGATGGTCATTCTGAATTCCCATCTTACTTGACCTTTCAACAGCATTTGCTAGATGATCACTCTCTCCTTTTTAAAAAAAATCATGATTGGATGTTTAATTTTTTAAAGCAGCTTTACTGAGGTAAATGATATACAATAAACTGCACATACATAATGGGTACAATTTAAGACATGCGTATAAACCCGTAAAGCCATCACCATCAGCACAATCAAGATAATGAATATATCCAGCAACCCCCAATCTCCTCAGGCCCCTCTGTAATAACATCCAGCCCCTTTCCCAGCACTTGCTGCGTCCTCTCACTCTTGAAACATTTTCACTTAGCTTTTGAAATACTACTCTATTGAATTTCCTCGTTTCAACACCTGTTCCTTTTGTTGGTTCCTCATCTCCAATACCTCACTGTCCAGGTGTGTCCTGGGCTTAGTCCCAGACCTTGTTTTCTCTATTTGTATCATTTTGGTGATCTCATTTCATTTCATGACTTGTTACCATCAACATGTCAAAAACATGCAAACGTAACGAGCCCAGTGTCTCCTCTAAACTTCAGAACCCTAAATCCAGCTGCCTAATCAACACTTATCTTCACATGAAGTACAACAGGAACTTCAAGTTTATCAGCCAAAACAGCTACTGTTTCCCTCAGTTTTCCCTTTCACGGTAAATGACAACTCGATTCTTCTGATTGTGCAGGTTAAGAAAACAAACACAACCCACCCCTGGTTCACATTTTGACTTCTCCTAAGTATCCAGAGTAGGAATGAGGAATCAGGAATCCAACACATTCCAATGTGCTCAGTGCTTTATTATCGTCTTGAGCATGAGTATACAAGATACTGAACCCAAAGGGATTTGAAACAAGGTAACGGCAAAGTAGTCAAACTAAATTTGATGTAGTCACATTTTTAACATTTAATTTTCTGAGTTTATTTGCATTTACCAAAGAGAAGCATGGTGGGGGTGTTTGTACTTTAAAAGCTGGTGCCAGAGGTCTGGCTTCCAATCAGCCTGAATCTACGTGCTTACTAAAATACCCCCTTTTGGGACACTGACAAATCTTGGTGTACCCTCCATTACTGGGAGCCACTAAGAATAAAGTCAGCTGCTTGAACAATCACAATGACTGGATGACAGCAAGAGCTAGGGAAGGGTTGAACAAGAAGATTCATCTCCTACACAAGCCACTCCTTCAGGCCTGGGAGAGGGGGCTGTTTCACCCAGTGCATAGAAACCAACACAGAGAGTCAAGGAAAACGAAGAAAGAGAAAAATATGCTCCAAAGGAAAGCAAGATAAAAGCTTGGAAAATGACCTTAATGAAACAGAGAAAAGTAATTTACCTAATGAAGAGTTCAAAATAACAGTCATAAAGATGCTCACTGAGCTCAGGGGAAAAATGAACAACGTAAGAATTTTAACAAAGAGAAAATATAAGAAAATACCAAACAGAAGTCACACAGCTGAAGAATACAATAACTGAATTGAAAAAATACAAGAGAGGTTCAACAGCAGAAGAGATGAAGTCGAAGAAAGGATCAATGAATTCAAAGACAGGGCAATGGAACTCACCCAATCAGAGCAGCAAAAAATATAAAGAATGAAAAAGAGGGAAGATAGCTTAAGGAACTTATGTGACATCGAGCTGACCAACATTTGTATTATGGGATTCTAGAAGGAGAAGAAAGAAAGGAAGAAAAGGGCACAAGGCTTAGTTGAAGAATTAATTGCTGAATACTTCCCTAACCTGGAGAAAAAAACATTCATTCAAATCCAGGAAACCCAGGGAATTAGAAATAAGATTAATCCAAAGAGACTCATGAGACACATTATTAATTAAAGTATCAAAAGACAAAGGAGAGAGTCAACAATACAGTAAAAGGATCACATGCCATGATCAAGTGGGATTTATTCCAGGAAAGCAAGGACGGTTCAATAGCCACCTATCAATCAATGTGATACACCACACTAACAAAATGAAGGCCATAAATCAGTAACCACCTCAACTGGTGCAGAAAAAGCATTTGACAAAATTCAACCTCTATTTATGATAAAATTCTCAACAAGGTGGGTATAGAGGGAACATACGTCAACATAATAAAGGCCATGTATGACAAACCCACAGCTAACGTCATACCCAACAGTGTAAAGCTGAAAGCTTTTCCTCTAAGATGAGACAAAACAAGGATGCCAACCCTTGCCACTTTTATTCAACCATAGTGTTGGAAGTCCTAGCCAGAGCAATTGGATGAGAAAGAGAAATAAAAGGCTTCTAAATCTGAAAGAAGTAAAATTGTCACTATTTGCACATGACATGATATTATATCATAAAAACTCTAAGGACTCCACCAAAAAACTGTTAGAACTAAAGACATACTCAGGCAAGTTGTAAGATATAAAATCAATATACACAAACCTGTTGTGTTTTCATATACTAATAACAAAAGATCAGAAAGAGAATTTTAAGAAAACAATCCCATTTACAATTTCATCAACAAGAATACCTAAGAATAAATTTAACCAAGGAGGTTAAATTTAAAAATCTGTACACTGAAAACTGTAATACATTGATGAAAGAAATTGAGGAGGACACAAATCCATGCTCATGAATTTGAAGAATATTGTTAAAATGTTCATACTACACAAAGCAATGTGCAGATTCAATGCAATCCCTATCAAAATTCTGAGGGTGTTTTTCACACAAATAGAACAAATAATCCTAAAATTTGTATGGAACCATAAAAGATCCTGAATAGTCAAAGCAATCTTGAGAAAGAACGAAGTTGGAGGCATCACAGTCCCTGACTTCAAACTATATACTACATGGCTATGGTAATCAAAACAGTATGGTATTGGCATAAAAACAGACACATAGATTAATGGAACAAAACAGAGAGCCCAGAAATAAACCCACACATATTTGATCAATTTATTTATGACTAAGGAGCCAAGAATATATCAATACAATGGGGAAAGGACAGTCTCTTCAATATATGGCATTGGCAAAACTGAACAGATACATGCAAAAGAATGAAACTGAACCACTAACTTACACCATACACACAATTAACTCAAATTGGATTAAAGACTTGAACATTAAGACCTGAAACCATAAAACTCCTAGAAGAAAATACAGGTGATAAGCTCCTTGACTTCAGTCTCGGCACTAATTTTTTTGGATTTGAAAACAAAAGCAAAGGCAAAAGAAGCAAAAATAAAGCAGTGGGACTTTATGAAACTAAAAAGCTTCTGCACAGCAAAGGAAACCATCAACAAAATTAAAAGGCAACCTACCAAATGGGAGAAAACACTTGCAAATCATATATGTGATAAGGGATTAGTATCCAAAACATATTTTTAGAAACTCATACAACTCAATAGACAAAAACCAAACAATTTGATTTAAAAAATGGGCAGAGGATCTAAAGAGACCGTTTCCCAAAGACACACAATGGCCAACAGGTACATGAAAAGATGCTCAACATCACTAATCATCAGGGAAATGCAAAACAAAACCACAATAAGATATCACCTCACACCTGTCAGCATGGATGTTATCAAAAAGAAAAGAAATAACAAGTGTTGGCGAGAATGTGGAGAAAAGGGAATCCTCATGCACTGTTGGTGGGAATGTAAATTGGTGCACCCACTATGGAAAACAGTATGGACATTCCCCAAAACATTAAAAATAGAACTGCCTTGTGATCCAGCAGTTTCACTTCTGAATATTTATCCAAAGGAAATGAAAACACTTAACTCAAAAAGATATATGCACCCTCACGTTCATTGCAGTATTATTTACAATAGCCAAGAAATGAAAGCAACCTACAAGTAAATGTCCATAGATGAATGGATAAATAAATATGGTATATCTATACAATGGAATATTATTCAGCCATAAAAAGAATGAAATTTCACCATGGATGGACCTTGAGGGCATTATGCTAAAGTGAAATAAGTCAGACAGAGAACGACAAGTACCATATGATTTCACTTATATGTGGAATCTAAAAAAAAAAAAAAAAAATTCCAAACTCATAAATACAGAAAACAGATAGACTGGTGGTTACCAGAAGCAGGGGGCAGAGGTGGGTGAAATGGGACAAGGCAATCAAAGATACAAACTGCCAGCTTTTAAAAATAAGTCCTGGGAATTTAATGTACAGTGTGGTTACTATAGTTAATAATGTATTATATATTTGAAAGTTGCTAAGAGAGTAAATCATAAACATTCTCATCAGAAGAAAAAAATAACTGTGTAGAGATGGATGTTAACTAAACTTACTGTGGTGACTATTTACAATATACATAAGTATCGAATCATTATTTTGTACACCTGAAATCAAAGTTATATGTCAATTATATCTCAATAAATAAATAAATTAAAAATAAAACGGCCCCTGTAGATCCCCGCCTTCTGGTATTTACTCCCTTGAGTAACCCCATCTCCTTAAATATAGTCTGACCTTCCTGACTACCCTGGAAGAAACTGAGTATGCAGAAGTGAAGGAAATTGACAGAATACTATTATTTAATATACAAATTTTGCTTATTGTCCCAGTGCTGTCCTTTATACCAACTATTTTCTCTCCCACACAGGATCGAATCCTGATTATGTATTGCATTTAGTTGTCATGTTTCTTTAGTCCCTCCCATTCTTGACTTTTGTCTTACCCTTGCTATCTTGCTTCTCTAGTTTTCAGGTTTGAAGCACAGCGGCTGTGTGCAGCGCATAGGCTCTGGAGAGAATCTATCTGCCATCAAATCCAACATCTTTCTAACTGTGAGACTTAGACACATTACTTAATCTATTTTAGTTTCCTCTTTTAAAAAATGGTTAAAGTGACAGTTCTGACTTCATAGGGTGGAAATGAAGATTAAATGAGGCAATACTTAACACAATGACTGGCTATATAGGAAGACTTCAATAAATGTTAGCTATTATTACCTAAAGTATGATCACATCACTAAAATAGTTTTAAATTCACCGATGCTGTAATTTGAAAACTGGAACTAACCAGTTTCCTCCCACCCTTCTGCATACATCATCCAACAGCAGCACATCTTCCTATAAGCTCTTGGGAGCAAAAGGGGGCAAACCTTACTGTCTTTCATTACCGCCTACCCCAACCCAGTAACTCTGCACATAGTCAAAAATGTGCATTTTAGAGTATGAAATAATGAAACATCTAGTTCAAATGACATATACCGTATGCACCAATGCCCGGTCTCGCCCTCCACTCCTGTTTCAGAAATAAAGGAAAGCCCGAACAGTGTAACACAAATGCCAAAACCGGCACTACAATCCAACATCTATCTCAGCATTCTTCCTTAACATTATGCAGGCAAAGCGAGCAACTCAAATGATAATAATAATAAAAAGACCTCAATAGTACCAAATCTCTGCTTCTGAGTGGCAGGAATTTTCAAAATCCCACCACAAACGTTTCAGTCCGCTAGACTGACAGCCGCAGGCGTGGTTACCGTAACCGGCATCGCGAAAGGGAACTTTCACAGCGGCCGAGGTTCTCCCCGCTCCGGCTGTTGTCACACAGGACGGACAGCGTCTCGGGGAGCGCAAGCGGGGGACTTCACACAGGTAAAGGACGAGGACCTGTCGGTCGCGGGAGTCTCTGGGGACGCCCGGCCCGAGTTCCTTCCTCAGTTCACCCCTTTCCCTAAGGCGGCGCGGGCCGCTAGCGGAGGGGACGCGGGAGCGAGGACGGCGGGTTAGTTACCTCAGACCCGCCGAGTCGCCAACGCCCGCACGTCCCGCGGCTGCCAGCAGCACCTGTCGAAAGCCGAAGTCCCGAGGCGATGCCACGTCCCCACGGGAGAAAACGCCAGAGCAGCGCTGACAGCGCCATGACCTACCCGCGCGCTTGACACTTCAACTCCTAGGCCGCCGAGGAGCAAGCGGGGCGGGGCGAAAGGAGCCCACGACCAATCCGGGAAAAGCGCATCCGCCCACTTCCTGCCGGCGCCTCTTCCGGCGCACGGCTTCCGGTAGGTGGGGCTTACCTCAGTGCGTCGCCCTTAGCGGCCCCTCTGCGCCTGCGCCGAGAGACTGGGTCGGTGAGAATTCCCTTTCGGCCTCTGACTCGTTTCTGTTCCCGGTCTTTGGGGATGTCATGGTTTTTTCACAAAGCAACATACATCACCGGAACGGAACTGAAAGTTCGGAAGTAGAGCCGAGAATTTATGTGCGCGAGACAAAAAAATGATCTGTTACTGACCGTCCTCTGCTGGCTTCAAAGGGAGGGAGAATCTGGTGCTGGGGGGTCCTTTGGGGAGATAAATGCTAGGAGGGACTGAACTACTTTACGTAAAGCAGGAGAGGAAGAGATTGAGCGGCTGGAGGGGAGGTGCTCGGGGAGAAGCGAGGAGCCTCCGGAAGGAAACCCGGGAGGCGGCCTCTGGGCCGCAGGTTGCCCCCGCCGCGTGCTGTGGGACGTTCGGTGCGGCCCCATCCCCCACCCTTGGTTTCCCCTCTCCGTGTTCCGCAAGGTCCTCCTTCCCACCGGAGTGGGATGCTTTCGCAGGGGATGAGGAGGGCTTGAATCCTACGTGAACGCACAAGCCGCAAGCGGAGTACCAACTGTTTGGATTACGTGAAAAATTTTTATGGGCAGTCAGGCAGGATAGTCATAAGATGTTATAAAACTTAGGTTGCACTTATATAGTACTTTTAATGCTATACTAATACATAGTGTACTGACACATACTTTCATTTCATTGATCTTCCTTGTGAAGTACAAGGACACAGAGCTAGTAGGTAATGTGAGAAGACTGGAAGCCATGAGTCTAATGCTGCTACATGATTGCTGCCTCCACCACGTGCCATTAAATCAGCCACATTTCTTTAGGATTACATCAGTGATACTACTATTTTGTTTGTTTTCAAAGTATGTTTCAAAAATATATAGAGATCCTCTTTCCAACTTTTGTTGAACCCTAGTCTTTTTCCCCCAGAGGGAACCACTTTTACATATTTCCGCTAATAGCTACCGCAATATTGCTCAATAATATGTTTACACCACTGGATGCCATGATAATCCTGAAACTGAGTTTTTGATATTTCAGCCAGAGTGAAAATTTAATTACATTTTTCATTTTGAAAAGAAAAAAAGGTTCTTAGTTGCAGGAACTCTCATATATTCTTTACCTAGATCCAGCCATTGTTAACATTTTGTCACATTTGTTTTTCTTTATATATATATTACATACAATATGCATATTATATTCCTACTATTGTTTTCTGTTGAACCTTTTGAGAGTAGATTACAGATAGCATGACTTTTTATGCCTAGAAACAAAGACCTTCTCTTGTTTAGTTCCAGCATAACTATCAAATTCAGGAAATTGGCAGAATACTATTATTTAATATACAAAATTTGCTTATTGTCCCAATGCTGTTCTTTATATCAACTATTTTTTCTTCCACTCAGAATCAAACCCTGATTATGTATTGCATGTAACTGTCATGTTTCTTTAGTCTCTTTAAGTCTGCAGTACTTCTTTTTTTGGCCCAAGCACACTATCGTTTCTTTCCCAGTGAGCCTCAGACCTCCCCATATGACAGTCTGTCAGGATCCCTTCCCATTCCACCCACCCCACTCCATTAGTCCTTACCTAGCTAACTCCTATTCATCTTTCAGCTCTCAGTCCAAATGTCACTTCCTCAGAGGAGCTGTTCTTGATTCTCCCAACATACTTTCATATCCTTTATGGCTCTAGACATGTTTTGTAATTTCATTTTCATATTTGTGACTATTTGTTAATCTAGAGTATATTCTGCAGTTACAGTTGATAAGAATGTGTGCCTTTGCTATACCATAAACTCAATGACATGTCTGATTTCTGTCTATTACAATTGCTAGTACTATTTCTTCATTCTATACATTTATTGCATATCTGTAATATGTCTGGTTCTCTTCTAGATGTGAATGAAGAATTCCTAATGGAGTATATACTTTAATTGGGGAAAGATAGTAAGCAAGATAAATAAGTCAAAGATACACTGTTGATAAATGCTGCAGCAGAAGACAAAGCAGGAAGGGATAACAAGTGTATCCTGTGTAAGCATTGCAGTTTTCAATAGGGTGATGACCACAGAAGACCCGCACTGAGGGGACATTTGAATGAAGACCCAAAGAAGAGGGAGTGAACCATGAAGATACCTGGGGACAGAGCATTTCACGTGGGGGGAAGGCAGTGCAGAGGCCTAAACTGGGGAAGCCAGTGGCATTTCCACGACTGGAAAGCTTACTGCAGATAGAGTGCGATGAGCAAGCAGGAAAGGACCAAGAGATAAGGTCAGAGGGGAAGTGAGGCCCTACTAGTGTAGGGCCTTGTAGGCAATTCTCTATGACTGTGTGTGACAATTAAATTACATATCCTTGTGATCTAATTTGAAAATGGACTGAAAGGGAGCAAGTAGGGAAGGAGTTATTGGAGTGTTAGAATAATCTAGAAAGAAATAGTGCTGGCTTGGACTAGGCTGGAAGATAGGAGTGGTCAGAATCTGGATATATTTGAAGGTAGTGTTGACAGGATTAGCTGACAGGTCAGATGGGGATGGAGTTAGAGGAGAGAGACAAAGATAACGCCACACGTTCTCGCCCAAACTGGAGGAATGCTTTGCCATTACTTGAGATAGAGAAGACTATGGGAGGGATAGCTTTGGGGAGAAAGGTCAGAGGTGTTACTCGTGCATTTAGATTTGAAATGCTTATTAGAAGACTCTGGTAGCCAGCCTCCAAGATAACCCGCAGTGATCCTTACCTCTTGTATTTACTCCTTTGTGGAATCCCCTCCCACATTAAATCAAGACTGGTCTGTTTGAGCACTGCAGAGGTGATGGTGTGTGACTTCTGAGTCTAAGCCTTAAAAGTCATTGAGCTTCTGCCTTGATTTCTTGGATTGTTTACCCTGGAGGAAGCCAGCAGCCGTGCCATTAAGACACTCAGGCAGCCCTTCTGAGAGCCTCAGATGGCCGGGAACTGGGGTCTCCCACCAGCAAACAGCACTGCACCACTGTTACTCGGAAGTGGCTCCTCCACCCTGCGAGGTGACTGCACCCCTGCCCCTTGCCTGACTGCAGCGTCAGGAGACAGGAGGAGCCAGAACCACTCCTCCCTTCCTCCCAGCTACGCCACACCTAAGTCCCTGAACTTCAGAAGCTATGAGATAATAAATTACTATTAGTTTTAAGACATGGAATTTGGTGTGATCTGTTGATTTTGTGACTATCTCGTTCATTTTATCATCCATGTAAATCTCCAGCAGGTGCATCCCATATATATTTGTTCTTTGTTTCTAGAATCTGGTTATACCTGATACATAGTATGCCTTCAATATATGTTGAGTAAATGGGTAAATGAATGGGAACAACAGAACAGAATATAGACGATAGTTTGAGGAGAATGAGTAAGTACTCTGAATAGCTGTAGCACTACGCATTGACATGAGATTGCTTACTGGGTACTAAAAGTATAAACCATTTCCTTGTCTCCACTTCCTCCTATTTAGTGGAGACAAAGGTCATGAAGGGTAGGGATGGGAACTGGACTCCGGAACGTTTGAAACTTACATTGAAATTAGTGGCGCCTGAGGACTTTAATGTAAAGACAATCAACCATGACATAAAAAGGTGGTTTTTACCAACCTTTCCTAAAAACAAAACACTTCTTCTCTTTCTTTCCCCCGTGTTTCCACCACAGGGACTTGTTTCTGCCCCTGCAACTTGCCAGGTCTCCGCCTGCGCTGGCCCCTGCTCCCATTCATTCCCCTGCGCACACATTCTTCATGACTGGCTCTTTCCTATTTTTCAGGTGTCAGATCAAATAGCCTTAGAGAGAACTTCCCTGTCCCCCATCTAAGTAAGCTGCCTTTATCCCCAAATCACCCTTATTGCTTTCCTCACGGTAGCTGTGGCTACCCGAAATCATCTCACTCGTTTTTAATAACTTATTGTTTGTTCTTCCTCTGGAGTGGAAGCTTCTGTCTGTCTCTGGCTTGTCACACGTCTTGACCAATGCTCGGCACACAGGAGGCATCCACGACGTGCTGAATCCTCATCCTCACTGATATGATTATTTAAATGTATTTAGTTTTCATTTTTTGAGTTAAAAGAGTTGTTAGTTGGAAAGACTATTTCTTCATTTGTTTCATTTTCATTTCTTCTGTAATTAAAAAAATCCTTTGTCCTCTTTTATATTTAAAACCAATCAATTTATACTTAAGACGCTGACCCTTTCTTTGACTATGGAATTGAGGACGTAAAATGACGGGTAGGACGCATAGGCAAGTGCTCTAAGCGAGAATGGTTAGGAGCGCATTTCACTACTTTCGTGCTGATTCTTCCCTGGTTCAGATAGTGGCATAGTTTTCTCAAATATTTTAATTATTTCAACCCTCAGGAATTGATTTTGGTGCACCAAATAACGCCCCAAGTCAACTTGGGGTTCAGCCCCGCCCCTGGCCCCGCCCTCCAGGGCCCGCCCTGTCCGTTTGGCCCCGCCCCGACCCCCGTCCCCGCCCCGGGCCCGCCTCGCCCGACCTGCCTGGTTCCGGTGGATCCGCAGCCAGGCGGCCCAGCGGACGTGCTGCGTGGTGTCCACTCCCGCCGGACTCCCACTGCCGAGACCCGAGGTGAGCGCGGCCCATCGCGCGGGCGCCGCGGGGACCCCGGGGAGGAGGGCAGGCCCCGCGCTGGGAGCGCGAGGACGGGCCGGGCAGGCTCCGGGCGCCCCGGGGGTCGGTCCCGCGAGGCCGCGGCCGGGACGGGAGGGTGGGGGACGCCCGCGGTGGCCGCGCCCGTCCGGGCAGCAGCGCGCGGAGGACGCGCTCCGCGAGGGCGGCGCGGCGGGGAAGGCGCGGCGGGCGGCGTGGGCCTCGCTTCGCCCGCGGCCGGGAACCGGGAACCGCGCTCCGCCACCCCCCGCGGGCTCGGCTGCTGGTGTGTGGCCGCCCCAGCGACACGCCGCGGGTGGGCGGACGGGACCAGACGGCTCGGCCCGCGGCCCGCGGCTGCTGGACAGCGGTGCTCCCAGGTCATGCCGGCACCGCCAGCTCGCCTGCTATTGTTCCGCTTCACCCCGGAGGGCACTCCGCTGCAGTCCTGTCCCAGCAGGGCTGGAGTTCGGGTCCCTGATTTCCCAGCACACGCTCTGGGGCGTTTAGCGTGAGCGCATGACTGTGGGATGAGACGCTGCCGAGGTCTCGGACCTGTGCTTCGAGGTCTGTGGGCTGTGTGACCTTGGGCAGGTCAACCTCGTAGCCTGTCTGCGTTTGTGAAATGGAGATCAAGGACCTCCTATGCCAGAGGGTTGTTGTGAAGATGAAGTCAGCTGGTATTTGGAAGGCACTTAGCAAAGGGGTTGGCACACACTCGTGTGAGCGCCGTGCATCGGTCCTGCCGTTGTCATGAAGGGGGTCCGCGTGCTCCGCTCTGAGCGCCACCAGCCAGTCCAACAAAACCTGTCCGGGCCCAGGGCATCCGTGCAGGACGCCGAGAGGGAACGAAAAGAAAGGAGAACAATTAGAGCAACACCCACACTTAATCTGTGGCAGGCACCCTGGGCCACTTTTTTGTCTTTGTGAGAACTTTTTTTAAGGCAATTCCTTTTGGCTCATGAATTGGAAAAACACATTTCACTGTGGGCTGAAAACATTCCGAGGCCAGCCTCTGGGACCGGGCGTGCTGAGGCTGTCTGCATGGGTGGGGAGCCCGCTTTCAGCGCCTCACAGACTGACAGGTGCCCCCCCCCCCGCCCCCACCCCACAGCGACATGCGCCCTTGGCATTTTGGGTGTCTTCTCTCAGACGTAGGCCCCGAAGAATGGCGGAGGAGAGGAGGTGTTAGGACGGGGATCTAAAGGGGTCTTGGCTTTTAAGGGCTGCTTAGTGACTGGACACCTCTCCTAATTTTACCTGTAATGTGAACACTTTACAGACAACCATCTTCATTTCCACATAACTTTAAGACAACCTAAGGATTACACGTTTGGAAGTATTTAACTTTTCTGTGCTCTTTGCAGTGCTATCACCACTGCCCTACGCTGAACGTTTCCTTACAGCATCTGTTGTGCTCCCCAGTTTGTGCCGTATGTACCCCAGCTCCTATCATCAGTTCTTGCCAATGTAGCTCTAGACATAGCTGTGCTTCATCTACTATTGTTAAGAGTTTCATTTTCTGCCCCCTTTTCAAAACTTTCTGTAGTCAGAGATTTATTATGCTAGAAAGTCTCCCTGTCGGCAAAACTAAGAAAGTTAGCACTGGATGTAAAATATAATTAAATAACATTTTGACCTTCAGAGATTTGTAATGAGCCAGCACTGTTCTTCAAAAGCGTGGACCCTTAGGTGGCTCTCTGAGCAGCGCCTGCCTCTTTCCTTGCTGGTCCTCAGCGAGTCTGAGGAGTCCAAACCTGGTCATTCCTTTAAGGTACCCACTGTTACCGTCACCCTGCAGGCTAGCTGCCTCCCCATCACTGTTCCCCTTCACATGCTTACCTGTCTTGGAAGGACTGCTAATCGAGGTTAAAGTTCAAATAAATCATAGGCTATTTGCTGCAAGAGTTGTTGAAAGATTCGCTCAGGAGGAGGTTTGAATTAGCACCTAAAAGTAAAATATCATAGATTTTACTTACTTAACTACATTATTTAAGTGTCTGATATGATTATTAAAAGTAGACATTATGTAGACATTTTGGTAACATCATGATTATCACGCGGGGTGTCACGCGGGGCCTCTGGTCCCGCTCCCCGCATAAGAACGCAGGATATGGTGAGGCCAAAAAGGAACACCCACAGAGCCAGAGGTAGGGGAGTCATACCACTATATTCTCGCTGGCGGCTGGGTTGGAGACACAGGAAGCAGGAGCCACATTGTCCGCAACCCACCATCCTAACAGCAATCCGCGCTTGCCAGCTCAGCCACCATCTTCTCGCTAGCCCCCATTCGCTGCTAGCGTAGCCACAGCAGTTATATTAGTGGCCAATGGCTCACTGGTTACAGCTGACTGCCAACTAGTCACAGCTGATGGCCATCCAATCACAGTTGATGGCCATGTACTACCCCAGTGAGCACCTTTCCACGTGATAGCGAGAACCTGGAAATTACACTCCGGGCTCTGTCCCCACAATGATAACTCCCTTTACTCTGATTATGCTGGCCTAAATGCATTCGAAGAAGCTGGGGTGGGGGGTGGTATTGGGATTCTTCTGGAGAGGCTGAGAGGCTGTTTATTCTTTTAATATATAACAGCTTACCAGTATGCAATCATAATTTTTAAAAAGACATTATAAAATTAGTGTAATGGTCAAATTCACCAATATAAATTAGATGGATAGCATATTAATATAGTTTCCCCATGAAAAAGAGAAGGAAATACTACATATTCATTTTAGCAAATCAGTTTTGAAACGTCCTCTTACCAAGCGGAGGTATTGTGTCTGGTTCCTGTGAAAATTGTCAAAGCCACAGTGTGGCTGTAATATGCGCTGCCATCGGGCTCCTTCAGTGCTCTGACGTTTGGTTCCACACCTCCAGACTCTCAGGTGATGCTCAGGTTAAAATAAAATACATCTCTGCAGCGGTAAGAGGAACTTGCCTGTCCACATGTTCGTCGGTTTAGGGGTCAGGATTATTTAAAAAGAAGTGAAAATCAGAACAAGTATTTCCTGACGGTGTGAAACTATCTAAAATTACCACCCACCTTCCCTGCTTTAGTTTTCTCTTTAGCGCTTACTACCGCCTGGCATACACTGTACTTACCTTCTTTATTGTCTGTCTCCCTGCAGTGGAGCCTCCTAAGCGATATTTGTGTTTTGTTCAAGTGTTGTCTCTTAACCTCAGAGCCATGCCCCACCCAGTCCGTGGCCTGTATTTGCTGAAGGGGTGTGGAGTGAATGAACAGCAGTAGTCGCTGTTCCTGAGGGCAGACTGTGAAGGGGTTTCCTGGAAGCTAAACACAGCTGACATGGATGTGCTAAGCAACCATGAAACAAATTTCTTGAAATCAGGAAATGTATAAACATCTCAACAGTCCTTGCTCAACATACACGCTTAAGCCTTGAGAACAAAGTCGTCGTTGCTGCTGCTGCTCTAAACTGAAAGAATTTTCATATCATTGTTCATCATGACAGTGACAAATGTGACATGCCTGTCTTGCCCAAGGAGCGAAGGAGGCCCTTGGTTTTGAGAATTGGGCATAGTTGGATAATCTGGGCAGGTGAGAAGTTCTGACTTCTGGGAGATTCTGCCAGGTGCTGGGAGGGGACTGGGGACCCCAGGGAACGTGGTCTCCAAGGTGGACGTGCCTCAGTATCGCACCCAGCCTGCCCGTGCACAGATGGCAGCAGTTTCACTCAGGCCATGTGATTGTAAAACTTTCCTGTGGAACAGCTGGAATTTTCTGCCAGGGGATGCAGCTCTGGTTTTGATCACGGCAGTTTTTGGTAAGATAATTCACTTCACAGACGGGTACTTGGTAGCTAACTTTGCCAAGACGCCAGGAGGTAAAGCAAGGCAACATTGAGGTGCTGTCACTGCATCTGACTTTTATTAACACCTCCCTCACTGGGTGCCCCTACGATGAACTCTTCTTCGTAGGCTCGAAAATATAATCAGTGACATTTCTAAAATGTATGTACTGTGGCCGAGGGATTAGAAAAGTAGTGTAACCTGAAACACGTGTTAAGTGAACTCGGGCCTGCCATGAAGCAGAACAGATCAACGGATCTTAGGGATTTTCTAGCGAAACCAAGGAAGGGGCCTTAGCTAATCGCTCCCTTTGTAGCAATGAGGACAGGGTAAGATTGCACATACTTCTTGTTTTTAAAATTAAGAGTTGATTGTGTGTTAACACTGTTGTATTAACTCCTGCTTTCCCCAGTTCGGAACATGCAGGTATCATTAATAGTATTACTGTTGAGATTATAGTCAGAATAATTCAAGAATCTGGAAATTTACTTTTTTTTAAATGGTGGCCCAAGCTGCTTCCTTCTGCTGCCATGACGTGACCTGAGGGTTTAACAGTGCCAGAGTCCATGGCGGGTAGGAAAACTCGCTTCCTTGTCAGGCTGCATGGACCAGGCCCTCGGTTTTGTTTGTTGATGAGCATTATTTTTCAAGTCACCTGGGGGTAGGGACTTTAATACAATTTCAAGCAAAGGTACCTAACTAATGGGAAAGCATCTAAATACATATATTTTCAGATGCAGCTTTTTCGCGTGGAAGATGAAGGCTGAATTTTGAAAATCTTATCCTTTTCTTTCTCTTTCTTTTTTGAGTTCTTATAAATTTCCTGATACATTTCTACTTAAAAACAATTTCCCCCCCCTAGTACCACTTTCTAAATATGGTCCACATTCAGTGTGATTACATGAGTCATAGAACATTATCTGGAAGGAAGCGTAGAAGTGATTGACTCAGCTCACATGTAACAGTGGAAAACCTGGGGCCTAGAGAAGTTAGGACGTGTGGTACCCACAGAGCTGCAGGCCAGTTTTTGTAGCTCTGATGTAGAGACCCTTCCTGTTGGTCCCTTCTCACAAAGAAAAGAAAACACCTCCTTTTGTCTGTGTGTGTGCTGTAATGCTTGCCGTAACTCCTCTTCCCCTTTCTAGTATCTCTTGGCAGAAATTAAAACAAAAATGTGGGCATCACTTTCTTACTAAATGCAAGGCAGCTCACTGTAGATTCCTTCAGCACAAGGTTTTCACTCTGAGTCTGGATACCAAGAATCGCTGTTGCGCCCTAAGATGGCCCAGCCGCGCCCTTAGGAACCACTGAGGTGCTGGGACCCTGCACAGGTCTGGGTGTGGAGACCCCGGAAGGAGAAAGTGCTTCCTTTGCCTTAAGTAATTTACAGTCTAGTGGGCTGTCTGGAAGAGGAACTGCTAGGAGGTAAATATCAACCATCCAATTCCTCCACCCCTGTGGCATGCTACGGTTATTCTGGTTTCATTTGTTTTAGAAAAATATTAATAGTTGTAGCCTAAATGTTAATCTCATAATTTTTACGATCGTATTCATTAATTTGTATCAAGCTGAATATTACATTTGATACACTAATCAAAAAGCCGTGAGGAAATCCATTAGAGAATATTTCTGTGATACTAAGTAACGATTAGAGACTTCAGGGCCCTCAGAGCATTATGGCCCAAGGGGAAAGAATCTGGGTTCTTACCTTGGCCTTGCCATTTACTAGCTTGTTTCTCTCAGGTGAGTAATTTAACCTATTTTGAGAAACTCATTTTTTTTTTTTTCTAATAGGCACTATGCATTCTTTTGAAAATGAACAATGTGCTGAAAATTATCAACGTATCCTGGGGCAACCCAGACGTTGGAGCCTCACTGTGATGGCCATAGCATGCCATACTGACCTCTTTCCTGGTAACACAGCAGTGACCCTGTCCGGCCTGATCCACTCAGGTCTCTATGTAAGGTTCGGAGGACAATGTATTATTTGGAAGCACTTTGAAAATTGTAAAAAGCAAAATGAAAATTTATCCAGATATACGGAATTATTAACTTTCCTTTCCCAGTCTCCACTCTCCCCAGTTCAAAGGGAAAACCCAGCAGCAAGGGCAACATGAATGCCAGTTCTTCCCAGTGGAATAGAGTTTTCATCCTCAGTGAAAGTGGGCATCCCCTCTAGGAGATTTCCCTCCAGCTCCGAGGGCACCCTGCCCACGTCTGCATCACGCGATTTCTCACTGCCCTATGCCATTTCTAGCATACATCACTAGCTACTGATTTTGCCTTTTCTGCACCCCAACACGTAGGACACCCAGAAGACGGTAGTAACTGTTGAGTGAATGGGTCGCCCAACAGGATTCTGAGGTGCGCCAGGGCCTTCTCTTGCCGTGTCAGGGCCCCCACCCCGTCCTTGCCATAATAGTGGGTGCACACGAATCTCCTACTGTGTGCACTGGTCGGTCTGCCCGGACCGCCAAGCAGAGTAGCATGTCCTGGATTTGCTGCAGCATCACCCTCCCCGCGTTTGTTGGAGTGGGCACGGCAGAGGGCTTGCACTGCGGCTGCGGCCGGGTCCATGCCAGGCCCCCAGCCTACCCCTGCCCGCGTTCAGCCTGACAACAGCACAGCAGTTAGGGAGGCACGCCTTAGAACCAGAAGGGCCTCTGGGAACTTTCACTGTCGCCAACCTCCTCATCCTGTAGCTCACTGTGGACGTTTACTGAAGGCACTGGCGCGCAGTTGTTTGAGGATAAGTGACAAGGCACTGTCACTGGTGCCTCCTCTGTGCCCAGCTGGGCAGTGGCTCAGGTTACCTCTGAGAGGATTTAGGAAAACGAGCACCTACGTGTCCTCAAGGCTGACTGCTTTGGCAAATTAACTTCGTGTAAATCCCGGAGATTCTTTTATGGGGGTTCCAAACGAGGAGGAGAGGGGTCTTTCTGTCCTACTATTAGTCATAAGCCACCTGTGCTGAGACACCCGACTGAAACATCTGAGCAGTTAATAACAATTGCTGCAGTTTTCCCAGCAGTGTCTCGTATGTGCTGAGCAAGCTACACACGCCCACTGTCGGAGTTTTTAATCCTCACCTGATAGACGAGTAAACTGAAGTTCAGGGGGCTGATTTGGCAAATCTGACACCCTCCAGGGTGGGAGAGAAAGGGGGCTGAAGCATCCTGCCTCCAAAGCCATCGCTGTTTCTGCCGCAGGTGACCTGTGCCAGACTGTGCTTCCGGGGGAAGGGGCCCTGTTTGCAGCTCACGGCCGTGGAGAGGCTGAGGGGCCACGCACGCGGGGGCCGCAGTGCAGACCAGCGTCCCCGCGTCCACCCGCAGGGGCGTCGCGCGGCTTCACGGAGGAAGAGCCACAGTGTACAGGGCTCTGAGCTGCGTGACGTCGTGAAGCAGCTGGCGCTTCAAGGCCGCAGCTGCTGGGTCAGGCAGGCTGGGCACCTGCGACCGAGCCCTGGGCAGCCAGCCACGTCGTCCTTAATCGGAAGTGGTAACGTGATGTGACGAGAGAGGACGGCGGCAGGATGCGCACTGGCCCGAGACGTGAAGCGACTGGCCAGGCCGAGGCAGGCTGATGGGGGCCGGCGGACATGTAGTTCTGGGTTGTCTGCATTCCGGAAACCCAACGGTTGTCCAGCAAGGAATCTGTACAGCGGAGAAGCTGTGGTCTGGTCCGGGGCTTCTTCTGTCTTCTCGCCATCACCCTGCTCTTTGGGGAGTAAAACACCTACACGGGGTGACTTGCACGTGCCCTCCTCGGCCTGCTCGCTGAGCCCGGCCACAGCTCCTGCTGCCCACACTCCAAGGGCACAGAACATTTGCTGTCTTTTCTTCCATGGGAACAGAAGCCCCACTGCGCTTGTGCAGGTTGTGTGCCACACGCTGGTAATTACACAGGACGGAAGCAGCAGCATCCTCCAGGACACTGCTGGTGGCAACTCCAGACCCGTGTTTGTGTCATTTCTTCCCTTTGCCATTCAGCCTAATGGTGTCTGGATAAAAATGGGGCTGCTTTCAGAGTCGTTTCCAGGGGCAGTGCTGCCAGTGGAGGAAATGGGTATCCTGGCAGCAGTGGGGAATGTCACAGCCAGCCGTTTGCTGCGGACTCACCTGTGCTTGGCTGCTGCTGTGTCTGCAGCTCCTGTCTGAGCACGTTCAGGCAAAGCCGTGCTCGTCCCGTGTGCCATGTCTCCCTGTGGTGCGACTGACTCCGTGCAGACGTCATCTTCATTTTTGTGGCTTCTCCCCGTCCTGGGGAATCTGAGGGCTGCCTGGGTGCGAGCTGAGCATTCTCTACCGGCTGTTCCTCAGGAGCGCGGCTCGCTGTCAGTCCATCCACTGCTGAGGTGCGGCGCACAAGGCTCTGAGCTGCCTTACGCAAGAGAACAAGCTTACACAACTGACACTGGTTCCAGAGGCAAGCAGGGGACGTGTGGGTTTTGTTCCACACTGAGGAAAGCTTCTCTTCCTGTGACAGGACACACACAGCGCTGCTTTCAAAGGGGGTTTCCAGCTATTACAACTACAAAACCCATCTCATTAGCCTCAGTTTCCCTTAATGTAGGAACCTTAAGTCTAATATTGATATCTGACACACATTAGGATTGCACTGCTTTAGAGTCCATTAGTAATTAAGAGTTTTTACAAGACGTGAGTTGTTTTTGACATTGTCAAAGGTCTATCGTAATCCTGCTTATTTCAGTTGCAAGGGCCTTTTGTACAGCACAGAAATCCATTTGAATAATGGGTGACGCGTGCATTTGTTCCTGCTGTCCCAGAATTTCAGCCAATCCCTGGTGGAGGGCACAGGGCGTCAGAGGCCACATTCGAGGGGCGCTGCCTCCGCTCTGGGGAGGAGGTGCCCTCCTACCTCCTGGGGCAGCCCGCTGGGTGGGCACCCCCCCGGGAATGCACTGCCTTCCTTTCCCTGGGTTCAGGGAGGCGAACGCTCACCCTCAGCTCTGTGTCCCCTCTCCAGGCCAGCCCCCACAAACTCTGCCTCATCCTCTGTCCTCTTCATATCTTGACTGGAGGTGGGGGGAAAGGGGTTGGAGAGTCAGGCTAACTGGTATTTCTGGCGAGTCTTGAGGAAAGAGGAGCCACGCCTGTTTGCGGGAACCTCCGTAGAACATGGGTCTGTGAGCCCTGTCTACACGAGGCCCGGGCTGCACCCTAATCCAGTCACAGTGTGTCTGCATGGGGGACTGTGACAAGGAGCTGTGACAACTCCCGGGGATTCCACTGGAGAACCCCGCTGTACAGGGTGGGGGTGAGGGGAATGTATTTGGGGTCTTGTATTCTGAGTTTGGGTTTTAGCATAAACTCTTTGAAAACACTAAATATCTCACTTAGTATTTTGTTACATAAACAAATAAAAGTAAAATTAAGGTTGTAGTTTAATGTATTTTGTAGCTGAGTGCTACTTCGACGTTCTCTGAATGTCGATTTACAGTGAAATTTACAGTGAAGTGAAAAGGTTAGTACGTCTCATTTGCTGCCTTAAAAACTGCGTTGTATGTCGTGCAGTAAATGAGTCCCACCGCGGTGAGAGTCTGATGAAGCAGTGCCAGTGGCATCCGAGTTGCCGGGAGGCACTGCAAAGTCCCTTCTGGCAGGTTCTGTGCCCTGGCCTCACCGGGAACGCGTGCGCCTTCCTGACACCATTTCACTGGCCTCTCCTGCCCTTGCTTTGCATACAGCTCACGAGATGGCTGCCCAGTGCGTGACGAAGGTGGAGCTCAACATCTCCTGTGACAACCTTCTGGACAAAGACGTGGGGTCCAAGTCGGACCCTTTGTGCGTGCTGTTTTTGAGTACGAGCGGGCAACAGTGGTATGAGGTAATGCGAAACACTGAAGGTGAAAAGCGAGCTGAATTGCTCCTTTGACCACGTGAAGGATTTAAAGATGTTAAAATAATTAAACCGCCTCATCTGTTAGTGCAGTTTCTTGGGCAGTTGGTCCTTGATTGTGGAACTTTTTATACATACGCAGGCACTTGCTTAGCTATCGTGCCTGCATTTATTCACATGTAGTACGTAGGATGTTAAAATGCAATCCGCCTGTGATCTGAAGAGACTTTTTGTTTTGACGGTGGGTACAGGTTGAGCGCACAGAAAAGATTAAGAATTGCTTGAGTCCCAAATTTTCCAAGACATTTATTATTGACTACTACTTTGAAGTGGTTCAGAAGTTGAAATTCGGCATTTACGACATCGACAACAAAACTATCGAGCTGAGCGACGACGACTTCTTAGGAGAGTGTGAATGCACCCTTGGACAAGTGAGTATAAGTCACGGCCATACTATGGCCGTACAATGTCGTGTCCAAATTTTAAGCAAAGAATCGGGCATTTTGATAAGTGCTCATTAGCTTAAGTTTTAAAGTCGAAAGCCATGTAATCACTTTAAAGACGAGTCACCCATTAGCGCGGTTGGCTGAGCATTACAGAATGGGTGTCACTTTTCATGAGGGCAGGCCCGAGTGTTTCTGGCGCAGCTCACTGCCCATGGAGTTGGGGTGTCTGTGGACATTTCAGTAAGTGACGCCACTGCCGGAGCTGCTGCCTGTGGCTGGTACAGCCTTCGCTACAGGTTTTCTCATTGTAGCCACAAACGCTGGCAGAGCTGCAGCAGCTTCTGTGGCTCCTCCTGGCGTGTGGCCCCGACGCCCAGACCACTTGTGCTCACGGGGTCCTCTCTCCTGCCTCTACCGGAACCCCGCCCTGTATTAGTGTCTTTCCCGCACAGGACAAGTCGGGTCGGGGTGGGGGTGTGTCTGTAGACTCAGTCTGCTCCTGCTCAGTCTGACTTCTCAGGGAGGTCACGGCCATTTGTATAGAATGGGGAAGGCTTTCAGGGGAGGAGCCCTTTTATTTCAGTACGTGGCATTTATGCTCAGATTTGTCTTTTAAGAGTTCATATTCCAATGTTGTACTGCTTGGAGGTCATGGCATTTCCTCTGTCTCAAAGGCAGTATGGAGTTGATCTGTCTTCTAAAACTTTATGATAAATAGTGTCAAAAGGAACACTGGAGAAGCACATATTTTTGGGGAAAGGTGTGGCCAGAATTAAAATGAATTTGAGAGAAATACCTGATTGGGAGTACCCAGGCCTGCTACATGATTTTAATCAAAATGACACTGTGTGGGGACTGTGTTACAGTTAAGTGTCAGCTGAGAAATCGGGTTCCTTTGGTTGAGTGTCCCGAGGCCAGGGGTGCCGGCTCCATGAGGTGTGTGCACTGGGCACCTGACACTCTTCCCCCACTGGAAGACGGTCCATGCGCACATACTTCCTAAGGGACCCAGTGGGCGGGGGGTGGGGAGGGTGTATGTGCCCGGCCTGGGGCCTTGGCAGTGTTTCCAGTGGGTCTTGAATGTGTCTGCGTTTCACAATGGCTCCGTCTCTAAGGAGTGCACTTCATGTTTCCATTTCTAGTGACTGTAAGCAAACTTATACTCAACTTGTTTCTGTGTTTTCACGAAACTTTGTATCACTTTCCCATTGTTACAGATTGTTTCCAGCAAGAAGCTGACCCGACCTCTGGTGCTGAGAAATGGCCGACCCGCCGGGAAGGGCAGCATTACGGTAACAAGATGTTTGTCTTTGGCCTCCAAAGATGTA
This sequence comes from Rhinolophus sinicus, assembly GCF_057876585.1. Classification (NCBI taxonomy): domain Eukaryota; kingdom Metazoa; phylum Chordata; class Mammalia; order Chiroptera; family Rhinolophidae; genus Rhinolophus; species Rhinolophus sinicus. The sequence goes on along the minus strand of NC_142507.1, from coordinate 1,734,190 downwards.
CATAATAGGACATGCAGACCCTGTACATGTCACATGTCCTACAGCCGTGCTGTGTCACTTGATCCCACGTGGCCCTCTCCATCTACCCTGCCTTCCCATAACCACAAATGGGAAATGTGTGTGCCGGAAAGAAAGGGACATGCAGGGTGGATCCCGTCCCTTCTTAGAGTTGCCGATCACCCTCAGGGAGCGTAAATTCCAGAATGGCTTCCACTCTACAGGGCCCCAGCCCGGGGCTGCCTCCCACCTCCCACCTGGTTTTCACTGCTGACTGCTGCCCCAGGCAAAGGATTGTATGCCTCACCCTGTTTAAGGTCTCAAGTTACACAATGCCATGCGGTTAAGTTTCTCTGCTTCCAGAGCGTGAGCAGGGAGTCCTGGCATGGAGTGGTCTTTCTGACTTAGCTCTGACTGAGAAAGGACGGCGGGCTCCCCGAGAGCCATGTTTGAGGGCTGTAGCCATTAGCAGACACATTTCTCTGAGCAGCTGTTTTGCTCTAGTTTAAATTTCCTGAAGCATAAGAATGTTCGGCCTGTTGGGAGGTTGACTTCTGTGGCCCAGAGCACGTCACTGGTTGTTAGCTGGACGCTCTTGGGGCCGTGATAGCCTAGCGTGTGTTTTTAAGGAGAATAAGCCTTTCAGCGAAATTGGATGGAAAATATTGATCTGATATTTCAACTGATAGTGTTCTCTAAGTGTGATTCACTCACGTGTCTCAATGCGTGCTGAGCTGTAGCTGCTGCTGTGAACTCTCCCAGGGCTGTGATTTTTCACTGGAATGAGGACGATCCAGTTTGGTCAACAGCATCTAAAAAGGAAGTTGCATAATGCAGATTTGGCACATTTTGGGAAAATATTTATTTCACATGTATAAAATATATAATGATAAATCTCTTAATTGTACAATGCAGTTGTTAAACACTCTAGAATTCATTTATATTAGTGCAGACTTTATATACTATTAGATAACAGAATAAATCACTTTTTCCTGAGTTTATCAGAATCCCTAAGACGTATTTTCTTTCACTTGCCTTATTTACTCATAGATTTCAGCTGAAGAAATAAAGGATAACCGAGTGGTCTTGTTTGAAATGGAAGCAAGAAAACTGGATAATAAGGTGGGTAGCTGATGCAGAGTTCAGCCAGGATATTCTGTTTTGCCCACTTTCATTCCTGTGTGAGGAAATATAATGCAGTTAATAGGAACTCCACCATCTGATCATCAATTCCAAATCAAATTTTGCTTCCCTGTGTGTGTGTGTGTGTGTGTGTGTGTGTGTGAGAGAGAGAGAGAGAGAGAGAGAGAGAGAGAGAGAGAGAGAGAGAGAGAGAGATTTCCCTTAACCTCTTTCCTCTACGTGTAATCAAAGGATTTCCCTGGCTTAAAAGAGGAGTTAATACAAGCATGAATGTTGTTGTAAAAGACATCTGAGAGAGTGTACTTGTGTTACCTGAAGGAAAGAAGCACGACTTTCATGCTTTATGCATTACAGAATTTCCTTTGTGTTCAAAAGTCAGTGTTTTTAGTGAAGGACGACTACCAGCCCCTAATGACCCAGGTGTAGTGTGCAGCATGGACTGCAGCCATCCCGCGAGTGATTCGGTGCCTAATTCTGTATTCCAATCTGTATCTTCACCACTTGCATGTGCCATACAGTTCAGTTTGCAGACATCTTAGACTGGTACCCATGGACTTTTTAATCTTGGAAAAATTAAAACATATACAAAAATAAAATAGTATTTTAAAAAAATTCTATGTTCCCATCACCCATCTTCAACAACTATAACTCATGACCAATTTTGTTTCATCTCTACCCACCTACTTTCCCTCCTCCCAGATTATTTCATCTGTAAATTTTTTGATGTATCTCTAAAGACTCTTTAAAAATATAATTGGTTAATGTCTCTTAAACCTTTTTCAATCTATAAATTCCCTTTTTCCTTTTACTTCTTTCTTCCCTCTGTCATTCCCTCTCGTTTGTCCTTTTCTTCCTCCCGTCTATCCATCATCCATCATCCATCATCCATCATCCATCATCCAGCCAGCCAGCCAGCCAGCCTTCCTTCCTTCCTGGCACTTATTCAATAAAGAAACTGACTACTTTGTCCTGTAGAAGTTTCCCGTCAGTGTAGGGTGATTAAATCTCTGTGGTGTCACTTAATACGCTCCTCTCTCCACCTTTATTTCCTGATTTCTGTAAGCTGGTCATTGAATCTGGAGAGATACTCTGGTGGCATTTGGAATTGTTGGTAAGACAGGTTCATAGGTGGTGCCCGTAACTCCATCAGGAGGCTCACACTGTTGAGTTGTGTCTTCTGGGGTGTTAGTCCCCACTGATAGCTACCAGGTACGTTATTTTATTAAGGTTCTGTAAAACAGTGGGGTTCTCACGCTGTCATTTATCAGTGAGAATACTGCTACAGGGAGAAGTATTCTTCTCCACATCGAGTGTTTATTTATTGTGAGATAAAGGTTGTACAGAAAGGCAGGTTAAAATGTTTCATTTTTCCCCCTATATTTACCATTTTTCAGAATAAATCAAGAGGGTTCCCCACTATTCTCTAAATGTGACCCATGAGGCTTTGTGTGTGTTTGTTGTCTTTTATTTTTAGTCCTGCTGTGAACCCTATCGATGAGCTCTTGTTGGTGCTCAAAGTACCCGAACTTGGGCCTGGGAGCCTTGTTAAGTCTGTCCCTGAGACCATCTAGCACAGCGCAGGCTTTCTGGATAGCTAGCTCCCCTGCTGCGGGTGACAGCGCCCAGGCTCATTCTATCTGCTCTCGGCCCCGACTGGAGACGACACAGCCTCACTGCTCATCAGGAAATGGCCCCTGACACCACAGTCCGGGGCTGGGCTGCTGCTCTGTGCTGATTGTCACCCATGTTTCTAGGACTTTTCAGTAGACAGATACCAGGAAGACTTTTTTTTTTTAAAGAGAAACTAAATTATAAATTTGTACAACTATTTCCAATTCAGGCATAGAATTCCGAGGCTTTACTTCTGTATTTACCTCTATCTCATGCTGAACATCTTGCTTCCCAAAGTTATTAACATAATTACCTATCTGTCTTCTCTTACGTAATTTCTAATAGTTTCTGAATGAACACATTCATGTGATGATTAAAATATTTTCCCCGAGAACATGGTGAGCTTTCCTTGACGTTCTTTGAGCCTTAGAGTTATATGCCACTCAGGTTACACAGTCTGATTCTGACGTTTTAAAGAAAGAACTCTCCTCTGAATGGTTATGATGTCACATTGACACATAGTTGAATTCTGCTTTCGATATTTAGGAATTGCTTTTTTGGAAATAATTTGATTTAATTTTGTTTTATAATCATGTGCAAGATTTACATGGTTCTACAGCTAAGTCTATGAAACAAAGTCTATTCAAGAAATTTAGCTTTTTTCCCTGTCCACTCTCAGTTCTTTTCCTCTTTCCTTTCTATAGGTAATACTTTTTTAAATTTACATTTTATCGTTTAATCTTTCAGTTTCCTAAAAAAAAAAATCAAAGGTTTTCTGTGTGTGTGTGTGTGTATGGTTCTGTGTATATATACATTGTGTATATGTCTGTGTATACATGTGTGTGTTTGTCTTCGTCTCTGTGTGTATGTATATGTGTATGTCCATATAGATACGTATGTATGTACATATGAGTATGTATGTATTACGTATTTGCGTTTGTACTGAGATTTCCAGCCCCCACCCGTTGGTTAAGTGGATCATACTATGCACATACTTTCCTCCACCTTTTAACATGTTCTTTTAACATGTTCTGAGTCAGGGACTTTTAATTCTTATTGCTGTTCTACTGACAACTCAATGGACTTTCAAACAAGGTCTGTTTTCGGACTTTCAAAGTGGTAACACAGCTATTCTGTCTTTCTCATAGGTTTATTTCTAAGATGAGATGGGGCATGTTAATGTGTTTTTAGAAAGTCAACTTCTTTATGCGTAATGCTGTTACTATAGAATGGAGCACAGAGAGGTTTATTACGTGAACAGGAGAGGCTTTCTGGAGACAAGGTTCACTTTAGAAAGTTCTGCACAGTCTCGGTTTCTGACGGCACCACGTATGTCTCCTGCTTGGCGTTACACTGTAGTGAGGAGGGAAATGATAGTATCTTAGTTCTTAATTTAGTATGGCGGTTAATTCAGGATTGAAAAATCTTCGGCTCAGGGACACAGCTGCATGTATTACTGTGGAGTTAACGAACAGGTGCCCTTTCATTTTGACAAATAACAAACAATATATTCTAAGGGGTATGGAAGTTTCAAATTGAAGATAAACAGAACTGAGAAAATAAAGTCATCCATAATCTCACTACTCGAGTTTACATCTAGCAGTGATTTGTACATCCTTCCAGAATTTTATCGTGTGTGTGTGTGTGTGTGCATGAGTATGTATATGTGTATACATGTGTGTACATGTGCATGTGTACACATGTGCGTGTGCTGAGGATGGTGATGAGGGTAGTTCTGAGCACTGTATAAGAGTGCTGTGGTGAATGACAAAGGAGAAAGATGTACTTTGTTGTGCCCTGAAGTAATTCTCTTGTGCCTCCCACATGTGTACCACTGTCCCTTGTGTATGTAAAGAAATGTGTGGAATACACATAGAAGGATAAGGTATGCAGTCAAGACTCAGCTCCATCAGTCACTGGAGATGTGATCTTGCAAATCGTGTGACCCCTCTGAATCCATCTGATGGCCATGAACTGCCCTGTCCCTTAGTCAGCATGACGAATGCTTGGAAAATAGTTTACAGCCAACTGCCCAGTGTGATATGAACACGGTCAACAATGAGAACAAGCCCCCAGCAGATAGTTTTTTTTACAGTTGTAATATTTATAAATCTCTCTCAAAATGACTCATGTCAAGAAGAAAATGAAACCCAAATTGCAGAACTTCTAGCAACCAAACCGCTGTTACTAGTGATGGGTCATATTGATCCTGCCTTTTGAGAAGTGAATGTGTGATACACAGGCTTATGAGCAGTTGTCAGAAATGCCTTCCCGGTCCTGGCGGACGTCAGCAACTTTTCACATGGTGAGGAGGGAGGTGTGTTGTATCCTACGGTGCTGTACTCTGGAGGACAGACTTCCGGTGATGTTACTATGTAACATGCATCAAGTGTGGTTTCATGTTGTGTTTTTTTTAAAATACAGGATCTCTTTGGAAAGTCAGATCCATACCTGGAATTTCACAAGCAGACATCTGATGGGAATTGGCTCATGGTCCATCGGACAGAGGTGGGCAGCTGAATTTGCAAATGGGGTTGACGTTGTCTTTGGAATTGTAGTAATCTGAATTTTTAAAAAATTATGTTTTTATAAAAATATCAATCTGAGTTCAGGCATATAGCCAGAGACACAAGGTCAGCATGCGTATTTTGCTTCCTTCAATGAGGTACTGCCAGCCTTCATTCTTAGTCAAGTTTTCATTTTGAGAAACTGAAAACGCTATACAGAACACCAAGAAGTGTGCCCTGCACACTTGTACGTTTTGCCTGCACACACGTGTGTTCTTGGTCACACACATGCGCACGCACACTTACTTCTCTGTGCAAAGCCGTCCTAACGTGAGCTGCAGATGCCAGGACGCTTCACCTTTAAACAGCACAGCAGGTGTTTCTCTCTGCACAGCCACCCCTGCAAGGAGCACTGAGTCAGTAACATTACCCCATGGATGTCTCATCGTCAGCATCCCGAGTCCCCATGTTTTACATGACCCGGATCAATCCAGGTTCACACTGCATTTCTACTATGGTCCCCACATAAGCATCTTCTCCTGCCTCCCCTCCACCTTCCTGCACGGACTCTCCTGAACAACCAACACCAGTGTGTCCAGCATCCTGGACTCTGTCTCCTCACGATTCGACCCCGACCAGATGTTGTCACGAAGGACACTGTGCGTACCCACGGTGTGAGGCTGCCAGGACTGATTACGCTCGGCCACATGGTTACGCTGCTGACCGCCAGACCTACCAAGAGAACGTCCGTTCTCCCCTTTGCGGTTAATAAGTGCTCCGTGGTGCTGCTTCGAGGCTGTGTGCATAACCTGTTCTCCAGCATTTCACCCAGTGCTGGTAGCATCTGTTGGTGATCCATAGCAGAATCCGTGATTATACTGGGGGGTGTAAGATAGTGATTTTTTCCCTACATCTTTCATCCCTTTACATGTATTAGCAGATACACCCCTTTCTCTTTATTTTCAGTATCATTGTAGATGCATGGATTGTTATAACACAGTGTGTTCATTATGTTAGATTTCATTACTGTCGTTATTTACGGCAAAGCAGAACCTCATCTGGCCTTGACCTCACCCTGCCCCGGGTCTGGAAGGAGCCATCTTGGAAGCAGCCCCATCCTCAGAGGGGGCCGTATTCAGACACCAGACCTGAGTGCCAGGCGTCCTCGTCTGCTGGGATGTCGCTGCATTTAGGCCTTTTCAATGGACACAGCTGGGAAACACGTCTCTTTGCTTGTATCTGCTTATTATGTGTGTATATGTACTTAAACATTTTAAATGATGAATCTGGACTATCTTTTCTATTTAGATGTAGCCCGGCATGGTTCTGTCTCAGCCTTTCTTCCTCCACATTTGAACCTTCTGGGTCCTGAACAGAAGGTCCAGCACAGTCCATAATATGTGCTTCCCAGGGTCCTGTAATGGGTGTGTGTTTCCCAAACAGTCTTCACTTTCCTCAGAATGTGGACAACCTGTCAGAGTTCTCATATCACAGTTGTATGATACTGTCCAGCTATTTTTTCAGGGAAGATGTTGACTGGTCGCAGAGGTGAAGGATGGTTGGCGAGTGTTTAGCAAGAATCTAGGAAAGGCAGGAACCAAATGTGAATGAACTGAATGTTTTTCTAACTCTGAATCTCTGAATCTCCATTTTTATAGGTTATTAAAAACAACTTGAATCCTGTTTGGAGGCCTTTTAAAATCTCACTTAACTCACTGTGCTATGGAGATATGGACAAAACTATTAAGGTAACTTGAAATTATACATATACACATACTCGCCTCTTTTGTCAAATTAATTGATTACTATTTAAAGAAAGTAAATGATACAACAGAGACTGTATGATTCACGTTTAGGAATACTAACAGAAGTGTCTCTGGTAGGCAAATAGTTTGAAGGGTTGACATGTTTGACTAATTTTGACCTATTGATGAATCAAACATTGTGATTTTTATTTTACTCTTCATTTTTTAAAATCAAATGTCCAATTTAAATCTTTTTTCCTTTTAACAAGTTCCCTTTTCTCTACGAATAGGAACCTTTAACTACCTTCTTTGCCTTTGTGTGTCCCTTGCAGATAAAAACAGATGTTACTTTAATTAAGAACCCAGAGCTTCTTTTTTTTTGCAATGAATATGGTAATGACACGGGACAGGTATAGGATTTAGAGTCAGACCATATGCCAAGTCTTGATTTAGCCCTTTCAGCAGCTAAGGGACCTTGGGCGGGTTATCTACTTCTTTCCTTACCTGTGTGGATTAGAGAAAATAAGGTCTGCACTGTAAAAAAAACTAAAGGTTACATGAATGAAAGAGAAAGTTTTATAAACTGTTGAACACAATGCAGATGCTGTTATTATAGAAAACTGCTTCATTTCTTAGATCCATAGAAATTTGTCCTTTAAACATCAATATAAGTATGATTTGTGTGATATTTCCAACAGCAGTGAAAATCTAGGTACTGTGAGGAGGGAAGACACTTTCTTCCACCCTCAAGGTTCTTTCCGCTGCTCCAATGATCAACTAGACACGATACGAATTAGCAAGAGAAAGTGACCAAATTTAATTTCATACATATGTATGGGAACCCCTCAACACAGGAGGTTCAGAGACAGAAAGGGCAGTTGAGGTCTAGCAGACATTCCGAGCTGGGGATGAGACCAGGCCGCTGGGCCTGCAGGCATTGCAGGGAGAGTTCCTGCTCAGTAATTATCAGTTTGCCCTGCCCTACAGGCAGGTAAAAGCCATTTCTGGTGATAACTCCCGTGGATCAGGCTCCGAATTTAAATTCTTCTAGATAGTTAAGGGGGAACAAAAGTTTCTCTTGAGCCTGCAGTGTCTCGGATGCCTTTAGCTCAAAGTAATCCACATACCACAGAGGCACATACAGCACCAGATAATAATAGAAAAGTAGCTGTAAAGCTTGCCTTTGGGAGCACTTGAGATCTTGCTCCCTGGCATGTCATCATTTTGGCTCAAATAATCTCTTATAAAAATTCAAAAAAAAAATACTTTTTATTATACTAAATCTAGAGCTTTTGCTTTTCACATTAAAAATAGTAAGTTGAAGCTTCATTAGATCTGAGAAGCAACAAAAGCTGGGAAAAATAAGCCTGAATCAAAACTATTTGACTGTTTGTAATATGTTAACAATGAAACATGTTTTTTAAACTTTTTTTGCATACAGTGGCTTGCGTACAGAGCTATTTTATTAGAGTAAGTAAACTGATTTTCTGAGTTTCCTCTGATGAATGTCTTCCATCCTTAAAGTTTCTCAGTTTGTTTTAATGACATGCGACTTGGTTTGCCACATCGTCACTCTTTATTTCTTTGCAGTATCAGAAAGTCACACATTGTGATTTTGTCAGTGTTTGGAAACTGCTTGCAGGTTGAAGTAGAGTTAGGGAGCAGAGGAGAGAGTTAAGAGTCCCAGTAACCTCCTTGCTGCGGTGTGAGTGTGCCAGTGTCATCCGTCTAGCATGTATTATTATTTTCATAAGGTCAAGTGAGTAGGAGAGAGAATCACGCATGCCACCATGTGGGAATGCCTTAGTGAGTAAGTGTGGTTTGGTGTGTGCATTCCTTACATATGTACATATGCACAGATGTACATATGCATAGATTTCAATTTCACAAGCACCACTGATACTGTTGTGTAGAACAGACGACAGTACGAGTGTTTGAATTCTCGAGGAGAGAAAGGAAATGACGAATCATTCCATCATCTTCCGTCCACATGTGCCAGCATTATAAATGCCACATATTTCTGTAGCACCAAACATTGGCCTAAACTTTCCTACATATTAATTACAGTGAATTATCAGAAATTACAGTCAAGAAACATTTTTACATTCCCTGAAGTTTCAGGCAGACTAAACATATGACTAGTGATAGCACTTCATAAGCTTAGTTTAAATACAATCTTGGCATTATCAAAGCTTGGGCTTGTTGTAGGTATAGATTGTGGTTTCCTGAATGCAAGTCTACAATGTAAAGTTCTGTTGTCCATAATTTTAAAAACCTATTAAAAATTAAATTATTAAAATACTAAGATTGTTTTTGATTTTCTCTTAATTTTAGTTCATCTAGGAAAAAATATCATTGAGATCATTAATTTTCTTTCCCCTGACAAACCAAAGAGTTGGAAAAAGAGCTTTGGGTTTAAAAATGAATCATCAAACATGCTTGTAGAGCACACGACTCAAGCTGTCAGAACTGGTCAATGACCGAAGTGCTTGCAGCAAATAAAACCTCTGTAACAGTTGCTCAAAATTGCAATTCTAGACCTTGTTTGTTTTTATGAACTCACTGATGTTTAGTCTTCCTGAATAAAAATTGAAATAGAGTAAGGGATGAAAGATTTCCTGTGGTGATAAGCACCCATCTCACTTTTCAGAGAACTGAGAAGAAAACGTCATCTTGCAGGGGAGCACAGATAAATCCTGAAATTTGTGGTGACGTTTATGAGGTTTATTAATTTCAGTTGGAGATTTATATAACTTGGTAAAGGCTAATGGCAGGATGGAGGGCTGGCGCAGGATAAATGCTCCTGAGTCACAGGCTGGCATTCTCAATCACATGCTCTAGGAGTCACATGTCCTTAGTAAAGCGCTCATTAAAGTGGTTACCACACGACATGTCGTCTTCCCAGACCCCTGAGTTCCTCTGCCTCCCAGGCCTAACTAGGTCAGGTGTGCAGACGTGAAACGACGCTTTGGAACCCTAAAGCCCCATGCAAACGTTGATTACACAGTGGGCACCATGAACACCTCTGCTTGCTCGCAGTTCATGCCACCTTGATTTTTTCGTTGCGATGAACAGTCAGGTACTTTGTGAGTATTTGCTCTCCAGCTACATCTGTCCACCTGGCACCAAACTGCATGCAAACCCTACTCTCGGCTCTGTTCCATCTGCTTTAAGAAAGAGGCAGCATTAATGAGAGCCACAGGGAAGGCCAGACTTCACCTGTCTCGTGTGGATGGAGTAACTCTGACCCAGCACAGATGCCTCCTCAGTGGGTTCTCTCTTCCTGGCATTTCCTTGTTCACTGCAGGGCTCAGAGCTGCAGATCTGCCCTCGTCCTGTGCGATGAGCCTTTCCAGATGCAGGAATGGAATACAGTTTCCATAATGCTAACTCATCTGGAATTGAATTGTGCAAGTTTTAGCTGCCCAGGAAACTGACTTCCTTTCTTCCTCCAGATAATGGCTTTGGGCCCCCGAGCAGGGGTAACAAGGTAAAGAAGTGGGTGAGAAAGAGGTGTCATTCCATTTCGATTCCATCAACCTTTGCAATGGGCTTGATAGAGGAATTGGAAACTGTTTAAGGTGGAATTGAACAGTATTTGTTTTTCCTCTGCCTGTGATCTGCCCTAGAACCCATCCCAAGGATAGCTGGAGTTTCAGAGGCTTTCAGCATTGATTTCCTGGGAAGCAGTTCCTGCTTCTCCAAGTAGGACTGCATAGTAAAGGTTTTTCACTTATTCTAACTAGAAGGGCACTTCTTGGTAAGTCCTTTTACACACAAGTATGTTGATTTTTATATCTTTCTGTTACATTGATTCTAGGTAGAGTGCTATGATTATGACAGTGATGGATCACATGATCTCATTGGAACATTTCAGACCACCATGACCAAACTGAAAGAAGCCTCCAGGAACTCACCGGTGAGCCGCCTCTGTGTGGTCTGAATGGACCTGACACTGACCATGTCGCCACGTCGCCGTTCCTTACGTTTCCCCTTGGTGTCGCAGACAGTTGAGCCTGTTCTCACTCTGTGCCACAGAATGCTCGGGAACTGGTCTAGTACTCACATGACCCAAAATTCATCCTGGGGTGTGAGTTTGCATTAATATTTACTGGTCTGGTTGTCTTGGCTTTAGACAACAAAGGTGGTTTGACTGAAAATCCTGTGTTTTAAAGTGTTTGGCATTTCACTGGCCACAATACTAAATGTCCACAGCACTGGCCAGATACCTGGGTGTGAACTGTGCACATGGCTGCAGCCTGCCTCTCCTTACCCACACACGTGTCCTTATCCACGGGACGGCTGAAACGCATGGCTGTGCTACTTCAGATTAGGGCGTAGTAGGCTGCCATCTGAGGGCATTAACTTTGGAAGGATCATTTGTCTGCCTTCACTACATTCAGTTCATTACTTAGCATCCCGACATATTTCTAACAGTGCCTCTGAGACGGTTCTGTCTGAGCCAACGTGGCTAAAAACCGTTCCAGAGTGTTTTGTAAGTAAAACTTTAAATTGCTTCCATGGTATTAATATTTACCTTTCTAGTTTGAGGTAAGTTGTTAATTCCCTTCATAGCTGTCTTAGAATGAGTGTTTATTAGCTGCTCAGAGACCTGGATAATGCTCATGTATATACAGCATTTCTTTAGAAAATACAGCCATGGAGTTTCAGAGGTAAGAAGGTCAGGTGAGAAGGTCTGTTTCGCCTCGTCATGTAGGGGAGGTGACCTGAAAGAAGATGCTGATGGTTTCAGATCAAAACTGAAAACCTAAATTAATAAACTTATGAGCCATTTGCTTTAACTAATTGGGAGAAAGGAGTTTTAAACCAACAAAGGGACTAGAATTTTCAGTGGGTCATATGGAGATGTCCAGTCTGCCCTGCTCTGTGGTCACAAAGCCCAGGTACAAGAAGCAGCCTGGACAGAGATGCTGGTGGGACGCGAGGGTTTTCAAATCCCACCTGTGGTTTAAATGCTGAGGCTGAATTGGTTTGGAGTTAACAGTCTTTGGCTTAAAACAACAGCAAATTTTGGCTATGAATATTCCATTTCAAGATTGTTTTTTTAAGGCAGAACTAATGGAAAATGGTGAAGACGTGAACACTTAAACTAAAGCAGGCCACAGAAAGGAACTAAATGTGTGGAGTGGTCTGGATTGTTGTTTCACTGGCTTCAGTCTGTTATTTTCCAGAATGAGTAAATGGCCTTCTTTTAGAAGACACTGAACTCACGACTAACTATAATACTCTATGGGTCATGCAAAGTTTCCTAAATCTGGCTCAGCTGTGCCAGGAAGGCTTCTCCTGTTGCTGCGGTGCCCAGGCCTGCCCGGCCCTGTTCTTCAGAAGCAGGGCTGGGCCCCGGCATCTCTGCGCTGGGTGCCTAGCTGGACTCCTGCCCTGGAGCGCTCTGCGACAGTGCGGACATGAGGGGTAACGCAGCTGCGGCCAGTGAGAATTTGGGGGCAGGGGGTTGCATTTCTGCTCCCCACACAGTCACTCATTAGTGTTTGTGATGACGGCTGAGACCAGCAGCATCCTGGGCCATCAGGACTGTAACTTCATTTTGTTGTGTTGCATTGGATCCCATGTGCTTTTTAATGTTGGATTCTGAGAAAGTTCTCATGACTCTGTCTAGGGTACATAGTTGCTTTCTGTTCACCAGAAGAGGCGACTCCTCCATAGTCACTGAGGTTCCATTATATTATAATGATTAGGTAAGACAGTGAGAATTTGAAGGTATCACGTGGGGTCATTACACCCTAGCTATGAAAAAAAAGTGAAACAATTGAGGATAAAACAGAGCATGCCACTAAGTTTTCATGGCTGAAGAAGTTTCAGGAGTGGGTGGAGAGTGAAGGCCAGAACCTTGGTTGGTGTTACAGACAGGACGGCTTGAGCCGAGCCTCACCGGTCGGCCACAGGTGGACAGGAAGTGGGAAGGAAGAGCAGTCTGTCTGGGCAGGAGCAACACTGAGGAGAAGGTGTGAGACACTGGGTCTGTTTCCCAGTGGAAAGGGCTTCACATACTTCTGTTTTCTGATGGTAGGTTTTTTCCTTCTTTTCTAAGCAGCATATTTTTGTTCTTTGTAAAGGTAACAACCGGACGTAATATTTTATTTCTTTTATTGTAAAGAAGAAAGATTATTACTTGGAGCATTTTCAAGGAAATTTATACTCAGGAACTATTTTAAAAGATATAAAATTTAGAAGTGCCTTTTGGAAATTTCAGTGATAAATATTTCACATACTTAATGTGTTATGTCATTGTTTCAAAGTTGTAACAGATCTATATTAGTGGGTGGTTTGATTCTAAGAGAAAAGTCATTCATTTAAATTCACATAGGCATTTTTAATATCGGTAGTGAGAATTAAAATTTGGCTTTTCTTCCTACAGATTGAATTTGAATGCATAAATGAAAAAAAGAGACAAAAGAAGAAAAGCTACAAGAATTCAGGTGTCATCAGTGTGAAACACTGTGAGGTTAGTTGATCTCGACCACTTTTAGTAATGAGATCACACTTCCAGTTCTATCAATGTTTTATATCAAATAAACACTTGACTTTTGGGAAGTTGAAAATTATATGAGCCTCTGGGCATTTTAGGGAAAAGAAGAGAGTAGGAAACAGTAAAGAAATCTTTCAGGTAACTTCTAAGTTTGACAATGTTTTAGCGAAGGACAAAGAATGTTGAAGTTTTCCATTATCGTAGGAAATGGGAAGCACTGAGGTATTTTCCCAGTGCGTTCGTGGAAATGATGTTATGAGAGTGGAAGGGAAAGTCCAAGAGGTTTCTTACAACTAACAAGCGGGTTTTTAAAGCATCTTGATCATTATGCTTATCAAAGCTCTCCACGTATTAGACTCATTGTTAGTTTCTTAAAACTTAAAGTGGGTGTATTTCCTCTTTGGCTCTTAGTATTCAAATCTGAACACTGCCGTGATTATCGTGAGGTAAAATCTTCCAGATTCGTGACATGTAGGGCGGGGCCTTCCACACATGCAGGGGAGATTTCCATGTATCATGTTCTGTTCCATTTATAAACTATAAAGTGTTTGCTGCAGAGCTCTCCGTCCGCCTTATACGCAGGACGGTCTGATTTTGACCGCTGCTGTCTGTCTTTAGATCACAGTGGAATGCACATTCCTGGACTATATCATGGGAGGATGTCAGCTGAATTTTACTGTAAGTAACTCACTGACTTTTTCAAAGCAGGCTGTAACATGTTGCTTTTTTCTTCCATTTTCAGTGTTTTTCCTTTTCCTGCAAAACTGACTTTGTGATGAAATTTACATACTCTGTTTAGTATGGTCTCCTTACACACAGGGTCCAGGTACATCATGAAGCCTTCAACTTTGCTGATAAGATCTGTTCCTTCCGACAGAAAGCGGATATGTACAAACCAGTGGTTGTCGTGCAGCAATTTAAATAATAAAAAGCGCCAAACAGACGTACAGAAACAAGCCGTATGTCTAAAGTCATGGGTGTACTGATTCATGATTTAGGGCATCTAGGAAATAGGATGCTGAGGCTTCAATTGTTTGAGTGTGGAAATACCTGCAGTGTCAGGCATTTGCTAGGAAGCAGAGCCGAGCGCGGGGGGACGTCTGTGACTCAGCTGACATCTGGATGTCAGCACAGGCATCCCGCCTTCACCAGTGGGGGGTGTCATTGTCCTTGCAGGTGGGGGTGGACTTCACTGGCTCCAATGGAGACCCCCGGTCTCCTGACTCCCTTCATTACATCAGCCCCAACGGCGTGAATGAGTACCTGACCGCCATCTGGTCTGTGGGCCTGGTCGTTCAGGATTATGATGCGTGAGTACGGCTTCTCCTCCTGCCCCGAAAGGGCAGTTTCTGTCTCACCTGCTCGTCCTCGGGTAGAATTGGTGGGGATAGGCTGCTGCGGGGTAGCCTTCTCCCTGAAATTTCTCGTCTTGTCTGTTTTCCTCTCTGTGGCAGTCGTGGTGTTTACCTTTGACCTCTAATCATGGTCTGTGGTCACACACAGTGTATGACCTACAAGGTGCTCGTGTGTCTTTGATCTAGTTTCCTTGGGGTTTACTCATTAGGGAAAAGTTACCTGTGAGACTGAAGTCCAGACAACACTTTCTGTAAACACTCGTAGACTCTATTCCTTAACACGTCTATTTCCTTGGCAGTCATTGTCAAATTATTTTCTTCATGGTGACTTTGAGCAACTGTCAAATGGTAACTTGACCTAATTACTATAAAATATTTTCAATGAATTCTCAATGGATAGATTTTGAATAGATTTAAATAGGTCCTTTTGAAGATTTACAAAACAATAGAAAATATATCCGCATTCCTAAGTTTTTATTCTGGATCTGTTAGGGCACAATCTAAAATTTTACTTGTTTTTACCTATTATTTTATGATAAAAGCCCTTGATGGAGCTTTTCATTAATTTGTTATGCCATTTAAAGAGGTGAAATTTTCAGGCAAATGCAATAAAATCTAAAGCAAAGTGGCAATTCCAATATCAGCATAATAAAATTTAAGGCAAAACTCAGTAAATATAATAAAAAATTACTTTGCAGGGGACTGTTGTATAATCTAATATGAAAAATAACCATAGACATGTTTAATAACAGAGTGCCAAAGTATTTCCATTGAAAATAGCTAGAAATATAATAAAAATTTCAAAGTAACACAGTTAAAATGGTGCTCATATAAAGAGTAAAACGTTTACAGGTTATTTTCTCACACTGCCACCTGGAAGTTAATAACAAAAGCAGAACTGAAGAAAACTTACCATATGGAAATAAAAAACCAAATTTAAGTGGCTCTTAGATCAAAGAGGAAATTGAAGTGTAATGATACTTTCTAGAAATAAAGGGTAATGTCTAGTGGTGCTGTCTTTATAGAGGAGAATGTCTGGCTTTACATGCTTTTATTTTTAAACAAGAAGAATAAATGCACTAGCTTTTCAATACAATAAAATGAAAGATTAGGAAGAAGAAATAAAGACCTAACATAATCGTAGTAGATTCCAGGTGCGTGTCAGCTGCTCAGTGTCAGGGACAATTTCAAGGACTTCGTACGCGGTGTTCAGCTAGCCCTCATACTGGCTATGAGGTAGGACTGTCACCCTCTGCACTGGACAAGGAACACTGAGGCATGGGGTCCAGTCACTCGTCCAGGGTCACTCCCTGGTAACTGACAGACAACGTGAGCCTGGGCGGTGCGGCTCCAGATGTGCTCCACAGCTGTACTATGCTATATGTCCTCTAAAGTGGTTTTAAAAACCCACCAAATTATTACATTAAATGAAGAGATGATTCTTTGCAAGTTCAGCAAAACTGAGACAAGTCTTTGTCAACACTGACCGCCGTGAAAGAGAGAAAACACACATTGAATATTAGTAATGAGACAGGGATTATCAGCATAAATTCAGGAAAAAAACGTTAAAAATCATAGGTTAATACTCTACAAAACTTGATGCTGTCACTTTGGAAAATCTGGAGTACAGGATGACTTTTTAGGAAGCTTTAACTTACCAAAGTTGACTCAGAGGCAGGAAACTGGAACAGAGCAGGGCCCACGAGCGGAATGGGACAGCTGCCCCTGACAGGCAGCCAGCCAAGACAGCTGCCCGTGAATTCTCGCAGACCTGGAAGGAACGGATTCAAACCAAGTAAACAGAGTGGACTATGAAGGGGTGAGCGTTCAGAAAGGTGGTCAGATGCAACATAAAATTAAAGATCAACAATGTCTCACTGACCAGCAATCACTGATTCAAGGAGTTAGGATAAAAGAGCACACAACTCATGGTGCAGTAAAGACCGAGAGTGAATTCTGGTAGAGGTCTAGGATCCTTAGTGAGGGAAAACTGCAGAATTGTACTGAGCGACGAAGACGGAAACTTGTTTAAATGGAAATACGTAGCACAATTCTAGGTAGGCAGATGTCGTAATGATGTGAGATGGAAAATTTCCCCTAAAGTAATCAGTTGTAATCAAAATTGCAATGGAAGCCTGACGAAGTGATTCTTAAAAATTTCTAGAAGTGAAAGTGAATCAGGATAGCCGAGGATTTTTCCAGGAAACAAAAAGGAAAGGGGAATTTGTTCTAGTGGATAGGAAAACAGGTTAAAGCGGTCTCAGTTACAATTACAGAACTGTACACGACAGTGGAACAAAACAAGAAGCCTAGAAACAGACCTGTGTGTGTGACATTAGTCTCTGATAGAGGTGCCGTGTTGTGGGAAAAGATTGTAACAGCTGTCAGACTGGACATGACCTGAAATTGGGTCCCTGACTCAGACCTGTAGGTTAGGATACTGTCCTGTATAAATCACAGACGTAACCGCTGAAGTGCACACCCAGAACCAAAGCGGGTTGGACAGAATAGAGGTTTATTTCTCTTTCATGGTGAATGTGCGGAGGTGAGTAGTTCAGGGCTAATAGGCCGCTTCTGCCCATGTCAACCCACAGTCCCACGCCGGGGAGCTGCTGTGACTCATCTTGTCCAGCGGCAGGAGAGGAGAGGGGACCCGCCATGCGGGGGCGGTCACTTCTGCTCACACCTCCTTGGCCAGCGCCTGGCCACCAGCCCCCGGGCCATGTGCAGCCCAGAGGGACGGGGTGGAGCTGTGTGGCCTGTGGCCGGATGTCCTGTTACTGCAGGGAGAGAACGGGTATCCGTGGAGAGTGGCGTTTTCTGCTTCACACCCTCCTCCAGAACTTTCCAGATGGAACAGGCGTTTAATATCAAAACCAAACCTTGAAAGTTCTGGGAGAAAACACATGTGAATTGTTTACAGTACCGCAGTGAGATAAGGCCTTTTAGCAAGACAGCAGAGGCAGAGATGATGAAAGAATTATTTGTTCACAGTCATTAATGTTAAAAACTATAAAAGGAAAGATATTTTAAATACAATTAAAGAGATTATACACGAGGAAAAATATTTCGGACATATATGACATAGGTTCTATCCTCAATGCAAAAAGGACCATTAAGAATTAATATAACAAAGAATATCCCCATTAGGAAAATTAGCATGTCCATCCTGGTGGTTTGGGCAGGACACTGGGTGTCTCAGAGGGGGGCAGTACCCACGCAGCGGGACCCTCGGCACCTGCCACTCACAAGAGCTGTGTGTTCAGGCTCAACTCCCTCATCCTGAAACCACTGGGGCCAAATACTCACACATTTTGCTGCAGAAACATGAGAGTTTTATACGTGGTATTTGACCAGGTTTCGGTACCCAAGTGTGTGAATTTTCATATTATGTGGCGAGGTTAAAGGCTATAAACAACCCCAGCTCAGGGGAGCTCAGGCTTTACTGTCACATGAGTTTGTGGAAACCTGATGAAAAACCTTGTGGTCTTTAGGACTTAATGGATTTATCTACAAATTTATTCAATGAAATAATATACAGTATTTAAGTGGAAAAGGACATGTTATAAAATGTGATTGTAAACTCCATTTTTTTTTAATTTTATTAAATTTATTGGGTGATGAACACACAGTAAACTCCATTTTTATAATTATACAGACATTTTTCTCCTTCAATGGACATAAAATATTTTGAATGAGAATTGCCAAATATTAACATTTTTTTCCTCTGGCAGTTATTATGGGTAATCTTTGTTTTATCTTTATGTATTTTTAAAGATTTTAAATTTAGAAAGTAAGCTGATAGTGGTTTTATTATGAGTAAAGATAAAACTCTTTCTATTTTGAAAAAACGATCTTTTACTTATTTCAAATTTTCTTTTTAGCGATAAGATGTTTCCAGCTTTTGGTTTTGGCGCTCAGATACCTCCTCAGTGGCAGGTAAGAGGAAATGCCATTTTTAGATTTGTCTCCTACAAAAGCAAAACCAGCCTCTTCAGCTCTCTTTGCTCTTTTCAGGTTTCACATGAATTTCCCATGAACTTTAATCCATCCAACCCCTTCTGTAAAGGTGAGTTAGAAACACCCACGGAGAGTGTCAACTGAAAGCCTCACTGGTGTTTGTTACTTGCTTTCTTCTTGTGATTTAAAGCTACTCAGTCCGCGCTCTAGGTTTCTCTCTGTGACGTATTTCCCTCCTGCCGAATGGAGCAGAGCTGCACCAGCTGGTGGTTAGAGTGGTCACACAACATGGGGAGGAAGCCTGCAGGCCAGGCTCCTCCCCCTTCCGAGGTCTAACAGAGCAGAAGAATGCTCATAAAAATAGTCATACTGTTTTCACATATAAGCTGACTTTAAAAGGAAGCTTCAATGAAACAAGTAATTTGGTGTACGGATCTTTTGATGCTCTTCTCAGAGTAGCAGTCACTCTGTACGAGAAAAAGGTGTCCAGTTTCGAATTCCTTGTCACTCAAACGTATTCTGTGGCAGGTGGGCCGGGCTCAAGGAGCAAAGGATACGCCCCAGTAAAGCCAGCATTTGAGTTTCATTCTTTTTCCTTACATTTTTCAAATATCCAAGTGCTTCCTCCTTTTTACCCTTCGAGCAATTAACCAAAAATGCAGAATCTCCACCAAATCTATAAGCTTGGAGGAGGTAGAGCAGGTGAGGCAGCGGCTTACCAATGCAGACAGCCGATGTCCCGCAAAGGGCCCCTGACAGTTACAGAACGTGAGCGTTTCTGACAAAGGGCCGGTCCTGTCCTCGCCTCTTCCTAAACAGCATTCACAAGGTGGAAACACAGACATTCTGCTGGGAGACTTTGTATCACGGTTTTCTCCTATTTCCTGAACGCTTTTCCACACCGAATCCGTGTCCCTTTGATGTACTTCCAGTGGCTGGCGGTGGCTTTTCTTATCCGGACCCATTTGAAACTGGGAACATTACTCTTTTCAAGAACTGTGTTTTATGCTTATGATGACACTGGAACAATTTTTGGAATTTGTAATTAGGTTTCATTTAGTGCCAGTGGGTATGGATGACTTATACCAGGTGACAATTCATTTTAGACGTTTACTTGCTCTGATAATATGGGCCCATCTTTGGGCTGCCATCAAGTGCAGCTTTTCTACTTTTGGTTTAGTCTGGAAAAAAGAGTCTGTTTGGTTTGAGACAAAGGAGATACTGTACAGAAAAAATACAGCCCGTTTGAGGGCAGGGAAGTGGACTCCCCTTTTTGTAATCCCTGATTTATTTGTCCAGAAAAAACGTGTCTCATTTGTTCTTGTAATGCAAAGGATTTTAGTGTAATTCTGTTTTAGTGGAGGAACTGAAGGCAATTGCTATTTGTGAAGCAATTTAATTCATAGTTTGTATACCTTCAGATTGAAAAGCAAGCTAAGATGACAGACATAGAAGAACATATTCTTGCTGCGGTTTGGACTCAGTTTTTCTGCAGCATATATCGTTGCAGTAAGATACCACTGCAGTAAGACTCCACTGCTGGCCTGTGCTGATGCTGTTTTTGTTACTGTTGGACTGACTGCTAGTCACGGCCTCACCTTATGCTGTAAAATCAGCTCGAGGTGTGACTTTTACATTTGCAAAGGTTGGTCATGAGACCACTTATCCCTAAGTTCAAAGTGTTGATGGGAACTCTGCAATTGGCGGAGGAGACAGTCTGTGAAGCTCTGAAAGCCAGGACGTGCTGCTCTCATTGACCTTGGCTCTGTTGCACATTTTGAAGCAGGAAGCCTGTTGGGTTTGCATTAACCATCTCTGGCAGCAGGCTTCCTTGGTCTCAGCGTGCTGTGGGGGTTTCTAGAGAACCCCCAGCACCCAACCACATGGGGCTCGCTAACGTCTGGGCAGCTTCGGTAGCTGCACATGTGACATATAAGTTTCGTCCCAGTACTTGTTCCAGGAATGTCGGTCGACTTTCACCAAGCCGTGCCGTTAGGACAGCCTCCCAAGCCCAGCGACCTACTTTATGTCCCTCTTCCAGTGGCCGGGCCACAGCGCTACTCTGTTTCTTCTCCGTCTGGGACTCAGGCTGGGGAGCAGCCGCTATCGGGATGTGCTGCTCCCACGGCAGAGGGAGAGAGCGAGGTCGCTGGTGGAAGCAGGCAGTCGGTCGGCTTAGACGTGGTGGCGCATCCGTTGGCGTGTGGTGGTCAGAGCTAGTCAGGGGGCCCTGCCCAGGCTCCCCCTGCCGAACACCCGCAGGCCTGGTGGGGCCCAGAAACCCGCACGTCACTATCTGTGTAGCAGAACTGGTACTGGACTCGGGAGCGAACACGTGGGACTGCAGCCCACCACCACGCGTAACCTCCGCGTCACTGAGCAAACGCTCGACCAGAGTGGACAGTGGGTTCACAGCCAGCTGGCACTTCTCTGGCTATGTATGCAAACGTTTGTCCATTCAGTCAGTAACTTTTTCTTACCTCTTGATGTCAGTTGTATAATGCAGCATCTTTTCTTTTTCCATCAGAGTCTCATTCCTAAAACACATCAAAATTAAGCACTATCATAATCCTTATGTGGATTAATGAATCATTTGGCTGAGATGAAAATAACTGCCTTCTCCTGGGGGAGGGCAGCATTCATAGGTCGGGGGATGGAACCCAGCTGTGGCATTTTGTGACCCACACGCAGCTCAGAGCAACTCCTGAAGGTGGACGTTTGACTGTTTAAAGCACTGCGTGTGGATACGTATGTATAATAAAGTAGCTGGCGGGGGGACTAAAGAGCAGTTGAACTGTGCCTGAGAATCTGAATGCTGCTTGTCTCTTCTAGGAATCCAGGGCATTATAGAGGCGTATCGGGCCTGCCTGCCTCAGATAAAGCTCTACGGACCAACCAATTTTTCTCCAATCATCAATCACGTGGCCAAGTTTGCTGCTGCAGCCGCTCAGCAGCGCACAGCTTCTGTAAGTGCCCTGTCGCTGGGGGCCAGGGGCCAGGGGTGGGCTCTGTGTGGCTGCCAGTACCGCTTTGCTGTGGATTTGGTCCGGCCAGAGACAGACACAACATGCAGTAATGGCAGTCACCCTTGGTTTGGGAGTAACATCTGCTGTCGTTGAATTAGTGATCATTAAGAACAAGACAAGAACAAAACAGCCCTTACACCGGGAGTCTCTTCTCTGTCTTTTGAATTAAGTTTTTAGATAGGTTCTACCCTCAAAAATGGCTTTTGTCTCCCGTTTTGGAGGCAGACCTAACAATTGAAGGCTTGAAGAGACTTACCATGCCAGCTGCTGTTGCAGAATTACTTCCCGTAGTAAGAAGGAGTGAGTTAGACACCATCACCTGGTGAACCTTGGATGCCAACACTCTCCTAGCTTCAGCATTCTCAAAGGCAGGCAGGAGGACGTCAGACAGCTGCTGAAGGAATGCGATAAGGTGATTCCTCGGCCCGAGTACACACACAGCACGTTAGCTGCTATTACAAATCTAATTCCCATCCTAGACTTAAATGACCCAAAGATGGAGTCACAACTTCATGTGACATTTTATCACTTTCTAAAAAGGTTTATCAGAGATGACAGAAATGAGAAAGAGCCCCCTCCAACCTGCCAAACCATATGCGTTTTTTAAAAGTATATTTTAGTTTGATAAACAATTCTCCTTCTACCATATTTGATCTTTTAAGAACAGAGTTGCCACTTGCTCCCATTATCGCTATTTCGACATTTAATATTTTAGTTAAGTCAACGTGTTTATACCTATGTTTACGAAAAGTCTAATCTTTGACATTTCGACATCTTGATTGCATGGATTTATGCCAACCCTATTTTGTGGTCTGTTGTACTTGTAATGAACCTGCAGTTTTTCTGTCAGGAGATTCCCTTGTCATCAGACAATCTTAGAATATTGTAAGTAGATGGGAAGGAAAATGAGCGAGAAAGACTAAGCGCCTCATGGAGCTGGAGGTGTCCTCAGCCACCGCTTTTATTGTTCGGAGTTGCATCTGCTCAGTGGACGCCCTTCCTTTCTCGGCAGCAATACTTCGTGCTCCTCATCATCACTGACGGTGTGATCACGGACCTCGACGAGACCAGACAGGCTCTGGTTAATGCTGCCAAGCTGCCCATGTCCGTCATCATCGTTGGGGTGGGCGGTGCCGACTTCAGCGCCATGGAGTTTCTCGACAGTGACGGGGGCAGTCTGCGCTCCCCGTCGGGCGAGGCGGCCATCAGAGACATCGTCCAGTTCGTGCCTTTCAGACAGTTCCAGAACGTGAGTACAGCTGCTCCTGGCCCTGGGGCACGCTACGGTGTGGCCAGTCCACAGCCCAGGAGTGGGGTGGTGTTGGGGGCAGAAGATGGGGGAGATTTCCATCGGAAGAGCCCTGGTTAGGTCGGGCATTTGTGCGTCAGGCTGAGTACTTGCGGCCTCTTGCAGCCTGTGTGATAAACTGTTAAACCGGTGCTGTTGTGAACATCTTAAGATAAAGGTCATCTTTACTTACGTGACAACAAAAACGCTGTACAAGTATGTGGTGAATACCAAACTGGAAGCTGATTTGATTCAAGTCTCTTAGGAGACGGTTTTACCCAGTTTACTCCAATGGTGACATCTTGTAAAACTGGCACAGCATCACACCATGATGTTGACACTGGGACACAGTCAGGGTCCCTCATCACTGGATCCCCATGTCGCCCTTTCCTAGCCACACCGCGTCCATCCCACCTTCCTCCTCTCGTTAAGCCCTGGCAGCTAATCTGTTCTCCATGTCTCTCATTTTGTTATCTCAACCATAGTAGAGAAGTGGCATCAGACAGTGTGGAACCCTTGGGATTGGTCTCTGCACCCAGCGTACGTCTGGACAGTCACCCCCACTGCTGCGCGTGCCCCTTTTTATCACTGAGCACTGTTGCAAGCTCGGGTATGCAGGGCGACCCCGGTGGTGTCCAGTTTTTGTTCTGCACAAGCTGCTGTGAACATTGTACACAGGTTTCTGTGGGAACCTAAGTTTTGTTTCTCCGGGATAAGCACCGGAAGTACAGTTCTGGGTCGAATGACCGTTGCATGTTTAATTATTAAAGACACTGTCGAACTTCTCCAGAGTGGCAGTGCCGTTTTCCATCCCACAATGATGGATGAAGGGTGGGCAGGGGGTGCAGTTAAGAAGTGGTAACATTAGGGGTCTTTGTGGTGATGAGACAGGTGTGTATCTCGATTGTGGTGGAGGTTACACAGGTCTACCCAGATGATGAAGTTACACACACACACACACACACACACACACACGAGTGCATGTGGGACAGGCGAAACCTGAGTAAGGGCTGTGACCTGTTCCAGTGTTAGTGTCCTGGTTTTGATGTGGTTCTATACTTAGAAAAGGTGCTACCTTCGGCGGAAACTGGGTAAAGGGGACATGGGACCTCTGCATTATTTTTGCAACTTCCTGTGTACCTATAATTATTTCAAAATAAAAACAAAATGTGAAAAGTAATACCGAGTGAATGAAAGACCCACATTTAAGGTAAAATTGTCACCTCAGGAAGGAGCGTGACACCTGCTGGCGGGGTAGTAAAGCATTACTGGGTTTATTGTGGTCCCCGGCAGCGCCCAAGGCAGTTACGGGCCTGGGGCCGTCCCTTCTCACCGCCCGCCGAGGGCCCGTGGTCTCTGTGGTGGCTGAGTCGCCGTGCTCTCTCGTCCACAGGCTCCCAAGGAAGCGCTGGCCCAGTGTGTCCTGGCCGAGGTGCCGCAGCAGGTGGTCGGCTACTTCAACACCTACAAGCTCCTTCCGCCCAACAGTGCTGCTGCCAAGTGACAGCCAGCCTTCTGCCCCGCGGGGGGCCTGGCCCACGTGCCTCCACCGCGGCATTTACGCGCAAACACACTTCTCTACGGCCTGTATCTACTTAAAGCATTCTGTTTATACTTTTTTCGGAAGGAAATGCAGTTAATCTTTGCCCAATCAATTCGGTGACTGCTAGTGATTTATAGTACTTGCAATGAGGCTGTCTGGGTGAGAAGCTGGCGTGGGGAAAGCCGGGTTTGTGGGGACTGTCTCCTCCCACGAGATGAAAGGCTGTGCGGCTTTTGCCACAAAGAATGAGGACTTGTGGATGCTGTGATCTCAGGTCGCTCTGCTTGGCCAGCTCCAGGCAGTGTGTGTGCTACACGCCAGCGCCCGTGCTGGTGACAAGAGCTTCTCAAGGCAGATGGTACTGACTGTCCCTGGAACGGCTGAGCGCTTTCCCATGGGCTCCAAGCACCCCACGCGGCCTGAGTGGGGCTGCGGCCCAGCTGGCCCGGCTACACCGCGGAGCACCCACCAGGACTCGGGGAGGCGCTGCCCAGGAGCGGGGCTCACACCGGGTCTCCGAATGCAGCCTGCAAGGCGGGGCCTCCCGGGGTGGCCGTTCCTGCCTGTGTCCCCGTTGTCCCCTGGGGAACACTGCACACGCCCACACACTGCCCGCCCACAGATGGCAGCGAGTGCTAGGCCCCACGTTATGTTAATTGGAGTTTGTTACAGTGCTTAGGCCGCTTCTTCCAGGAAGGCTATGAGGACCAAACACATACGGGGAAACAATCCCATTTCCTTTTTACTAATGATAGACTACTTGTTAAGAAAAGGCAATTTTTTATACTTTCCTTGCTAAGATCCCACACATTGATTTGTACATTTCTACAGTCATGTAGACATATTTTTTTTTGTAACATTTTTCGTTTGACCTTTAAACTCATGATAGTGGTTCTCTATTCATTAAAATCACATTTTGCATTTTAATTATGTGCTATTTCCTAAGCCCAGAATGTACTGTATTAATCATAAAACCTGTTATAAATTTTTAAAAGCCAACTGCTGCATTTAGAGTGGACTTTACATGCTTTTTCTTAAGAGTAGACGCCCCCGCCCCCCCACTGTTGCCCTTTAGAACATGTTCCTTAGCAAACCTATTATCGGAACAGACTCAGGAATGTCTTGTTGAGGACCTGTGTGCCAAGTCCTATGCATCTCCACATACTGGGCAATCATCTTGTAAGACCTTAATGGTAAACACTGCGTGTTTTTCACATGTCCTCACATGGATGTACCCTGTGCCATGTGACATGCCTTTCAGTCTGTCTGAAAACCTGTAGCACAGCTCATGTCTCTGGTTCTGTGAAATCAATGTCTGGCTAAGGGACTTAAAACATGAGTTTCAAGTGTCTTTGGTCTGATGAGATGGAATGAGTGGGCTCAGCCAAGGTCAGGCTGAGCAAGGACCTGTCTACTGCTGTGGCTGCCCAGCTGGTGGCACAGCTGCCAGCTTCCCATTTGGCTGCCGGCCTCCGGGTGAGTGCTGCGAGGTGCCTGACCAGTCGTCTGTTGCCCTGGTACATGGCTTTAGTGGCCAAGTCATCCCAACATCAGTTGGGGGAGGAAAAATGGGTGGTTCTTCCAACAGCTGGGAGCCTCGGTTGCCTCGTGTCCTAATTTCAGTTCTCTGTGTGTGCTTGCTGACAGCACATACATGTTGCTGTGGTTTTCAGAAGTTTCTTGTTTTAAACACATGAAGCCTTTCAAAAAAGGATTTATTTGCACATGTCCTCAACGCCTGGTGAGAGACGGAGTAGAGCTCATCACATTTCACTGGGCTGCCTCCATCACCAGCTCCTCGTAGCACCCGAGCCTCCTGCCCTGGGCACTGGGGACGCTGGTCGTGAGCGCTTGAGTTCCTGGGCCAAATAACAGTGCTTCTGTCACCACTGTCACAGGGATTTCCTCTTCACTATTTCAGATTCCCTTTGAAAATTGGTTTATTATTATTCATTCTTGATCAGGTTCATCAGTAGATGCTGTGATTCCTAAGAACTGTGATTCCAGCAAATTAGGGTAATTGATACCTTTCTGCAGTTTTGAATAAGAGCATTTCCAATTTCTAAATTATTTTATAAAATTCATATAATTTCTACGTTTCAACTCATCGCATGTTGATTTAATATTGTTTTATATTCAGATAGTCATTTTCCCTGCTGTGCCACCATTCATTCAAGTGCCATCAGTTCTTAAAATACATTTAAAGAAAAAATCACCAGGCTGACGTTCACACCTCCTATAATCAGACACAACACGAACACATGTGGGATGGCGCTGCCTGGACAGACGCGCAGCTTCTCACGCTGGTACCTACTAGCACCGTCACCCACCTGTGCTTGGAACAGAAAGGTTCTCGGCCCGAGGTCTAGTCGGCCCAGGGCCTCATGCCCGCTCCGGTGGCCATGCCTCCCAGCCGCCCAGGGTAGGGCAGGCCCCACAGCTGCCTTTTCCTTCTGTGCATTTCCCCTAAAGCCATCGCCAACAAATGTCTCCCAGTCTCTGTGTGCGGTTGACAGTCATGGAAGTGGCACATAAGTGAGTTTGGCTGAAATTGCGAGAAACTATTTTGTGCTTTTTGGATGTCGTCATACTTGACAGTAAGTGTGTAAGTTACAAATATATGAACTGGTGTTAAATATATCTTCCATTTGATTTCCCTTTGGATAAAGTTATTTCTTGATGTGATATAATACTGCCTTGTTTTTATTTGTATTCTTTCTCTAAATGTTATCAAAACCAGTAGAAAAGTTAGAAATAAAGTGAATGTAGTACTTTAGGTGACCTGTATTCCATATTTTACTAAATTAAAGAGTTTGGGGGTTTTATTATTTTATCGGGTTTATTAATTTAAACGCTATTGACTGCATTCAAGATACTTTTCTGGGTACGAGAAGGGAAAGGTTCCCTGCTTATTGGTGGGGTGGCCTGAGAATCTGGTGCTGTTTTATGTCACATTCCGTCCACTCCACCCTGGGGAACTGGGTCATTCATTAGCAGAATCCTGTCCGTGCCCCTTCCTGTTTGGACTGTAATTAAAACCCAGCTCTCCTGAAGAACCTCTCCTCTGCAGCCCTCTCAAGTGCTGAGTTCCGTCCTGCTCCCCCACTGGGCTCGCACGCAGGTGAGCGACTCCTTGGTCCTCTCCTGCTCAGACAGCACTCGCCTCTGCAGCCCTCCAGCCTGCAGTGTCCTCGCTGTGTTGGCTCACTGTCCCTTCCTCCTGAGCTTGTCCGCACCTTAGCTCAGCCCTGCTCCTGAGGTGACACCCTAGACCTCCTGTGTTCCCAGCAAAGCCCTCCCTCATCTCAGCTTCTTGTGTCCGTTTCCCAATAAGAACGACCCCTTTCCAGCTCACTCCCTGCCGCATCACAACTCCCGAATCATTCTCCTCGGCACCATCCATCCACTAGTCCACCACCTCAGTGTTGCTGCTGTGGCCCACCAGTGAGGCTTCTGCTGCTCCCCCAGTACCTTCCCCCCTCCTGTTTAGGCTTTACTTACTGGTTTCTTGTCCTCTTCACCCACTCGCATGTGCGGTCCAAGAAATCAGGGATTCTGTTTCCTTCGCTCACTGCTGCATCACAGAGTCTAGAAGAGAACGTGGCATTTAGCAGGTACTCCCTAGTAGATGCGGAAATGGAAGGTCACGCAGGGTTTTATGATGTAGAGGAAGCAGACGAGCCTCCAGACAGAGAAATGGACACTGCCAGTGGCTCAGAGTCAGGAAGAAGGGTGGGCTGGCACAGTGTTGGTACATGTGCTGCAATAACCCTTTCATTTCCTAACTGAATCTCTACTCACTTTTACAAAAGGGATATCAGAATTCCGCTGTACTAATGGTGAAATCTGTGGTTATGCCTTTCGGAAGGACAAGCTAAAGCTGGGATTTCCCATTCTGATCTGGAATAGAAACATGGCTCCAATGTGGCAGACTTGACTGTTATTTTGCTCCTTGAAGTCTTGGGAAATGTGTTACCTGAAAAAGTCTTTGTTCAGGTGGCTGCTACTATTATCAGGTTAGTCCAGGAGCTTCATGATTGGGAACGCTGCAGTGTCTCTGTCCTTGTGACACAGAATTTTGTTTTGTGACTGTAACTGGGGCTTGGAATAGGAATCTCTAAATTCCCTTTCAAGTCGAGGATTCTGGTGTAAACACCAGAGGCTGACTGACTTAAAGCTGATGCAAGAAGCCGCATCACGAGCCTGGTTAATCAGCCTTAGCATTCACCGCGTCTGAGTCCAGTGTCACTTACCATGTTTCCCCGAAAATAAGACCCAGTCAGACAGTCAGCTCTAATGCGTCTTTTGGAGCAAAGATTAATATGAGACCCAGTCTTATTTTACTATAAGACCTGGTCTTATGTAATATAAGACCAGGTATAATATAATACTGGGTCTTATATAAGATCGGGTCTTATATTAATTTTTGCTCCAAAGCCTCATTAGAGCTGATGGTCCAGCTGGGTCTTATTTTCAGGGAAACACAGTAGGACTCCAGCCAGAGGATCCCTGTGACTCTAGCAGAACCACTGTCTGCGGTGGGCAGAGATAAGCGACTGTAAGAGGGACGCAAGGGACTTACTGTCTAGAAATACGAGGTCTTACTGATTAATGGGGCAATTTATTTGACCTTTGAACCATGACTTCTAGTCACAAAAGCTACAGCAGGAAAAATATAGCCAGTCATGACACTCATCGAAGAAAACATGCAATTTTACTACAGTGTACGGGTAAGGGAATTAAAACAGGAATTTCAAGGATCTTTGGTCTGATTAGATAGAATACATTCCAGAGCAGTGCCATGATGAGTATCTTCCCAAGATGTTAGAAATTCCTCATAGAAAGGTAAAATCTTTACTCTCACGGCTCTGGCCTGAGGCAGCAGGTCCAAGCTGAAGCTGCGAGAGGGCTGGCTTCTCCTGACGTCCCTCTCCTGGGCGTGAGGCGCTGTCTTCTCGCCGTGCCCTGCCCTGCCCTGTTCTCTGTGCACACACACCTGGTGTCTTTCTTCTCATAAGGATGAGGACACCTGTCCTTCTGGATGAAGACCCCACCCTTACGACCTCATTTCACCTTAATGACCTCCGTGAAGACCCCATCTCCAAACACAGTCACACTGGGGGTAGGACGTCAGCATGGGATTTGAGGGGTTACAGGTCGGTCCGTAGCAGTAAGCTTAGCAGTGTCTGCAGGGCCAAGTGCAGCCTGCATTCCCCCCTCACCCCTCCCCACCTACGCAGAAAAGCCTTGTGGGCAGGTCAGGCCCCAGCGGCAGATGAAGGAGTGGCAGTGTCTACAGTGGGCACTGGTGACTCAGGAGTCCCCGAGGCTCAAGGGCAGACCCCGGTGGTGGCAGGGCCCCTCCTATCCACCAGCTTGTCACCACACACAGCGCGGGCACCCAAGCACCTAGAAGTGCATTGGCATTTTCTCAGTCAGGGCACATGGACTTTGGAGTTGGTGCTCTTACTGTCCTCACATCATCCACTGCTGTTACCACTCCCGTGTTCCTGCCCGCCACGGTCACGATCTCTGATGCATTTGACACAGTTCCTTAGACACGTATATACTTTGGAAAGACATGCAGTGTTTTGTGTGTGTTTTCAGGAGGGAGGCCGGATGCACTGCTTTTGTTAACAACAAAAGGACACGGGATTGGGAAATTGCTCGGTAGAGTCATGGACTGTCAGAAACTTTGCTGTGAGATCTTATCAGTAAGACTGAAACTCGGCCAGGAGGATCTCGGTCATTCTGACAGAGACACAGCGGGTCCACACAGACGAGGGGTGTCTGTCTTGGCTGAGTAGTTGCCAAGGAAACGGGAGCCAGCGTGTGTGTGTTAGCCCGAGCCTGATGCTGACCTCTTGCCTTCACAGGAGCCTCTCGAAACATCACTTCTAGGTGGTCTCCACTTTCCCCCACATCCTGTAACAACGTTCCTTCCCTGTTTGGTGGGATACCTGTGTGTCCTCTGCTGCACGGTCTCCCTGCTGCCACAAGTTAATGAACTTGGCTTTGTTGGGCTATAGGTTTGTCCCTGATTGTCTTTATTAGGTAAGTTGTATAAAAATCTACATGCATGGTATTACTGAGGAACTCATTCTTTCTGCTTACTGAAAAAAAAAAAAAATCCACACTAGTTTTTAAAAAAGATCTAGCCACGTTCTTATCTTATGTGTAAATCTAATTTATTAGTTCTAATGGCTGGATAGAATTTTACCTTAAAAACACATCCACACTCGCCCACCCTCATTCCCCCGTGCCATATTTTTTTAAGGCCATTCTCCTGGTGTAGACACCGGAGTTACCTCCAGTTCATCTGTACTACAAATAATTCATTTCCTCTCACCTTTTCTCTTGGGAACCTGCGTGAGAATTTTCTGGATGTCTATCTCACATAGTACTGACTGCTGAGCTCTGTGGTGTCCTGCCAGACTTTTGCTAAGTACTACCAGATCAGCAGCTCTGACTTACACATTTGTCAGCACTTGGTATTATCTGCTTTCAAATATTTTCCAATTTGATGGGTGCAAAAGGTGGTATTCCATCTTTGTTCTGATTTGCACAAGAACTCAAGCATCTTTTCAATGTCAATTACCTATTATTTTGCTTCCATGAGTTGCCTATTAATAGTCTCTCTCCCTTTAAAATATGGGCTTTCTGTCTTTATACAAATAAGGCATAAGAGCTAGTTTTTGTCTCATTACAATTTACAAGTGAGCAGAAATGAGAGAACAGCGGCGAGCTGTCTGCATGGTACTTCCTGAAGTGTAAAAGACAGTGCCTTGAGATCAGACCCATCACAGACCGATGTTTTTAGAGGCAGTGGCACAGATGTGGAGCTACAGGGATGAGACAAACGCTGGAGGAGAGAGTGGACCATACTGTGGCATTCAACATGGACGAATGCCCGAGGAAGAAAGGCAGGTGGCGGTTCCAGGAAAAGCAAGACCAACTTCCATGGAGGGTTTGGTTGGGGTAATGGTAATTAAATTGGATAAATACGATTTAATCAGTAGGAGGGTCTAATAGGTCCCTGAGCAGAAAAGTCACGTGGTCAAAAGTGACTGCTATGGTTAGAACGTGGTATGAACGTGTCCCCCTCCGCAATTCATAAATTGAAACCCTAACCCCCAAAGATGACGGTATCAGGAGATGGGGCCTTCGGGGGTGCTCTGCCCTCACGAATGGGATCAATGCTCTTCTATAGGAGGCTCCAGCGGGATCCCTTGTCCCCACGGGAGGCCTCGGCGAGCAGGAGCCTGCTGTGAACTGGGCAGAGGGCCCGTAGGGTCCTGGACGGCCAGCCCCCGGAAGGCTGAGAACGGGTTCTGCTGTGGATGAGCCATCCCGGCTGGGCTGTGTAGCTAGAGGGGCGCAAATGCACGGAGACCGCGACAGTCCTCAGAGACCTGCTTTTTCCCATAGCAAAGGGCCCGAGACAGAGACTAGTGATTAGAGCAGATTGTAGGTAAAAAGTGAATATTTATTTGAATTGAACAGAAAAGATGTACTGAGGTTAGCAATGGAAGTGATAAAGGAAGGATAATTAGAAAGATCTGAGAAAGAAAAAGGATTTGGTGACACTATAAACAATGGAAGAGTTACTGATTATTCTTAGATTTTAGTCTGAGAGAGAAAAATGAAGATGATATTATCTGCAATAGGATAGTTTGGGGGTGGAAATAAATGACAGAGGAAGAGCACAGATCGCATTGGCATTAGAGTTTAATTACAGAGTATAAGCGGACAGCATATTATTCACAAGCTCAGGATTTTTATCCTTTGTGTTCTCCTATTATCCACCTCTTTTCGGGCCCTATTTCCACCTTTTCTTTCTGGCTTTTCTAACCCATTTCTACACACACACACTCCCATTTATCAGGTATTAACAGTTTCTCCACATTCCTTTAAACCCTGAAAACACCAGCCAACCTTCTGCACACCTTGCCATGTTTTTACGATTCTCGAACACCAGACTCAATGACAGTGAGTTTACTAAGTGGTACCTTTTACTGCAGTGGTCAGTTCATACGTGGTTTACCGAATGCATCCATGTTGTAGGCTTCTTGGCTAATGGAATTCATCAGAACCCTCTCTGCCAAGTGCTGTTCCAATGACCATCTCCAGGGCCTCGGAACAGGCTTATTACGCAGAACTTAATGCTATGCACTACTGGCATTTATTAGAATTAATTCTGTACGTATTATCACTTCCGACATCAGCCCGGCTTCTGGCCGCCTCACTGCGTGAGACTTTGGTAATTGTGCTAATGACAGCTGACTCATGACAGCTTCCTGAAGTACACTTAATTAATCTGGAGATTCTGTAAATAGCTGTCCACGTAGCTTCCGCAAACTATAGGGATATGTCAGTCCGACAGCAGGCTGCCCTCCTAACCTCATCACTTTTCACTAAAGCCGCAGATGAGAAGCTCAAATCTGGCACCTGTTGAAGCAGATGCTGGCGGGACATTCTGAGACGGTCCCTTTAGCCTCTGTGAAGATGGGGGTGACCTGATTCCCCCGAGTCTGTTGAGTCACATGACTTGGGCAGACTTGCCTTTTAAGCTGGTCTGAGGGAAAATGTGAGAGTTTGTGTCCTTAGCCAAGGGCACGATTTTCCCGGCATGCTGCTGACATGGGATGTCTGTCTGATGACGCTGCTCCTTGGGGGTTCTTCCACAAGTCAGAGCTCACATCCACCATCTCCGGTCCCCTGCAGGCCCAGCTGCTGGACGGTGTGACATCTGAGTGACTGCTCACCCTTGCTTGAGTGGAAACCACCTGACTTTTGACACTTTATTAAAATCTCATACTCCCCGACAAATAAGAGGTAATATGCACGTACATGGAACGTTTATCCAAGACTAACAGTGCCACACAAGACTTTAACACACACACACAAAATTTAAGAGACAAGGTTAGTGAGTCAGAGCCAAGACCAAGCTAATCCAATGGAGGGAAGAAACATCATCAAGAAAGAATGAAGATGAAAACCCT
This sequence comes from Rhinolophus sinicus, assembly GCF_057876585.1. Classification (NCBI taxonomy): domain Eukaryota; kingdom Metazoa; phylum Chordata; class Mammalia; order Chiroptera; family Rhinolophidae; genus Rhinolophus; species Rhinolophus sinicus. Next base: position 1,700,505 of record NC_142507.1, on the reverse strand, counting down.
ACTATGTACAATTAGGAGAAGTACCAACTGTGTGAAGTTAATGACAACAGATGAACGGCATGGTTTTGAATAATCTTCTCACTTCTCTTACTGCATAAGATCACAGTCCCGTTAAGTCCCAGAAATGAAGCTGGGGCTTTGTCTGATTTCTCAGGGGTCCCGGCAAGGTCTTTTCCCGTCATTAACGTAAGTCACAGCCTGGGTACAAGCTCTGTGGGAACCAGTGAGATCACATCTGAGATAACCCAACATTTATTGCTGGGCCTCTCCTTTGGCTGCAGTTGGCAGCACCTCTTCCCTGGGCTGGGCAGAAGGAGCCATGCTGATGAGTGACCGGCGGGCAGTTGCTCTGGGTGACACTGCCCTTCTAATGGGCACGGCCTCGTCTGTAGCAGAGACTGCTCTGCGTTTGAGTTTGTCCAGTGCTTTCTCTCTTGGCCCTCTTCCTTTATCTTCACATCCTTTCCCTTTATCCTCTCCTCCTTCGCAGCTCTCACTGTGTTTCTAGAAGAAGCAGTTGCAAAGAATCCGTAATGAAATCGTTATCAAGGACAGTGGAGTCTTTCGATTCATATACAAGGGCTAAGGATCAACACCAGGACAGAGACGGTCCGAATTCCGTTAGTAACCGTGTCCCGTGTGCCTGGCGTGCATCTGTCCTCGGAGGCTGTGCTGATGTGTTGGACATGGGAGTGGGCTCCACGCTGACGCATGTGCAGTGCTGGGCCGCACTGCGCTTTGTCCCCGCCGAGGGCTGTCTTCCTGTGGGTCCTCTCGCTCTCTGACCTAGTACATTAGGTGCTCAGGACCTTTGCTTTGCTATTAAAATATTTGCTTATTTATTTTGTGAAGATGAAATTTTAAATATTTATTTTTTAATAAAAAGTATTAAGTGAATACCATGAAAACGCTATAGAAAGTGTGGTTTTCCTCCTGCATACACTCGTGGGAGACCCTCACGGAGAAACTCACGTCTCTTCCTCTATCATCTCCATTCGTCCCACGGGTGCCTGAGCCATCATTTCAGAACCTATTGTGTTTAGTGTCTTCTGTAGAACGTTCATAGTGAGAAAACATCATCCGCCCTTCACTGGAGACACTTGGGATCAGTTTCAGAGAGGCTTGTATGAGGTGTGACGTAGAGAACCTTACTTAACACACTGCCTGATGCATTTCTTGACCCCCTTAAGTCTTTACCCAAATTATTATTTCTATGATGATTCAGTGAGGCTGGTTTACACTGTATCCTACCTTTCACCACAGTGGTGCATGTTTGGAAAAGGAAGAGGCGGTTTTCATCTCGTGAGTGTGACTGACTATATATTTGCTTTACAGTTTTCTGAAAGAGCCACATTTAGAGATAATATAATGACTAGATTCAGAAACCCTGAAACCTGCTCTGTTTTACAGTATCTACCCTCATAGGCTTATTATGAGAATCAAAGAATATACTAGGGGTGCCAAAAAAGTATTCAAGTGGACACTTTGGTCAACGTTGCTCAGTCAGAAGTGTCTGGACACCGATGGTAACCACTCTGAGCACCTCTTGTAATTACAGAAGTTAAATGTGACTTGTATTCATCTTTTGTTATCAGTATATATTGAGTATTACAATTTTAATACAATTTTCCTTTCTTAAAATGTATATACATTTTTTTTGGCACCCTCTATATGTAAAAGAGAAGAACAGTAACTTTTGAGTTTCCTGACCCTTCTAGGAATTGGGAGGCAGCTCGCTGTAGGCCTGGAAGTCTGACTACCTGGGGTGTGAAGAGGAACAGTTCCGCTCTGTCACTGCCTGTGATCTTAGCCAATGAACGGATCTGGATCTCAGTTTCTGCACCTATAACATGAAGGGCTTGAATGAAACCAATGAGGTTATCTCTGGCTTTGAACATGTGTGATAGATAATTGATTATCTGTGAGCATGTTTACTGGCTTGTTGGTAAAATATGTTACATGTTTATAGGTGCATATGTTCGTTATACACAGCTGATTCTCACTATCGCACAGTAGTTTTGTTCTATGCAGCTGCCCCGAACACTGAATTAGCAAGGACCAGACGGACCACTGCTCCTGGGGCAGCGCAGGCTGAGGTCCCTTCGAATGGCTGGCCTTACCCTTGTTGTCAGCCCATCAGTGCGTCGCCTTGCTTGCTGTGTACTTATGTGTGGACACTCATTTAGTGGGTGTTGCTGCTTCATCACACTGAGCAGCCCCCAATCGTGCCCGAGACTGCTCACCTCACACATGTCCGCTGTGTGTGAGGCATGTCGCAGCCTCCCTGTGCCCAGGAGCACACGACAGCACTTCCGCACAGGCTTGGGGTATTTTGAGCAGGACAAACAAGGCAGCACCACATGAATGTGAAAAACGTAAGCCTTCAACAGACCATGGAAAGGTCACTGGTTTGGTGTGAGCTGAACGAAGAAGGTAGCGTGTCTCTTTGTTGAACTCAGTGGAAACCTGTGCATCGGACAAATTAAATTCCAGCTGCCATATGCATGTGTCTGTCTGCGCATGACCACAAGGGCACTGAGAGTACTGATTCTGGGGTTCCAAACACTCCTGGTGAGTAGGCAGATGCACAAACACAGAAGCCACAAATAACGTATACATACGTGTATTAAAACCACCTATAACAAGCCCGTGAGGACTAAGTGTGATGAGAGATGGGGCCACAGTTTACACAGTAGTAAGTGCTATATATACAGCGGTCATTATTCGCACTAGATGAATGCAGATTATCCCGGGCTCCAAAACGGAGCTGAAGTGGGAGCCTGTGTGGACACCTGGGCCCCGAGCCCGGGCCATTACTGCCGTCCACTCTCCCTGCTTACCAGAACGGTCTGCTCTCTCTTCAGCTTGAGGAGTCCTGCAAGACCAGCTTTCCCTGTGCCTCCCCGGAGAACTTCAAACATTTTGGGGGTCTCTGGTTTGGGTGGGAAGAGAAAGGCAAGTCCTTTCGTTGGAGAGGTTGCCTCTGTGGCTGGAGCTTTCTTGAGAAGCACTCTGTGGACAGGAGAGAAAGGCTGTTTCAGACAGCACTGTCCAAGTTCTGGAAAAACCCACCAGAAATACGGTCCTTTCTCCTAATCCGTGAAGCTTCCCATGGCTAACTGCACAGACAGCTGCTTGGTAAGCACATGCCATGGAGAAAGTCGCTCACTGCCGTCACAAACCAGTTCTCTTAGAGCTTACAAAGGAAAATGGAGTTTCAAAGGTCATACCTGGCTTTCCTCATGAGGAGCTTTTCAGAATCTGGATAATGCACTAGAATTTCTTGCAGGGTCTTTTTGTCCAGAGTTAGAAGGTTGGTGAAGCCATGGGCCATCACGGTGGCAGTCCGGCGGTTTCCTCCCGCTGCTGCTAGGAGGCTGTAAGGGAGAACAGTGGCTCTTTGTCACCACTTTCACTCTTCTGCAACCGAAATCTTTCAACAAAGAGATATCAAATGTATAACCATTTCTACCACCTCAGAGATTGCCCCTGGAGGCGAGAGCTCAGGTAACTGTGCAGAGAGTCAAGATGTGGTGGCACCAGTTTCCAACCTGTTTGCCTCTGACTCCCACCTCACACCAAGGCCTTGGAGCCCTCAGTGCCGCGTGAGCCCCCACCCAATGGCAGAGGGCAGAGGCGCAGACTCCCTCTGCACTGTGCAGCTCCATTTCCTCTTCTGCCCCCTTTGTTCCCAGGAAGCTGACCTTGGTGGGCTTGCCCTACGACTTTCATCTGCGTTCGGCCACTGGGAAATGCCAGCAGGAGGGGAGTGGGCTGGAGCATGGATTGCCCCGTCTTTTCTCCTGCCAAGCCTATGTTAGCAGTGGCTGCAGCTCTACCGCAATCCACATGTCCTGACAGGAGCTCTGTCCGAGGAGTATGGCCCCCACGGCTCTCCCTGGTACAGTTCCCCTTGCCTGGGCCAGTCTAGCTGTGGAAACGCTCCCTTGTTGTCGCTAGCTTCGCGATATGGCACCATCCTTGGTGGGTCCTTTTAGATTTTTCCTTCACTTGTATAAATCACCCCTTTACTAAAGTTGTCCCAGTTACCTTGCTTGTGTGCAACTTTGTTTTCTGCCCGGCTCTGACTGACAGCTCTGACATCAAATATGAATGATTCCTGGTTACATCAGGTGAGTCCGATCTCGTCCCATATTTAACTCCTAAATCACCTTGCTTCTCAATATCATAAACTACTCTGTAGCAAAGTCATTCACACACAACTTTCCACTCAGAATGTCAGTGAATTCTGGGCTTGTGTTTCTCAGAGACGTAGCTGGGCATTTTGCATTTGGGAAATGACCAAGAAATACTTAGCAAATGAATTAACCCATGAATGAATAAAGCAAGTGAATAAAAATTATATGATTTACCAGTAATCTGGAAAAGAAGGGTTGGTCTTTGAAACCAAGGCAAAAAAACACACATTTCAAATGTTTTAAAGAATACTACAGGCTCTGCGGCGAGAAGATAACACAACAGATTGACTCTCTTGGTGTCACCCGGAGAAAGAAGTCTCCCATTAATAAAAACACAATCTCTAGGGGTGGAAAAGACAAAGGTCCTGGCAGTAGGAGGCCCCTGCCTTGTGGGGATGAGATGAGGAGGTAGGTGCATGGGTCCTGTGCCTGAAGGTTTGCAGTAGACAATGTGTACGTCTCCAACTATTGTTACAGGAAAGGGAACATTCCAAGTGGCTGTTAAGTGTTAAAAAACTAACATCAAGAAGTGGGACAACTCCAAAAGGTACATATGGTATATTCATAAGCACACACCATTCTCTAATACTAGAAGAAATACTAAGAAGTATTATGTAATACTAGAAGTAATGGTAAAGAACTTTCCAAACTTAATGACAGACACTACACTGCAGATCCAGAGACTGCAGAGAATACCAAGCAGAATAAATACCAACCAACCAACAAACCAGCCAACCCATTCCTAGGCACTCAACATTGGTACTTCAACACTGGCAGACTACTCCGCAAAAAATGTTGAAAGAAGTTCTTTACAAAGAAGGAAAATGATGTGAAAAAGATGAGAAACTCAGGTCTGTGTAAAGAATGGAAGATCTTCAGAAAAGGAACACACAGAAGTAAAACAAACCTAAAATCCTTTATTTGTCTTATTCTTAATTGAGCTGAAAGATTAATTGATAAAGCCACAATGCATTCGGGTGATTACAGCCTATAGATAAGTGAAATGAATGACATCAGTGTCCCAAAGGCTGGTAGGAAGAATTGCGAGAACTCTGTCACCAGTCCTGCGCACATGTGAAGTGGTAGCGTGTTGTGTGAAGGTAGACTTAGATTAATTTAGAATGTATGTAGCAAACTCTAGGGCCACCACTAAACATTTTGAAAAGAAGTGTAATTGATATGCCAAGAGAGGAGAGAAAACGGAATCATATAAAATGCTCCATTAAAACCAGAGAAGGCAGAGAAGGGGGAAAGGCCTAGCGTAAGGCCACCTGAACGCATCAAACAGGGCCTCGTACCTCACTTCACATTTACCTTGGGTCCAGGACGATCCAGGCCACTTAGAATGGCATCACCCCCAAGACAGAGAGCATATACTTGGAATCTATAAATGCTGACTATGTTAATGCCTACTTTTTTTGCTCAATGACTTCACATTTTAAATTTCTTGCTCCATGGCAAAAAACACGGACTTTTAAGTCTTTTCATGAGGTTCTCCCAAGAGAAGCTCTGCCTTCACCTTCTTTTTAAGGAAGAAAAACAAATTTGTGTCTGTCTGTCTGTCTGTCTGTCTATCTATCACAATCATCTCTTCAGTGATTCATCAACCCAACTTCTCATTTATCTTTCTCCCCATTTCTCTGTGAAATGGATGTTAATATTTGAAGGACAATGATTGGATGAGCCTATTTCATTCACATTCTTTTGCCTTGGACACAGGGTCATCTAGGAGTCGGGCAGGGGTAGATGGCAGTATGGAGCTTAATTTGGACTTGAGAATGTCTCTGTGAATGTCAGATTGTGAGAGCACAACAGAAATAACATGTTTAAATGTCAGGTTATTTTGAGATTTCTCAAGCTTTAAGTAAACTTGCCTACAGGTTACACGTTTGGAGTGCTTGATGAGTTTTTGAACGGAAGAAGAAATAATTCGTCTGCCAGATGGATTTTGCCCAAACTCTCTGAGCAATGCTTAAAATAGCAGATTTTTTCCCTTCCTGTCCACAAAATGCTTCTCCAGCATTCCACCAATGGGAAGTTTCATTCATTAAATAGCTTAGTAAGAAGATCCCTAAATAGTCCCAACCCAAAATGGAGTTTCTGAACGAGCACGTGCTGGAGGACAAATGTTCAGGTTGATGGTACGTGTCCCCAGGTCAAAAACAGTGAGCAGAGTGATGGGACAGGAAGCACAGGAGCAGGTCTCTGCTGGGACCTTAGGCAATAACTTCAGGACCTTTTTCACTTTCACTCCAGTCACGGACGTTTTTATTAAGAGCCTGCCACGTGCTCAGCACAGTGAAGTGAAGTTGGGAGAATCATTACAGCCTGATATGGTTTTGTGGAAAGATACAGGCTTTGGAACCAGATAACTCTACCATTTATTAAATGTATTTCTAAGCAGTTACTGTACTTCTCTTTTCAGACTGAAGGCCGCCTTTTAATACTGACTACAGGTATCTGATCATCTTTAGGGAGAAACAACCACCACCAAGTGGTGGTACCGAGCCTTGCTTTTCAGACTTAGAGACACTGGATAAAATTCCTTTAGGAGGAGTCCTGAGAATATCTGAAAACATGTTTGAATACGGCACTGGTGACACAGCTGTTCATAGAAATAAGGTGAAATGATGAGGTCTGCCTTTTGCTCTAGCAAGGAGGTGCCATGCCCTCAAAGACACTGTTTACAGAAGGCTGCAGTGAAAATGCAGACACATACTTTCAACACAGTGGTTGTTCACAGGTCTGAGATAGAAAAAAATGGAAATGAGGAATTTTTCCTGTCATTATTAACCAATCTTCATACTTCTAATGTGTCTAGTATTTCTGTCTTTTACGAAAGCCAAGGGCGGGGGCGAGGAAGGAATAACAGAGTTACTCTGATGAAGAGTAAGATTTTGGAATCAAAATAGTCCAAAAAACTAGACGTGCCCCTTGGAACACCCATTTTAAAAACAGTGTTCAGGAGTAATAGGCAAACGTTGTTTGGAAGGAAAAAACAGGTTTAAAGTTATTTTTTAAAAATATCTGGCCCTTTCACAATGATATAAATATAAAAATATCCACAGACTTGACGATTTGACCAATATAACTGGTGGAAGGTCAGAACGTAAATATTTAAAATGAAAGCCTGGCACTCTAAAACAGAGAAAGATGTATCAATGCCAACATTCTACTCAATTATTTGTTAGAGGATGAAAAAAGGATGGTAACAAAGAAAGAGATGCAGAAAGCAAATGATCACATTTATGAAAATAAATAAGCCCATAGAAAATTAATTCATCCAGCAAGTATTTATTGAGAACCTATTATTTTCTAGGCACTATTTACAGGAAATTACAACAACCTATTAAAATGCAAAACCAATGTGAATAATAAATATCAGTGATGCTAGGGAAAAACAGCTATACACCCCGTGTTGTATTATAAATTGGTTCAATTTTTCTGGAAAGTAATCTGCCCGTATATTATAAGAGTCATAGAAATGTTTCTACAGTTTGACCTAGTTATTTCACTTTTGGGAATAAGCCTCAAAAAAATAAAAGAAAGGCAAAGTAATTTTACAAAAATAAATACAGCAGTGCACTTGTTAATAATGCAATCTGACAAGGGCACGAGGCCGAATATGCATATTCATGACAGAAATGAATGTCTATTAGTGCTCTTGCGTGGATGGACAGATGATGATGCCTACTGATTTAGTCAGTGACTGTTTGGTAGGCGCTTCTGTGGGCCAGGCACTGCGCTAAGGGTGAGGGCTTGAGGGCAGAACAAACCTAATGTGTCTGCAAGGGTCCCTGGGAGTCTGTCTTTGTGCAAAATAGAAAACTGGAGCCTCTCTGGGCACGTGCAGTCCTGGGGGGGTAAAGCTGGTGAGAAAAATGCCCCCTTCTGCAAAGTCAAGGGCACCTGTGCCTGAGGGAGGGCAGAGCTGCGGGGGGCGGTCCTGCCGCCCTCACTTGGTGCAGAGCGTGGCTGGCACAGCCATGCAGGCTGGTGAGGAAGAGACACTGAGGAAGCCAGGCACCCATGCACGTCCATTACCCAGACTGGTTCTGCGGAAGAGCGCATAGCACGAGAACTGGAGGCACTGGAGCCGGTAGGCAGCGGCTCTTGACGGAAGCTAGGAGAGGGAAGGGGCTGCGGCGGGCACCCTGGCAGAGACCAGCCTGTGCCACCCTCCCTGGCTGCATGGTGCGTGGCAGTGAAGGCACTGCAGTCTGGACCGAGGACAGCAAGACGCGGGCAAGTGCAGGGCCCATGCGCCCCCTGGCATCATTCCTAAGGAAATGACGAAGCGCTGCGTGGTCTAGGCAGGCGGCACGATCCTATCTGTGTTTCCTGAAGATCCCTGCAGAGGCCACGTGGAGACTGCATTGCAGAGGACGTGGCCCTGCAGCGGGAGACTGGGGGTAGCCACTGCAGCTGTCCAGGGAGAGCTGATGGTGGCTTGTGCCCACGGGGACAGTGGAGAGGGGAGGGTGCAGTGGCTGAGACACAGTACAGGGGACCGGCGGCCGTGGAGGTGGACTAGCCACAGGCTAAGTAGAGGGACGTGTCAAGTGCGTCTTTTTCCCCGTAAAATTTCAAAAGTTAATAACGCAGAGTTTGGTATTGTATCAGTTTCTTGGCGCTGCTGTCACAAATTACCCCCAAACCAGTGACTTACACCAGAAACATTCTCTCCTGGCCCTGGAGACCGGAAGTGCAGAACTGAGCGGTGGGCAGGGCTGTGCTCCCAGCTGGGACTCTGGGACATTCCTCCCTGCTCTCCCAGCTGCTGGGGTCCTGGCGGGCCCTGTCTGTGGCCGCACCACACCCGTCTCTGCCTCACCTTCACACGGCCTCTTCTTGTGTCACCTCCTGTTCTGTCTTCTGTGAGGACACTGGTCACTGGATTTCAGGCCCCTCCAGATAATCCAGAATGGTCTCATCTTGAGATCCTTAATTTAATGACATCTGCAAAGACACTCTTTTCCAAGTAAGATCACAGTCACAGGTTCCAGGGGTCAGGGTGTGGACACAGCCCGTCACCCCACGACAGGCCTACAGGAGGGGCTACCAGGACGGCCCATATGCACACATTACTGTCCCCACACATCATGCAGGGGTGCTGAAAGGTCTGCCTTCAGTTCTCAGGAACCTCAAGTGATGGCCAAATCCAAGGGCCGTGCTGCTCCTCGTGCAGCCTGCTCTTCACCACGTCGTGTGCATGCTCCCTGCCTGGTGCAGTCCGTACGTGGAATCGCCCATCCTTCCATTTCCTGTCGCACCTGTTTGGAAGGCCCTGGACGGAGGTGGCTGTCTCTTGCTCCCGTGCCACACGTGACCTTCTTTGAGGCTCTTCGCATTATGCTGTAAGGGGGCTCAAATACAGTTTTCTGCTGTTTTGATCAAATCACTGTTGACTATTTAATTAATTAGAAATGACTGAATAGCTCCTGCAATTGGTTTTGAATGGAGGCAGGATATAAATAAAAACCAACACTTATTGTATAGTTTTTATGTAGGTGCTGGTGACATAAAGATGGAAAGTTCCAGTTCTTATATTTTAATAGCTCAGTCGGTTTGGAAGGTCTGTCTGAACAAACAATTATAAATCAGAGGTAACTACTGTGCTCAAGTCATGAGTGAAATGCCATGAGGCACAGAACAGGGAGCAAATAGTTGTCTTGGCGGTGGTTAGAGTGGCTTCCAATGGGTGACCTTTGAGTTAGTCTTGAAAGGTGAGGACGTATTTTCCAGGGGGAGGACATTCCAAAAAGAGATGGAACCAGCAGGGAATCCTATTGACACCTAACAGCAATACCAACGGTGACAATTCAGCTGTGTTTCAAGAAAATTGAGATTTTAACAGATATGGAAAGAGGGTAGGAAGTAGTTAAATACCTTGGCACTAACTGTGTGAGTCAGGGAAACAACTGAGTCCAAACCACCACAAGGCCACCCCTTGGCAGACCCTGGGTCTCTTTTAAAAATGAGGTGTCTGCACTTTCAGATGGTAATTGGAAATGTGGTCTGGGTTTTCTCCACGACAGGCTGTAAATCTATTTTTTAGTCAGGGCTTTGCTCTTTTGGATTAATACATAATGTCCTTGAAAGCCCTCAGTGTTCTTATTTTTTCCTAAGAAAAAAGGTCCTCTTTAAGAAGCTACATGCTAGTGCTGCGTTTAGCTCATTTTAACAAAGGTCGCAGCATTGCTGAGTAGTAAACACTGTTAGCAGACCTTTCTGCAGCTCGACGTTTGGCAGCAGGCCTGTCACTGGAACAAAAAGCTGGCCCTCCAGAGGTGTGTGACAGCTGCGGACCTGTGAAGCCCGTGGGCAGCTGGAAGGGGCACATATGCCCTGCTTCTCCTCAACCACGGCCAAGAGGAGAATCAAGGCAAAATGCTCCCTTTTGCTTGAATCAGCTCGACTGCTGAGCTGGTTTCAAGCGTGTCTGGTCTACTGCTTTCAATTTGGCCTTAGAAACCAAATGGGTAATAGGAGATTTATTTGAGAAGCTGCTGTCAAGAATCTAAGACTCCTTTACAAGCCAGCAGCACCTGGATTCTATTCCTGGAGTATTTCCTCCTGCAATGATGATAATGTCAGCAGTTAACATACTGTATTTCTAAAGCTTTGCTCTTCCAGGAGCACTACAGCCTTGGGAGAGGTCAGCTAATGACTTCCTGCAATGTTTCGAATTAAACTGTTGCCTGTTTTATGACCTTGAAGATTTCGGTGACTGTTAATACTAAATCACTTTTGCAAGGACTCCCCGTAAGAAAACAATAGGAAAGAGGCAAAGAGGTCAGATCTTGGACCTTCTGAGAAGTGTCCCCACCACTGCCCCAAGAACAGGATGCTTAAGGCAGTGTCCCCCAGCTTTAAAGAGAAAAACCAAAAAAGAGAAGCCACGTTACCAACAAAGAAATAACGTCTTGGCAGCTGTGACGTCGGAGGCTGAGCGAAGGCCTCTGTTTTGTGTGTGATGGGAAGGTCCCTGGACCGGACCCACGGAACTCGGGCTTGCACGTTGTCCCTTCCTCTGATTCGCTATGTTATCAGACAAGACCACTGGCCGCTGCAGCCACAGCCTCCTCAGTCCGAAACGAGCGTGTCAACAACTGCCTGACAGCACATCTTCTCTTCAGGGCAGCCTCCTCGGGCAGCACTCCATCGCCCTTCACGGAAGCACTGCAGCTCACCTCCAAGCCGTGGCCTCCATGCCGTTCCTGCTGCCCACTGTCTCTTCTCCACAGGGCTGCTGCTCGTCCTCTAAAGTCCTAATTCAGGTTGTGTTGTTCTTTGCCTTAACCCCCAGTGGCACCATTTGTACTTAGAATGAAACACGAAGTCCTTCCTGAGAAGGCCCTGGGGAGGCTGAGCCTTGTCCCCTCTGCCCAGCGCCCCTCACACACTGACCTGCAGGCCCTTTGCCAGACGCGCCGGACTCACCCCAGGCCCCAGCACGGCCGGCTGTCGTCGGGGCGGCTCTCCCCTATTCCTGGACAGTCTCAGCTCCACTGTGATGTGTCCCTGAGCAGCACACCTAAGCAGCCTCCCCGGTCACTTCTACCATTTCCCCTCTGTCACAGTTACCACAACGTGAACTTACCGTGACTACTGTCAGCCCCCTGCGTGTCCGAGGCTGTGTGAGGGGCACCTCTCACTCAGTGTTTTCACACTATATCCCCAGAGTTAAGAGCAACACCTGACAACCCAGCATGTACTGGGCACTCAGAGCGTGTTTGTTGAATGAATAAATAAGTTTAAATACAATAATGCGTGCAGAAGTGTCTAGCACACAAAATGCTTAAATTTGCTATTTTCTTTTTTAAATTTATTTTATTTATTTTTTCAGTCTTCTTAATCTTGGGGACTTACTTGTAGAATAAACTTCTCTTGGCCATTAGGAAATAACAGCAATAGTTAACATTTATTTAGCTGTTAATAGATACTGGGTTATTTTAATAACTAACTCATTTGTCAACCTCTAAGATGTGTACTGTTATTATTATCATTAAGGTGAAGAAACCAAGGGACACAGAGGTCACATGACTGAGGGACAAAGCTAGTAAGTGGAAAACTCGAATGTGTACGCAGGCAATTTGGTCCCACAGCTGTGACGATGCCATTCGCCTACTCAAAACTGCTGTCTTAGCTTCCATTCAAGTCTTCCGACAACCTGACAGCAACGACCTCTCCCAATCTCTTCTTTCACTATTTGTTCATTCGTTTGTTGGTTCGTTCGTTCATTCACTCATTCACATATTCAGTCAAGAGACTCAGTGTCTACCTTATGTGAAAAGCTGACCTAAGTCTCAGGACTAAACAGCTGCATGAGCCAAGTCTTTTGGGGAAGAGAAGGAAGAAACAAAGAAACAGAAATGTGAAAACCCTTCTTTCGTCAATGCTCTCAGCAGAATCAAACCTTCAATAAGCTGGAGCAGGAAATGTCCTAATTTTATGACCTAAGATGTTTCTTTCACGACAAATGACAGACTTCAATATTTACGAAGCGTCTTTCGGGTACCTGATCTCTCCAAACACTGTCCCAGCTTTCAGAGTGGCCAGAACTTGTGAACCGTCACAGCCTCCAAGAACTTGGACTTCTCCTTGCTTGACAATATACATTTCCTTGCCGATTTCTCCCTGCATGCCAAACATAAAGGAGAGCTTTATTCTTGACATTTACTCCCCAAACAAAGAAACATTAACTCTCCTAGAGGAATCAACGGAAATGAGGAAGCAAGGAATCAATGGCAAAGCAATCACTCAAGGCCTGCGGTAGTTACGGGCATTGGCTGGACCCGTCAGGCGAAAGCAAATGAGTAGGACGTGAGAGCACTGAGCTGCCAGTGGACACGTGGACGTGTCAGTTAGCACACTGTTCCAGCACATTCCACGGGCGAGGAGATTAAGGGGCCACCCTGGCTTGGTGACCACTGCTTCGCTCTGAAGAAGGCCCTGGGGTAGCCGGAGACACGGGCTGCGGCCGTGCCATTCTGCCTGGAGCACGCAGGTCTGATTTTAGAAACTGGGGCGTAAGAGCCTTTAAGCTCGCTTTCTTGTTCCAAATTGAGAGAAAAATGTTAACGCAGCAGGTCGTTTGACTCACGACTCCTGGAGCCAGGGCAGGAGCCCTCGCTGAAGTCCAAGGGTGTTCCCATGGTCACTGGTTAATGGTGTTATTCGGGACGCCTGCGGCCCCGGGGCAGGCCGCGTGGGCCGTCGGCACTGTGTCACGTACACACCAAGATCTGTCAGTGTACTTGGTACCGCGTGTGGGGCCCAGGCCAGGGACGGTCATGGAGACACTCAGTCACCAGCCCCACGGGAGACTCGCTCCCAGGACCCAGGAGCTTCCCTCCGCGGGGACATTTGGCCCTTGTCTCTACAGTCCACAGCTGGAGAGGAGAGCACGTCCATGCAACTCTCTCAGAAACAGGACCCCGGAGGCCTGCAGATTCTCTAGTCTTCACCGATGTGTGTCTCTTTCTTGGCTGTTCCTGCACTGTACGCTTTGCTCTAATAAACCTTAAGCCATAAATATCACTTTATGTTGAGTCATGCAAACACCAAACCAGTCGGTGGTTGTGGGGCTACCGGCATGTATCTTCTCTCTCCAAGATCCCAAAGAATAAATGTGTCTTATACGACACCTCATGACATCTGGGCCAAGAGAAGCTGTTAGGCTCTGAATAAGCTGGTTCACAGAGAACAGGCAAACTACTTGGAGAACAGGAGCTACATCTCAGCGACTAAGTCTTGATCACCCTGAGCTATGAAAAAGCAGCGTGACACGCACTTGGTTCAGGAGGGGACTGGGTTATTTGAGTTAATCAAATATGTTTGTTAGCCATGTTTTCAAAGGATACACTAACTACACTAAAATTAACTCAGGATTAATCAACGTTGGTTATCGTCTATGCTCCGTGGTGGCTGAGGTGGCCACTGTGCCCCAGTGCTGAGCACAGGGCTTGTGACACAGACACTCATTTATGCAGGAGGGAACTAGAATTTCACCTCTCTATGGGAAGTCCTGACGTCTTTTAACACCAAGCATTATTTTCCTGAACGTTAATTACTGTTGTATTATAATTTGGGGTTGAGTTTAAAGTTTTCCCACCCCACCTCTTAGTTGACCTCTGTGAAGTCAAAACCCTCATTTTATCGCCCCATTACCTTTCCGAAGAAGGTAGAGAAAGTACAATTATTTCCATTCTACAGAAAGAAAAATAAAGGCACAGCCTGGTTTAGCTGACTAGCCAAAGCTCCACGACAGTCATCGGAAGCAAAAGGAAGCCTAGCACGCACATCTCCTAACTGCGCAATGCAGGACGCATGGTCATGTTTTACACTGCGCAGAACAGTAGGCAGATATTTATTCTCAAATATGGGTCAAAGTAGAGATTCCAATGCAGATGGATTTTATTATGGCTATTTCCATGGTATCACATCTTCATTGCTCCTATTCTACTTCCTGTATTCCTTCTAACAGACCACGCCACTTCACAATTGCAAAGCACTTTCAAAGGTACTGACTCCTTTAATTCTCGCAGAAGTCCAGTGAGGTCGAATAGGCGAGCGCCCGCTATCCTTATCTAAGAGTTGGATGTGGAAGCTCGCACAGCTGTGCCGTGCGCAGACTCACGTGGCTGGCAGACGATGGCATCAGAACCAGCAGCGCCTGTCACCTGACTGTACGACACCTACAGACAGACCACATCTGACGAGTCCAATATGAAGGCTCATCTCTTAGAAACCAATGAAATAGCTATGAATTATTTTTAAAATCAGGGAAAGTATCTGAAAGTCAGTGTTCCAAGAGATACTCTGGGAAGTAATGACGAGAACAGGGTCGTATTCCATATTCTTTGCATGAAGTAATTCTCAAGGGACTGGAATGATTTTTCAAAGGCAGTTATTACAACTGACTGGAGGAAGAAGTGCATAATGGGTATTTAAATACAGTTCAGCACTTTTAATTATTTTTTAATGATCATTTCAATAATTTTCCAAGGAGATCTGGCATAATCAACGAACCAAAATTTCCACTACTTCTTGCATATTTCTAGGCTAATTTAAGTCTTTCCGGCAAGTATAATTAACATTCAAATGAAGTAGACATTCCTCAGCGCACAAGGTCTGACAGCATGTGCAAAATGAGGTCGAACCAAGCTCTGGTGGTTGGTTTATGTACTAATTTGGAGAAAGTGTAGAAATGCAAGAGTTTCATGTAGGGTGGGAACCCCTAGTGAGTGAGCACTTCAAATTTTCGGGGTTCCTGGGTGGGAGCCACTTCCAAGGCTAGTGGGGGCATCACAACACTCTAATTCTTGCAAATGATTCCTGGGAAAACTCCCAAACATTCTCTGAAGCCTTCCAAGAGACTCCCTCAGTGAGTTTAGGAGCCATGCGAGGAGCGGGAGGTGGCGAACTCGGTCGGAGCCCCGCCGTTTCTTTAGTCCTTCAGGCAACCTCCAGCCTCAACAGGACCTGAGCTTTCTGCTTCCCTTTCTCTTCATTGATTCGTGGAAACGATAAGCAAAAACTAATCTGGGTTCAGCTGTGTACAATCTGGTCAAGTAACCACCTTTCATCTCTGTCACTGTCTCCTATGATTTAACTCCCCGCTTAAAGACAGAACAAAGAAAGGTGGCTTGTCGTCCGCGTCTTCTCACCTCAGCGCCTTCCCTTCCCTCAGGTGTGCTCACTGACCTGTGTTTCTTATTGAGGGACGTGAGGAGAGACTCAGAAAGGAGAAGGCCCGTCTCGTCTGCATTTCACACGTTGTGAAGCAATGTGCGTTGCTAGGGGCGTGGGTGCTGAGGGTGCTGAGTTACCTCCGTTTTCGGGCCTGGAACGCCCAGACAGGCCGTTTGGGGCAGGACGGCGCTATCATGGCAAAGGCAGCTCCGTCCTCCAGGGCTCTCAGGCTGAGCTGAGCTCTTTCTCCCATTGGAATGGAAATGATTTCCTGCCACCAGTCTGCCTACTCTTACCTCGGACGAATTTGTCTCGGTTTCCACCTCATCACAACCCCTCTTTCCGACAGCCCCTCCTTGCTGCCCTCTCAGGTTCCTCCCTTGATGTCCTCCACAGACACGCATTCCTCAAAGGCACAGCCTCCGTCCTCTTCTCTGACCTTTCCTTCAGCTTCTCGCAGTCAGCTTCCATTACTTGCCAGTCCCCCCCTCCCCTGGACGACACTGATTTCCACCTGTGCACCAGGTCTGCACCCTACACTCTGACTCCGTCTTTCACCATGATCCCTGCTGACCACTCATTTCCATTCCTTGAATATGCCAAGCTCTGCCCTGCCTCACAGCCCCAAGTCTTCATGTCAAATGTTGTCCTCTCCACTTCCTTCTTCAAGAACTATTTCTCTTTAGATTTTGCAGGTCATGCCTGACGACCAGACAACCTCCCCTTTCTGCTCTGTCACTACACACTCTGCTGGCAGCTTCCATTTTCCCTTTATAGAAGTCAGCACATGTTGGAGTTATGCATTTATTTAATGTCCCTTGTTTATTGTTTGTCGCTTCCATCGGGCCAGTGATTCTCAATTTTGGCTGCATTTTAGAATCACCTGGGAGTTTTTAAAAAACATGAATACATGGGCCCCACCCAGACCAACTGAATTTCTGAATTTCAGACTTCTAAAGCCAGGGCATTTGATGTACACTGTGAACTGGACAGTCTGGCACTAGACTGTAAGCCCCTGGAGGACAAAACCATGTTTTCTTCCTCACTACTGATTATACCCAGCCCCTGGCACTGTGCCTGGCCCGCCGTCTTCAAAAACACTGCGTTTCACTGAACAAACAATACCCACATTTTCTAAGTCGTGACTTGTTCTCTGCGTGCTCTCTGCAGACACAGTTTCTTCCTTTCAGCCTTAGTGCACGCTCACTCCTTCCTCTGTCTGGAATGCCTGCTTCCTCCTGGTTCATGTTAATCCAGCATTTAAGACCAACTTGAACACCATCTTCTCCAGGACACCTGGCTGGTGCCCCGGTGGGACCAGTGTCCTCACTCTGTGCCCTGCAGCAGCTTCTGCTTACTCCACCACGGCACTGACTCCTGACTTTGGAACGATACACGCGCTTCTCGCCTGGGCTCCTTGTAAAGCCCCGAGTTGTGGTGGAGCAGCTCTCATTTCTTTGAACTGCTCATGTTCCTCTCCTGTTTATGTTGATTACTGAGTTTACTATCGATTTAGTCTCAAGATTTACACCCAAGGTCGTCATTCCTTCTCTCCCCGTTTACATTAGTAACCGGAGATGTGCAAAATGTTCATGTTAGATTTATTTATAATAGCAAATATTTGGAAACTGATTATGATATATTTATAGATTGGAATATTATGCAGCTTTGAAAAGGCTGCAGAAGATTATTTAATAATATGTAAAATGTTCATATGATACACTGTTACCTGACAGAATAAGTTTCAGAACGTAAGTACTGTGTGACGCCAATGTTATAAAACTACCCTTCAATCAGTATAAAAAGATAGGACAGAAGATGCTGATAGTGGTTATTTCCGGGAGTCAGATTTCTGTCTTTGGGCTCTTACATGTTTCCATTTCAAAAACAGTGAACATGTATTACTTCTGTAATCATAAAAAGCACAGTAAAAAGTTTTAAAAGGTGACATTGATTGTCTACTAACTGAGTGAGCTAAATGGAGGTAACTGTTTGCCTTTCAAAAAGGGTAGAATCGCCTTTTATTTCTGTAACTTTTTCCTCCACTTTAAATATTTGTAACTAATGGGGTGCGATGCTTGAGCATCCACGTTTATACGAAGCAACTTTTCAGCCTACCCACTTACGTCCCAGGGGTAATGGAACCCATATTGTCGTGTTCTGTTTTGAACTCTGAGAGCACATTATTGTTTTACAGAACTGTACATCCTAATTATTTCTGTACTACAGAATTCACCCGGGACAAATTGTATTTAAACTATGCTCTTGACTTATGTCTGAACTCCTCAAATGGACTTATTACTTGTTGTATAATTGGAAAATAGCACACACTCACCTTTTTGCAGATGATGTCACCAGGTAAATAGACGGTGGATTTTAGTCTTAACAACATGTCATAAAGCATCTGTGTATCACAACCCTGAAGAGAAAACCAATAAAGAGAAAAATAATTCTTGTAGACACAGCCAAAAGGCCAATATTCCAAATGATTTTAAAATGCAATAGAAATAAATAGTAATAGATGACGTCTGTGTTACCACTACAGTGTTAGTTGACAATGGATATGGAGTTGTCTTGACCCAAAATTTAGGGGGGAAAAAGCCCCTAGTATATAATGGCAAGAGTTTGGATGCTGGTCAGATAGATTTGGGTTTTAAGCCTGTCTCCAGTATCTATTACCATGTAACCTCTTAAGATCTTAGTTTCCCAATCTGTTAAATGGGGATAAAAACAATACTTATAATGGTAAATTTTACTCCTGCACAATTTAGTGCTTAATTGATGATAACTATCAAAGATTATGATAATGTAATAATATATTAGTAGTATATTAAGACTGACATTTATCCAAATCTTTGCTGAATGTTTTTCTTATAACATCTTTCATGCAATCATTAGATATTACTGTTTAACTTTGCAAGCTTGTATGTCTTTCTTCTCCAACACAATTATCATCTTCTTAAAGTCAGGGTGACAGATACAAAAGCCGTATCTGCTGAGTGAATGACTTTATATAGTTGATATCCACTTTAATAGTATAAGAAACAAATTTGATTTGTCAGGATATATGTCTACATTTGTATTCTGCAAATAATTATAATTTATCTATATGACAGGCTAAGAAAAATCTATAGCTGCTTCAAAAATCTTTTTTTACATAGTAGTTTTGAATCTTTTGCTCTCTCCAAATGTTTTAAGTTTTCCTCCCAGAACCGCCTACAAGTAGCAGCTTTCCTCTTGTGGTCAGTCTGCCCATCCCTTAGGAATTACGATTTTACGGAGAACTGCTCAAGGTCGGAACCAGGGGAGGAGGAGGAGAAGCAAAGGGCCGACTTGCGACTGAGCACGCATTCTCTTAGCAGCCACCTGTTTCTGTAATGATTTCAGTAGCAAACACTTGACCTAGATCCATATGAAATTTAGACCTCGGGGTTGCTTGACTGATAAGGAAAGTTAATAATTTATGACTGAAGTATCTTCAAGTAGCCATTGGTGAGGAGTATTCAGATGAACTTGCTGTTAGAATTTTAAAAATTTATTTGAGAGAGTAGAGCCTTTGGTTATCTAGGATAGAAGAAGGGCCAGGGCTGGCAGGAAAACCTTCTTAATACAGCCCAACAAGTATGATAAGCTGCCATGAGCAAGTCTTTGTACCACGCACTTGGAGCAATGGAAGGTAAGTGAGGGCAAGTCCAGCTGGGAGACGTTGGAAGTTAAGCAAGGTAGAAGTTAGTCGTGTCATAAGACACCCCAGGTAAGTACCCATAAAACTTCTGGGGGGGGGAGGTTCTTCCGCCTGGAAGCGGGGATGGGAGAGAGGGAAGCATTAGGAAGGTGCTCAGGGGGCAACACATTTGAGTCACCTGAGGACGAGTGTGACAGGTAAAGAAACGGAAGATTTGAAGGTCAGAACACCATAGAGTGGTTCACAGAAATAAACCAGTTCTCTCTCTCTCTCTCTCTCTCTCTCCCCCCCTTCTCCTCCCTTCCTCCTTCTCTGTATATGTAGGTATGATTGAAATCAGCAAAGCACGTGGTCTGCACAAAAGCAAGGTGTAGCACACATTCACTATGATTCCAACTGTGAAACACCGACATGAAATAACACCGGCTGCCACTGATGTTTATGTGGATACCAGGTAAAATGATAAAAATGGGGATTGGAAGGGAACGCTGAGAAATCGTCTTCTTGGCCACCCCTGGGGAGGGGAAGGAGGATGGGCCTGGGGAGACGCCGTGATGAGGTTTCTACTTTAATTTTTACCAACTTGAATAAAAATAAACACCCCCCTTGCAGGTTGTTTGTAGGAACAAACCCCGTCTGTGGAGCAGCACATTTCTCGTGTTTTCTCCATCCTTTAGGTGAGCTCACTGCAGGGAGCAGCAAGGGAAGCCCAGTCAGGGCAGAGTGTCACACCCACCAGGAGCCCAGCCCCAAAGGGAGGAGCAGACACTTGGCACTCTGCTCAGTACTACTTAGTGGGTAGCTGTCAGCTTATGGCCTGGCTTTCCTCAGACAAAAGCATTGGAACCACTTCAAACGTAAATTTTGATAAACATACTTGCATGTATCAGGTCATATAAACGGAACAGAGCCGTGGAACGCATGGAGTAAAAACTTACAATTTAAATTCCATCAATGAAGTGATTCTGTCCCCTGACGACTGCTTGACGGACAGATGCCACTGGGCCACGATGGTCTAAGAGCAGCTCCTTCTCATCTGTGCCCAGGCGCAGTGAAATGAAGTTTGCATTAGGAAGTTGTCACATTTTACTCTGTGTTTGAAAACAATGATCTTTTTTCCCCTCCCAGAAAAAGATTGTGTTTTGGAGATATACTTCGCTCCAATATTGTATGATAAAAAATAACAAACCCCACCGTGGGCGAGCGCCCCCTGCAGTGCAGCTCCTTTTCCTTTGCAGACGTCGTGAGGACAGTTTCTGATTTACAGAAAGTTAGCACAGTCACTGTGCCATAAACGTCCGCTTTTCTGTAAAGTGTGAGCATCTGTATAGGAGTTAACGCAACGTTATTTTAACATAGAACATGTGTATCACACATACTACTGTCTTATCTTTACCTGTTTAATTCTTCCAAACTCCCCGTGACGCCCAGCATTAATTAATATACCGTGACCACCTCTGCGTTTTACAGGAGGGAACGGAGCCAGGAAGTCCACTATTTCCCTAAGGTCACACGTGCAGGTATCAGAGGAAGAATGTCAACAGAGTGTATTTTTCTTAAAGCTACACTGGGCTCTGCGTATTATTCACTTCCATATCCCCTGTGTCTCGCCAGGGCTTGTGGGGTGCTAGGCACTAAATAATATGGACTGATAGAAGGAATGAAATGGAACGCTGTATAAAAACCGTGCCTTATGGATATGAGTAAAGACTCTGGAGATTTGAATGGAGTTGGGAGAAATTCTATTTTTACTCAGAACATAACCTGTAGCTCAGACAGTCGTTCCTGTACCCAGGACGTTCCCCTTTCAACAATGGCAGGCACGGAGCAGCACTGCAAAGTTGGTAACATTTATCTTTGAAAACTTTCCCCGCAGGACTTCTCCATTTCTGGGCTCATCCCTGCCTCTTCAAAACAGAACTTAAGACGGCCAATAACTGACAAGTCACTGTGACTTTAAGTCACCCTCGCATATACACAAGGGTATCCAGGGGTGTGTGCGGCACAGCCTTGGTTAGGAGGCGCTTTGCTCCACCTTCAGCTCCATTCCCGTGGCAGCTGCTGGGGGGTTCCAGGCAGGGAGCCCTGCACCCAGGTGCCCGTGCCACTGGCGACCCTGTCACACTCTGCTTGGGAGCTGTGGGCACAGACGTCAAGTGGGACAGTGATTTGCAAAGCACTGTAATGTCATCAGGCATTGAGTTCTAAACGATACTGGACTCAACCCTATGCTCAGTATTTGCAAACACGAGTAAAAGTCATCTCTACCAAATTTTCCTTGAGGACAGACACTAAGTCTACTTTCCCAGGAGCTTCGGGGTCAGTCCAGGGGGGAGGCACACGTTGATGGAGCCCTGAGGGTGAATCCTGTGGTCAGGCGGGGCGTGGGGAGAACCTGCCGTGACCTGTGTGGAGTCAGTTCCTTTCTCAGTAAGAACAGCGGTAACAGCAGCACGACCTGCCCTGTGCCCGGTGCTGACACGGGCACTTTCTATGTCTGAGCCCCCTGACTGGCACATACCAGCCAAGGGTCGTTCTTACCCAGAGGCCTCTTGCACTGGGAGGCGCAGCAGAGCAGGGGCCACGTGGCGACTCTCTGGGGACCCCTAGAGCTCCAGACAGACTGACTGCTCAGGACATGACGATGAGTGGAGTTCACCTGGATTATAAGCTCACTGTTCAAAATACTTAAAAAAAAATCTAGCAACAATACCTTTGTTACTGATACACCAGAGTGAAAACAAAGTTACTGAAAATGGCACACAGTGTGTTCCTGTCCGCGCTCCAGCCTTCTGGAGAGGACATGTGATGGCACATGTGATTGGGGCGTCACTGTGGGTGGGTGGGTGGTAGAAATCATCCACTCGCCAGCTCACAGCCTGTCCAGGCTCTGCTGCCATATAATCACAAGCACAGATCCCAGGGAGGGGCCTTGTTCAGGATGGGTTCTGCATTTTCATCAGAGCCGCAGAGAGTGAGAGGCGATCTCTCCCTGACAGACTGGCAGTGCCCACCTTCCCATTCTGGTAGCTTTGGGTCTGTGGTCTCCTGTCCGGCCCTGGGCTCTTTTTCAATTTAAAGGATGAAGTTTTAATTCTAGCCACAAGGTGGCGGAACAGAACTTTTCATTACATTTTCTGGCACTTGTGGCAATTTTGTGGTAGAGGCAAAATGTGATTTCCTTTAGCATTTAATTTGATAAAAGATACTTAAAAATAGAAATTAAAATAATAAATCATCATAAAGGAGGGGAAATTGCCCAACCTCATAGAAATGAATTGCACTATTAGCTTAATACTTGAGCTTGGGCTGGAACCACACGCAACCTGCAAGGAAGACAACCATTTTATGAAAAATGAAGAAAAGTACTGTAATATGGCTATTCATCTCTAAGATCTTTAGAAACTCTGATCACCCCATGTAGAAGCAGCAAATATTACTAATTAACCACGACTGACTGAAGGAGTTTTACTAAAAAATCTGTCTCTAATTCCACCTTTCTTTGATGAAGAGGGAAAACCCAGGCGCATAGCACAGTGTGTGGGTTCAGGTATCTGGCTGTGAAGTTAAGTGTGGGGCCAAGCGTGAGTCTGGGACAATCACCATGGGGCAGCTGGAGCTCGCACTGCTCCGTGACTGTGGGGACAGCCGTGTAGCCTCGGCGCCTTCCCAGCTACCCAGCCGCTGAGGGGTGGGGGCTGAAAGGGGCTATCAGCGGGGTGACTGACGCTCACAGGCTGTGCAGGGAATGGCCTGTGCCCACCCGAGCTGGCTCTGAGCTCTGTGGCCGAGTCAGCCCAGGGGTTTGCACTCTGTGAAATGGGGCCACCATAAACCTGTCAGAGGCTCGCGGTGACAGTTACTCGAGAGAAGTGACACAGCAGTTAGTGCAGCGCAGGGCACACAGCCACTGAGCAGCAGCCGGCAGGATTTCGGAGAAGACCTGGGTATCACTTTTCAAGGGTGGGGTGAGCAGCATCTTGGATTGTCACACCCCACACAGCTCTGACAGAGCTCGGGGCGCTCATGGGTAACCCTATCTGGCAAGTGGTCCGGCCATGCCACTCAGATCTCTGCAACACCAGGCTACATGTGACTGTGAACGCGGGGGTGTTAGACGGGATTCACACTGACATCACTAGACTTGGGATAAAGCCGACTGTGTACCGCGCGGGTGGGCCTCGTCCAATCAGTCGAAGGCAGTAAGAGAAAAATGAGGGACACCCCTGAGGAAGGGGGAGATCTGCTTCCAGACCAAGTCTGCACTTGAGCTGCAGCGTCAGCTCTTCCAGGGTGTCCAGTGGCTGGCCTGCCCCTCAGGTTTCGCGCCTCCCAGCCCCAATGGCGTGAGCCAACTCCGTAAAATGACTCTGCCTGTGTGTACACATGCGATTGGCTCTGTCTCGTGAGAGAGCCTAACTCAGGGGCATGTCAGAACTGGGCGTGACAGGCATATGGTGACACTTGTGGAAGCTAAAGGGTCACGGGCAGTAGGACAGCCCTGACGTGACACAGTCCTTATTATAATTTATGACACTCCAGCTTTACTTACGCTGCTTTTGCAAAAGCATCATGACACTCGCTGTTCAACTACGACAGAAACAGTACAGGAAAGAACTGTAGCACATTTGTGCTTTTGGAGTTTTCACGTGAACATAATGCAAACATAGAGCGCCAGACACGTCTGCTGAAGTGCCCGAAGCAGGTTACTTAGTGGGAGCCATGCCCTGGTCTGATTGCTTGCAGCACTGCATCGGAGCCCCTTCCCAAGTTTGCAAAATGGACAGAAGTCCTCGGGAGATGTGACTGACGTCCCACGATATGAGCCTAAAATGTTACTTAGGGCAACTACTAGGGATCTGTGAGTCACGTGATCTTCCAGCACGTCTTATTTGCCCTCCCCCTGAAGAGGGGAAAGACACAAAGAGTGTCCGCCAGCCTCCAGCTCTGGTCTCTCTCATTTTCTGTCTCTTTCTCCCTCTCTCCTCCTGCCTGCCTTCTGCACGTATGGAAGATTCATTTTCAGGGAGAATTCAACACAGGGAGGTTTCCACCAGTTGACAGACACCCTTCTTTGTTGCCGCTGGATAACCTGGTCTATTCCTGTATCTGAAATGGAAATCGTGCTGCCTCTGTCTTCAGGATGGACCCACACCCCACAGCTTGGTTCCCGCTGACCTTCCTAGATGCCTCTGGTTGTCGCCATGGCCTGGCCCTAAAGAACTCGTCCTGGTTCTGTGGACAGGCCCCAGGTTCCCGCACCGTGGGAACCCAGCCCTTCCAACACATGCACCGCTGGGAGCGGCCCGCGGCCCCGCTCTGCGCAGGCAGTGATGCATGCGGCTTACGCAGAAGCAACAGGAGACAATGGGGTACAGTTCATGAGAACAGGGTGTAGGCTCCCTACTCAGCCTATTTCCTCCCGAAGAAAAGAATACATTTGTATAAATAAGGCTGTCTCCACAAAAATAAATTTAGAAAGATTCCATACCTACTTATTTTCTACTTCATTTGACTCTAGAAAAAAATAACTTTTCTCATTTAACAGAAATATAAATGGAAATGGGTTCTGGCTCGAAGGAACTGCATCTTTAATGGAAATGTCAGGAAAGAATGCATTTAACTTTATACACAACATTTGCAAGATGTGAAGATTTAACCTTTCCTCTCAGTCAGATGCTGCCGATTTTATGGATTTCCAAAAATACATGTAACAACAAAGGAAGAAACTGAGGCTGAAAACTGATAATTTCCCAAATCAGAGACAATCCCATAAAAATAATGGGTACATAATTTAAAGCTTTTGTTTTCTTTAAAAGAAAGCCAATTTTTGTCACTTATTCTCAGTGAAGCTAGCCATTAAGGCTTACATAATTTTACAGCGTTTAAACATACTGTTAATGTAATTAGCCTCGAGGCTTTCACACCTGACCCTGACCTACAGGGCAGCACATCCACATCCACCAGCAAGCCCAACACATACACAAATGTGCATATGTAAACCTAGATAACGGAAACAACAATCCTGGTATAATGCCTGCCTTACTCTGGTGTGAGGCACGCTGATATTTTCTTTTCTATTCTAAATGCTGGCTGTGACCGACTTAATTGAATTCATGATTCCCCAGTGGATTGCAAGCTGCCCCTTGAAAATCATTTCTGTGGACAAAACTGTTAACCAGTCTCCCTCTCCCAGGGTCCCAGACAGATCAGAAAATACATTCCGTGATGCTTCTCCTCCCCAGAGCTTCCAGCCCCTGGAAACTGGAAACCACATGGTGCTCCCCTCCACTATGGGCCTCAGAGCTCCTCCCCTCCCCTCCCCTCCTTTCTCTTCCCCTCTCCCTTCTTCCTCCCTCCCTCCCTGCCTTGCTAAGGCCTTTACTAAGTAGCTATTATGTCTGAAAGTACTGTGTCCTGTGGGTAGAAAGACCTGGGACTGAACGTTTGCTCTTCAAGGAGGTTTTACTCCAGTGGAGGTGTCTACGGCTTAGAAACGGGCTTAGAGTTCACTGTTGTTTTGTTGAACAATATAGAGGAAGTCTCATTCCTTGTCTGTATAACAGACTTTAGCGTATGTAACTTCTGCTGCTCTTGAATTTACTTTTTTTCTCCCACAATATCTACACATTTGACTTTGAGGCCATTTTTTAAATGGAAGAATTATTTATATGCAGTGAAATATACCAATTTTCAGGGGCAGCTGGATCGATTTTGACAGATGCATACACTGTGTGACTTCCCTATCAAGACAAAGAGAATCTGTGTCACCCCACAAAGCTCCCTCATGCCTCTTCCTAATCAATGTCTCCTTCCCTGCTCCCGACTGGAAGCATTACTGATCTGATTTGTATCATCATAGAATAACTTTATTTATAAGACCGAACTCAACTAAATCTCCCAGGTCTAAAAACAAATTGTTATAGAACTAACTATTGCTCTCTTTATATATACAATATTTTAATGTTAGACCTAAGTCCAGAATTTCACTTTTGTGCTTAATGAAATTAAAATGTTGTATTCTCCATGGCTAAAATGGTGCCTGAAACATAGCAGGAACTTAATAAATACCTGTGAATGAATGAATTAAATGGATGAATCAGTGAGTGTCACACAGAACTAAGTGTTAGGTGACAGAAACTTACACACATTAAGAAAACATTCAAAAAGTTAAACATTTCTTTGGTATGCATTTTTTCTTTAAAAAAAAAAAGTGCCTCTAAATTTGAATTTAGCCATCTAAAAAGTTAAACTCCAAAGTATTTGTAACAGGAGGCATGATTCGGCGTGATTCTCAGATGGTCAGGTCAGCCCAGAGCTCACCTGGGCCTGTCACACGTGGCCATGGCACACTGAACAGTGGGGACGACGCAGAGCAGCAGGGACACAGACTGCAGAGTTTGATGACAGTTAAGATTACGCACAAAGAGCCTGAAGCACGCTTGCTCTTTGCCCAATCAGGAGAGAGAGGCTTCTAAAGACTAAGTCATCGCCGAGGAAAGACCCAGTTATTTGACTCTAATTCCACATGAATTCTCCGGATTATTTTGATTTGTTAAAACATAAGGCCAGAAAGTCACGAATGCTGCACAGAGCAGAGCTCCGACTCACAGAGAAGACGCCGCCATGTCTGTGTGTTCACCGTGAGAGCGCTTACCTTGAACAAGTCGACCTTGCTGATAATGCTGAAGGTCATGTCCACGGCCAGGGCTAACTGCATCGCGGTGGGCAGGGCCTCAAGCAGGTTGCACTCATCTTCGGAAAGATAAACATATCAACCCACAAAGCAGAATAATTAATGAGAAACATCACCAATGTGCAAGGGGAAAAATACACAAAATGCCAATTATTTTTATAAATACACAGCGGTATCTAATTCTGTATCTTCACTTCTATTGGCCAAACATCCCTGGTATGCCAAGAGTGCTATTCCTTTCCTGAGAGAAAAGTATTTTCACTACTGATGCTGTAATAGCTGGGAAGCATCCGGAACACGGCTTGTTAACCTTTTAGACATGACGTTTGGTGATCATGGGACAAAGGCTAGGGGACCAAGGGGGACGGCAAGAGGGTCTAGTTCTTGTCTTCTGAATCTGCGGGTCGCAGACCTGCAGTGCTAAGGGGCGCCCATGTGGCATCTGAAAGCTCACACAGCTGTCACTACCTGACTTGCCCCTCGTGACCATTGTTATTTACTTGCTTATTAACTCAGTGAACACTGTGAATACTTTAAAGATTACTCTGCCCGTGAATTGAATGATGGGCCTTCAGGCCGATAAAATGTTCCATAAACAAACTGCCCATTCCCAGTGTCTAGTATGCTCCCAGTTTCTGAGAGTGATTATTTTCGATGTTTTCTTGTATCTATTTAGAAAACAAAAACTTGCTACATTATATCCTTATTTTGATTCCATATTGATTCTAAACATGAAAATTCTTTCTAAAAAGACACAGATCCCTGTTTCCCAGGGCGCAGTCTCCAGGAAGAGAGGGAGGGGCAGCAAACTGCTGTGCTGCTCTGCCTCCTGCATGAAATAAGCCGCTGTGCCTTTCAGATCTGGGAAGTTCCTGAATTTGGGGCTGGAGTCCCTGAAGAGGGGCAGGAAGGTGAAGGGAAGTTACAACAGTCACGGGACGTACAGTACATCACAGGGAACACACATCAGTAAAGTTAAGTAAATAGAAAAGGCCCCACTGCAGACAACCAGTGGTTCTCATCTGCTCTTGACAGCCTCTGCAATGTGAGAATCACGCTGTCATTTACACGCTGGAGGCAGGGCATTTGGCTTCTCAGTGGCACTAACTCCTATTTTTATATGGGAAGGAGCAACAGACTCAAAGTTGAATCTGATTAATGCGAACGAGCACACTCTTTTACTTTGTATCACTTAACAGTTATTTTTAACCACAGCATTACTGCACTGACAGCGGACACCATTGATTACTGGGGGTCTCTTGGGAGAGACTGTCCCCACAGCACGCGGCCCGAAAGCTTGCCTCTCCCTGAGCCCGTGCTCTGGGTCAGAGGGCGATGCCTCAGAAAGGATTTGGGCTTGTTACCACAAGTCTGAGCCCCATTTGGTTATTTGCTGGCTCTGTGACCTTGGCCAGGTTTCCAGTGAGGAGTCTCCATTTCCTGGTCTCCTAAAAGGGTTCAAGAAAGCTAATCTTCCCAATTCTTTCTTTGGTGAAGATTATAGGAGGCAATATAGGTTATACCTAGTACCCGGTAGGTACTGACTAAAATTTAGCCTTTGCTCTTCTGGGATTTCCATAACCAGTAAGTTATGGATGGATATTTAAGAAAAAATATCCTATGATATTAAATTAATACTTTAATGATCTTTCAGCTACTTCGCAATCTTTTGTTCCGATCCAATCGGCCTCTGCTTCTATCTCATAGAACTTCCCACCCACCACACGGTTTGCAGGGATGCAGTGAGGACCCTGCCATGCTTACCCAGCATTCTTTGCGAGTCCCACGTGTATTGATACCAAGTCCGAACGCGAATTTGCAGGTTCTTAGGGATGGAGTAAGTGTTCATGTAGGCGATGGTGTGATCCATGCAGACCCTGAAGTTGTTCTGATTGGCCGTCGCTGCTCCAATGACATCACGCATCTAAAATCGAAAATCAGGTCACTCCACACCTGGCCGAGGAACTGGGAGAGTGACTAAAAGCCCAGCTGAATTAAGAGTTCTTGCATGAAACGTTCCATTCTAATACTCTGATGACTTGATTTTTAACACACTGCTCTTGGGTCCTGATTTCAACCACTGCCATAAAATTTTGGGCAAATCATATCCTTTCTGATGCAATGGAGAAACATTAAGACCTGTCTTATCCACCACATGAGGTTTTGTGATGAATGAGTCCTATTTTGCATGTGACTACACACAATTCTTTGGAAACCTGTATCTTATTGCAAAGACATTAGTTGATTTTTAAAAAGGTACCCGGCTCATGGTGATGAAAGGAAGGCATACAGAAAGTGAGCCATTAGCTGGCAGAGTGGCCAGTGTGTTTTGGGAGTCTCCCTTTGAAAGCATCCTTTACAGATTATCCAGTGTGGCTGGCTGTATAGACTCAATTCATCGTGAAAGTGCAACCTCTGTACTTCCCTTTGTGCTGTTTAGACGGATAAAATCAAACCTCCTCACGCTTGAGGCACAGCATTCAGCAGAAACTCAAATTACTGAAGCATCACCGACTGCTGTGACAATACTTAAGGAACTGTCAGGTTTTAGTTCTTGGATGTTTATAACTCAGCCATAAAAACCCACTCTAGGTTAAAAGCTGATCTTTAAGGTCTCAGCACAAAAAAGATGTATCGCTCGACTTTTTCTCTTACATAGAAGGAAGCAAGTGGCTGTAAATTTGCTTTGACAGTGGGTTTATAATGGGGAGGGAAAGCAGGCCTCACTTTCACAGTCTTATGACTTTGCTCATTCCTTGTGGGAGCCGAGCCTTTTCTGCTCATGAGCAGACAGCCCCTTCTTTGAGGTCCAGCTGAAACGGTGATGCCCTCCTCAGTTTCCATGTCAGTAGGTTCTTCTACATCAAAAGCACCTGCTGGCAGCGATGCTGACGGACTGGACGCGTCCTTTCCAGCCTCCACCTCACTCCTCGGGCCTGGTCCAAACATTGCTCAGCCACCTCCATTCCTCGCTCTCCTTTCTCCAGGCTGCTCTTGACAGATGAGGAACATTTCCGAGTCGCCTAAGGCCGTGACAACTGGGACATTAAGGGCTGGGCCGGAGAATTCATAGTTTTAAATTGGGAACCAAGGACCCTGAAAACCATTACTGATCAGCGCTGAAGGATGAGAACCTGCAGTGACAGTGACCTGAGTGGGTTACATGCTGGGTTTGGTGGTGTTGCAGCTGGGCAGACGTGTATCCCAGGACGTGCTCCAGGTTGGGGAAGTACATGAGGGGGTGAGGGAGGAAATGCCAGCCTCTGAGTCTCACCAGAGAACAGAATACTGCAGTCAAGATGCGACAAGCAGCTCCCAGTGTCGTTCTCGGTGTGGTTATGGGTGAGGATTTTGAATAAGCAGTGATTCTGTCCCGGGCACTCATTACTTTGTTTCTAACTGTTCTCCTCGGGGTCTCTATTCACACAAATCTCTACGTCCCACCTCAGTCTTTCTCTGGGGCTATGGTACTGTACTTTCAGGGGCTTGTTGGTTGTCCCTGTTCCCGCTGGAACCTGGAAGGCAATATAAAGGCAGGTGTGGCATGGCGAATAAAGCAGCGCTTTTCAAACTTTCGGTGCATGTGAGTCACCTGAAAATGCAGGTTTTAACTCCCGAGGTCTTGGGCAGGGCCCGACTTCTGAATTTCCCAAGTCATGCTGTGCTGCTGGTCTGGACACCACACTTTGAGTAGCAAGAATAGCGAATGGAAGCTAGACATCATTTTTAATCTCATGAAAATGGCCCTGGACACAGTGAATGCAAATACGTCAGATTTTACCGTCATTCTCAGTATTATACAAACGGCTCCTGCGTGTGACTATATGAATTACATGGATGGATGAGGGGGGCCTCTTAATGTCTTTAAACTGGAGCTTCCTCATTTGTAAAACTGAGGAAACACTGAGCGTGATGTGGCTACCTCACATAGAGTCTGTGAGAAATAAATGAAATAATATGATTTTGCTATTTATTAGGTTGGTGCACAAGTCATTATTGCAGTTTAAAAGGTTAAAAGTACTTGCAAAGACCGCAATTACTTTTGCACCAACCTAGTATATTCAAATTAATTGGAATCGCTTCTCTCTAAACCAGCCTATTCGCCACCACTGTTAATGCAACCTCCCCGCCTTTAAGATCATGGTATTTTATTCTTACCGTTTTTAACTGCTCCGTGTTCATCTTCCCAAACCTACATCTTTTCTGAACAGAGTTTCTTTTACAACCTCTCTCTCCAGCTGCTGCCGTATTCAGGCTGCAGGTGCCAGACACCTGTGTACCTGTATTAACCATGCGTTTTGCTTTCTGTATGTTGATGGTTTGATACCTGGGACTACCCCTCCCAGAGGTAGCTAATTAATTCCTAGACATATGGAAGAACTCTCCTGAGAATGCACGTTCCACACGCAAACTAACAAATCTAGGGGCTTCTTTATTGGGCTCTCCAGGTCACCGTCCACCTGCCCTGGTCACCCCAGAAAGCAGAGGCAGCACCTACGGCCCAGAGCCATGAGGTATACAAGCTAACTGACCTGAACACCCCCCACCTGTCCTTCCCTGCAGCTTCCTCCTGTGGCGCCTCGGGGAGGGGAGGTGTGACCCCTCCTCTTGGATCTGTTTATATAGCAAACTATCTTTTGATGACAGTGCATCCTGAGCTATTGGTCTCACCGTACCTAAATAATAATGAAACCTGTATTTTAAAACAGTACCACTGGGTACTCCAGCTGGTATTCTACTTTGACTAATGTTCCTTGATTGTCTTCTTTGTTCAAACCCCTCCCGGGCGACTCCTAGTAGCTCTAGGATAAAGCCCATCTTTCACATTCAGATATCTTGTGCTTACGTACATCTCTAACCTTACTTACAAGCATCCTTCACTCCACTCCCTCAGGCACTCCTCTATTTTCTGGAACCTACCTTGTGCGTTATCACTGCCACCTTTCACACACTGCTTCTGACTGATCGAACCACCTGGGTATAAGTTCTGCCTCTCATCTGCTTTTCTAATCTCATCTGCTTCAAATGCAGTCTCCTCCCAGAAGCCCCCTGGGAAGCTCCCCTTTTCCGAGCTCGTAGGGAGCTTTCAGACTCTGCCTGGTACTTACATGGACAGCAGACCCTTGACAGTCACGAGTGCAGGAGCTGAGTTAGGACAATTGGTGCTCAGCTTCAGATGTTATAGTGTTTATTACCACCTTTTGTCAAAGCATGGGTTTTCTTCATGCCACTGAGTGTGGTGAGTGGGAACCAATTCTCTTTCTGGTGGGAACAACCATTTTGTGGTTTTGTCTACCTCTACCCAGGACACAGGTCTCAGCATTTGCTCTCAGACATGGGATATTTAAGGGACTCTCAAGGAAGTGTAGCTTCTCAAGACGCCACACTGTTGAGCTTTGCACTGCTTGCAAATCTGGACGTTCATAACAATACTGAGGTCTCCCCCTTGGAAGTGCCAGTCCCCTTGCTATTTACACACCTGTTCTACCTTCTTACGAGACTGTGATGCCTCGAGAACAGGACAAGGAGCTGCCGTAACAAACATTTATGAACCAATGCTTTCTTAATGAAATTAATCTAGATGGCATTCGGTAACCTCTGTGTTAAGTGACCTCTGAAGTTGATTTTTAACCCGGGATTTTATGACAGTATTTGAAGTTTCAGTAAATAAGAGAGCTTTGAAAGAACTTCAGGAAGCTCCAGGTAAGAAGCTCACTTAGAAACGGGCCTTTCTTTCCGTGAGGGTGCAGCCTGACGCTCCCCGCACAAAGGTCTCCTGATTTCATGGGTTAAAAATGGGAAGGCATTGTTGACCCGATCACATCCTCCTCCAGTTCATTAAAATAAATGAAATTCATTCTTTTTTTAAAAAAAAACCAAAACACAAATTTTGATTTTTCCTCTGTAAAGTTTACAAATACGTGTTAGCGTTTAAAAAATGACACCATTATATATCTAAGTATTCACATCTCAACTTACCTGACCAATCAAGCTGGAGAACACAAAAATTCCCAAGAAAAAATTCAGCAGCTGAAAAACAATTTCAAATGAAGTTTGTGGCTCTGGAAGGCCCCCGATCGTAATTAAACTGCGCACTGCCCAGTAGTAACATCTCAGATACCTGTGAAGAGAGAAGATACACACACGTTGCTTTCCCCTGTAATCCTGTGCTGCGGAGTGTAATTACTGCTACAATGTAACCCGTTTCCTCCTCATCAAGACTTTCTTTCTACAGGCAGCCTGCAAAGACCACCTAAGCGAACGGGAACTCTTGCTAAACACTGTGAGATGGCTCAACACACCCGAGGACGTGTTCACTAGCTCTTCCACTTCTCTCTCGTGAAGAACAAATCACTCCAAAGTGACCGGTATGAACCAGCCCGTTTTATTAGGCCCAGAGCCTGTGGCTTAGGAGTCTGCGGAAGGCCAAGCAGAGGGGCTCATCTACCATGTTTCCCCGAAAATAAGACCGGGTCTTATATTAAGTTTTGCTCCAAAAGACGCATTAGGGCTTATGTTCAGGGGATGTTGTCCTGAAAAATCACGCTAGGACTTATTTTCCGGTTAGGTGTTATTTTTGGGGAAATACGGTGTGCGCATGACGGGTGCGCCCTCGGCTGGGGTGGCCTGGACGGCTGCAGATGGCTGGGAAGGCGTGAGTGAGGCCCTGATTCTCGTTGTTGACCTGGTCCCTCCGCTCTCCATGCCACGTCTTGGAATGCTGTGAGTTGACAGCAGATATAATACATTGGTCTCTGCCCTCAGTTCCTGGCACAGAGCTCCTCAAGCTCTTGTAATCTCCTAAGTGACAAAAGGACTGGGAACATCGCTCATTGTAATGTTTCCTCTTTGACTGTGGTTCCTACACAGGGCTCCTGAAACTCTTGCAGTTTCCTAGATGACAGGAGTGTCTTTTTGTTCAAATGAGGTGGCTCTGGGTGGGCTCCTGGATGAAGGCCGGTCACCAGAAAGACCAAGCTATATTAGAACTTGGAATTCTCAGTCCCGCCTCCCATTCTCTGGAGAAGGGAGAAGGGCTGGAAGTGGAGTCACCGACCAGCGACGCCTCTGTGATGAAGCCCACAGATAATCCCAAATGCACGGGTCGAGGGCTTCCTGGCAGTGAACACACAGAGGTGCGGGGAGAGTGGCACCCAGCGGGCGTGGAGGCTCCGAGGCGCTTCCCACAGGCCTGGCCCCGTGCCTCTCGTCCATCTGGACGTACATCTGTATCCTTTGTCACAGCCTTTAATAAAACTGGTAAATGTAAGTGTCTCTCTGAGTTCTGTGAGCCACATTAGCAAATGAGTCCAACTCAAGGAGGGGGAAACTGGAAGCTCTGCTCCACAGCCAATTGGTCGGAAGTACAGGGGACAACTTGGGCTTGCTACTGGTGTCTGACGTGTGTGGGGGGCAGTCATGTGGGACAGACCCTTTGACCTTTGGAACCTGATGCTCTCTCCAGGTAAACAATGTCATCATTGTGTTAGACAGTGGGATACCCAACGAGTGTCAGAGAATTGCTTGGTGTGGGGAAAACCCTCCACACGCTTGGTGACCAGAAGTGTCAGAAGTGAAGTGTTCTCTGTGAAGGGAAAG
The DNA here is from genome assembly GCF_057876585.1 of Rhinolophus sinicus. Lineage (NCBI taxonomy): Eukaryota > Metazoa > Chordata > Mammalia > Chiroptera > Rhinolophidae > Rhinolophus > Rhinolophus sinicus. The sequence continues at coordinate 1,665,629 of NC_142507.1, read as the reverse complement.
GGGACACACAGAGGGAAGAAAGGCATAGCAGGGAAGAACTGGGTTTTTCTCTCCTTAGGAAGGAAAAACCTGAGTTTTTCCTCTCCAAACACCAAGGCGTCTTCTCTCCCATGTCTGAGCCTGGAACAGCTGGGGCGGGCTGGGTATCTGTCCCTGCAGGCCCAGTAGGACAGCCTGGGCTTCCTCACGGCGTGGTGGTCTCAGCGTAGGTGGACCCCTTACACGGTGGCCAGTTTTCCCTGGCATAGCTATAAGGCTTCTGGTAACTCAGAAGTCCCGTAATGTCAACCTCTTGCCACACTGTCCAGCAGGTCACTAGGGCCAGCCCAGAGTCAAGGGCAGGGGTATGTGAACCCACCTCTCAATGAGAGGAACAGCCAAGAAACAGGCCATCTTCAGAGCACCGCGCTAGTGAGTCGTGGAGACGACTGCAGAGCTCAGGGCTACTGACGCAGACGGGGGGCCTCTTCCAGCTTCGTCCCACGGTTTGTACTGACGGAAGCTGGGGCAGGCGCACACACCTCCTCTTTTTTCTGCCCACATCTTATTGTATTACTGAACGTGTCAGCCATGGCAGGGACACAGGAGAGAAGAGCTACATCTCAAAAGGAAAATTACTCTTGGCTAGGACAGATAGTTTACCTAGAAATTCAGTACTGAAGAAAACCAAATATGCTCAGAAATATACTTGGTAGAGACTCTGTACTTGACTTGAGCAATTGCAAATGGAGAGACTGAGCTCGTGAGAGCCCAGGGAGAAAGAGAAGCAGGGACCCGGGCAATAGAAAGGAAGCCTGTAAAGATTAGGACGGAACGTGTCAGATTCACTTAGCTGCATTGGCTGCGGGTTTCATGGAGTCCCAAGTGAGGAAGGAGGGAAGTTACCACACAACCCACTGTATAGACTGTCACTTCTGTGCATGATGAGGAACACTGTTAAATACAGTCCCCAGAACACGGCCTCGGTCAGGCATTCCACGGAACGCTGCGAGAACAATGTTTTGTCTGCAGAAGCACCTCCAGATACCGTTATCAAGAGGCATCTGATGTAGTGGGTCCCAACTCGCTATTCTGGTCTCCCGGGCAAACACAGAAAAGGAGCACTTTTTACAGAATCCTGCCCCAGTCAGGCTTTCATTTCTGGTCTGGGTGTGCCACATATTACATCAGCACTTTAAGTAACTGGGTATTAGTCTCTGAACTAGGGTGGTCTTTTTCTTAAGAAAATAGTTTATAATGTTCAGATAATCATGTAGTAAGAAGTTCAAGTTTACAAAGGAAAAAATCAAACTGCAGTTGAAGTCAACATTCAAATGAAAACAGAAAGAAACCATTCATTTTGAAATTCAATACCTTTTGAAGGACATCAGTTGTTGTTTTAACTGAGTGGACATAAGACTAGAAAAACAATGAATTCTGGTAGGGTTTGAAACCGCTGTGGCAAGAGAATAAAGATATTACCACTCTGCAATTTTTCTAGCAGGCTTCCTCGGACTTACAAATATTATAGTGAACTTGATGTAAAGAGAACCACCTTGAAGAAATACGGAATAAATTTTATGGATTGCATTTTAACTTTCAAATTCCAATTTACAATATCCCGTTCCCTGATTTATTTTGGTCACGGGTGCCGGACCTGTGGATGTCTTTAGATTAAGGAGCTTTACTGGACTCAATGCTACCCAAGAGTGGGACAAGGGCGCCCTCCTTTCCCTGCGTGACCGACACCACCACAAATGTTGGGATCACTGCAGTCAGCCAAAGTCACTGCATCCACAGGAACAAGCACAGGAATTACTCTCTCTCAATGTCTTATTTATGGACGTTAAGTTATAATCAATGTAAAGCTTAGGCATTGATTTTTCCGAATCTGGAGGGATAGCCTTCAACTATTTTTTCGTATATGAAATAGTCTGCTGTGTTCATTGGAAGTTTTCTTCCCTGATGCTTTGAGCTTTATTTTAGGATTCTTTTCTCAGTCATGTCTTATACCCAGATATGCACAACCAATGGAAAGGTTTGTAATTGAATTATATGGCATCTTACTGATTTTCTAGGATTAGCTTAATTAGCCAAGTGTGTCCATCTCTAATGTTTATACCGTAGGCAGACAGATCTTTCTGAGGAGTTTCTATCTGGCTGATTTAAACATGAACTCTCTAACAGACCGTGTGTGTGTCTCTCTCTCTCTCTCTATATATATATATCCTGTCAGCTCCAAGTTAAAGCATTAAGGCAGAATTTGACATAAAACCATAAAAAACATTTAGTGTGAAACAGAAATTCTTCCTCTGTGAAATGAACGTGACATGAAACTTTCCCCCAATATTTTGTTATGAAAAATTTCAAACAGAAAAATTCAAAGAATTTTCCAGTGAATAACCACATACCCACCTGGATTCTACAAAAAGCTCTACCTATTTGTCACACAAGCTTCCATTTTTCCATCCATTAATATCCATCTTATTTTTTGGATGCATTTCAAACTAATTTACCCACAATAAGACACTTCCTCCTAAATGTAGTACTTCAGAATATACATGTTAAGTAGAGTTCAATATTTTTATAGATTTATTCTGAACATACAATAAAAGCACAAATAGGAAGTGTACCGTTTGATGAATTTTGACACATGCATACACATGTGCAGCCCCAACACATATCAAGACATTGAGTTTCCATCCCTCCAGAAGCTTCTCCCATTCCTTTGCCGAATCCCCGACCCCAAAGGCCAGCACGAGTCTAATTTTCCTACCACAGATGAGTTTTGCCTATTTGAGGATTTTGCGTAAATGAAATCACAGTGGCACACTGCTGTGGGCGATGTCTTTCACTCAGCATCATGGTTTTGGGATTCACCCATGTTTGTTGTTCCTGTGATCACTGAGCAGTAGCCATTGTATGCCTGCAGCACACTTGCTTATCTATTCTGATGCAGGTGAACCTAGGCTGTCTCAAATTTTTGGTTATTATGAATAGACATCCTAGAATATGCCTACATAAGCTTTTTATAGACATCTATTTTCATTTCTGTTGGGTAAATATTCCGGTTTGGGATTTCTGTGTGTAAGGTAGGTATACGTTTAGCTGTCAGGTGTTTCCTCTAGTGGCTGTGCCATTTTACATTCCTTCCAACACAAATGAGAGTTCCAGTTCCTCCACACGTCTCCCCAACACTAGGTATTGCCAGTCTTTTTAATGTTAGCCATCATGGTGGGTGTGTCGTGGGACATGCAGCTTTCAACAGCACCCAGTCGAATACTGCGTATGTTGGAGCTTCTTAGCTGCTCCAATCTGCCTTAATTCCAGGTTTCTGTAAATTCATCATGGGAAGCAATGAGCACGGGGAGATTGGTCTCATTAGGAGATCAGCTCTAACTGACAGGTATGAGGCCCCAGAATCTTACAGGAGCTTAGGAATATGTGTTGGCTGATCTGGAGGAGTAAGTGACCGGTTATGTACACCCGGACTTACTGAAATGAGGACACAGGCAGACTGCATCTGTCGTGCGGGGCGGCCTGCGGGGTCTCTGGTCCCGCTCCCCGCATAAGAATGCAGGACACAGTGAGGCCAAAAAGGCACACCCAGGGAGCCATAGGTAGGGGAGTCATACTAGTATATTCTTGCTGGTGACTGGGTTGGAGACACAGGAAGCAGGATCCACACGATCCACAACCCGCCGTCCTAACTGCAATCCCCGCTTGCCAGCTCAGCCACCATCTTCTCGCTAGCCCCCATTTTCTGCTAGCGTAGCCACGGCAGTTATATTAGTGGCCAATGGCCCACCGGTCACAGCTGACGGCCAACTAGCCACAGCTGATGGCCATCCAATCACAGTTGATGGCCATTTACTACCTGAGCCAGCGCCTTTCCACGTGAGGCCGAGAGCCTGGAAACTGCACTCCTGGCTCTGTCCCCACAGCATCTGTGAGCCCCCTGTGCTGTCCCTCTCCCTCTCCCCCCTGCAGTGCTGCCAGCTGCCTTTCATCTCCCTCTGCTCCACTGAACTCGCTGCTGAACGGTTGTGTTTTTATTACATCTGATGGGTATCTAGTGTCTACTGTGAAGACCATCCCTTTTCCTTTTTTTTTGCCAGTATCTGCACTGAAGTATCTAGGGGACTCCGAATAAATACCTTTATGTGTAAAAAGAAGGAGGTAAGTTATCCTAAATTTCCCTAGCACTAAGGTACAGCAATTCTGATTACTTCCTTACTCCATCTAACGTCACGATTCCCATGACAGCCCTGCTTGGTTTCTTACTTTTTGTTTGAGGATCTGCTCCTATATGTTAGTTGGGGCTCAGGATTTCCACATTGGGAAATTTATGTCAGAAAATAAATAAATATATGGGCCAAAGTACATTGGGAGCATTTCTGGGAACAAAATCACCACGACTACGTGCTTTCCTTTTGAGCGAAGCCCTTTCCTTCTTTGTCAAGTTTCACAGCCTAGTAACGGATGCCACCTACTCAATATAAAGGAAATGACTTCTTGTCTTCTATTGAAATGCAGCACTGTTATTCTGGTGAGGGTTAATGGTACAGTAATAAGCTTGACTCTCACTTTCAATGCTCACAGTGCTCCTTTGTGTCACACAATTTGCTGCCTACCTCTAACCAGAGCACAGTTTACAAACCCAATGGCTGCATAAGCATCCTCTAGTTTATAGTCGTCAGAAACTATCACAGAGGTTAAATACAAATGCTTCAGGCTTACAAGGTCAAAGTGCAATATGAAGCAATAGAAAGGGCAGATGATGTTAATAATTGCCATATGCAAATTATGTTAAAATATGTAAAAATGCAGCTTTTTAATTAAAAAAATTATATGTTGTTTTTCAGTTACAGTTGACATTCAATATTATTTTATATTCGTTTCAGGTGTACGGTGTAGTGATTAGACATTTATATAATTTATGCCGTGATCCCCTGATTAGACTAGTCCCCACCTGGCACCACATACAGTTACTGCAACATTATTGACTATATTCCCTATGCTGTACTTTACATCCACATGACTATCCTGTAACTACCAGTTTGTACTTCTGAATCCCTTCACCTTTGCCACTTTGTCCCCCCAATTCCCCTCCTCTCTGGCAACCATCAGTTTGTTCCTTGTATCTGAGTCTGTTTCTCTTTTGATTGTTCATTTATTTTATCCTTTAGAGTCCTCATACAAGTGAGAGCAGATGGTATTTGTCTTTCTCAGTCTTTCTTATATCACTTAGCATAAGACCCTGTAGGTCCATCCCTGTTTCCCTGTTGTCGCAATGTAAGATTTCATTCTTTTTTATGACTAACATTCCTTTGTATAAATGTACCACATCTTTATCCAGCATCTCTGACAGGCTTAAGTTTCCTACCATGTTTCCCGGAAAATAAGACCGGGTCATATATTAATGTTTGCTCCAAAAAACGCAGTAGGGCTTATGTTCAGGGGATGTCATCCTGAAAAATCATGCTAGGGCTTATTTTCCAGTTAGGTCTTATTTTCGGGGAAACACGGTACGAGTTGAAGCTGAGATTTCTTTCTGTTATAATACAGATTTGGTCATTCTTTCCTCCTCCTCTCTCCCTTCCTTCATACTAACATACACTGAGTATTTATTATATGCTTAGCAATGTTATTCTCTAGAAATGCTGCAGAGAGGTATCCAGGTGTGAAAGGAGAAACAGCTCCACTTTTCTGGAAGGCGTTATGATGCTGCTCTTTATTATTTTGCTAATTTGATGAAAACAATGACCAGACTCAAGCATGTGATGCTGTTGGATTACACACTCACTGTGAGGCAATATTTACTATATTGATACCTAACTCAGTTTTCTATATAAATTAGTTATTTATATTAAACTAAATATGTACGTAAGTTTATCCACATTCTAAAGGGAATTTCTTATAGATTTGGTTATAAACTTTCCAGTAATAAGATATTCTGTGTGTGTATGTTTTCCTAATCAGTGGGCCTTCTGACTTTAAATTTTTAAAATCAGTTCCAGTTAAAAGTTCAAAAACTGTTGCTATCATCCCTCCGACACATGCTCAACCTAGGTAGTATGTAATTTTCTGAGGTCTCTTCAACTCCCTGTGCTGTATCCTGTAATTGCTTTCCTCCCCAAGGCTGCTGTGAGTTGCCCTTCAAAGTCATGCTGAGAACTGCTCTTTTCCAGTAAGAACATCACCTTAGAATATGCTCAATGTCATTTCACTGGAGCAGAAAGTGAGTGGGGTGGACTTTAGGCCAGGCCCTTGGATCTACCAAAAGGAAATCTCACTATTAAAGAACCCAGCTGCCATTATTGAGTCTGGATTCTGCTGCACTACATTTTTCAAGTGATCTCTTTTCTTCCTGGGATACTTGCATGTCTAACCGTCAAGCTTAATGTATGATCCTTGCTCCTCTCTAGTGTCTAACTGAGTTAGTGGTTACAGCTGACTCCTAAACCCATAAAACCCTTCAGTGGTAAACTAATCAGCTACTGCCCCTGCCCTCCAAATAATTAATACTGTTCATTACTAGCAATCAGCATTGGAGTTATTAAAAGTTACCTTAACACTCAGTTGTCTGAAGCACAGGTTTTAAACTTTTTGGATCATGATCCAAAGTAAGAAATACATTTGCTAGGTCAACCCAGGTGCGTACACACACACACACACACACACACACAAAAAAAAAAAAAAAAAACAACAACACTTACACACCCATATTAGGTATGACAGACTCTGATATTTTCTATTCTGTTCTCCTCTGCTCTACCCTCTTTCACTGAAAACCATCCTACTGAAGAGTTTTTACTGTCCACTAATGGATTGTGAGTTACAGTTTCAAAAACACTGGCTTAAGAAAACTCATACACTGAGAGAAAGTTAAGACTCAGTAACAGTTGCCTAGAGAGCGAGAGCTTACTTGTTTCCTTCACCATTATACACCCATTTCGTAGATGCGATTCCTTCGTAGAGGGAAGCCCAGTAATACACGCAGGCATTCACGTGCAGAGTAAACAGCAGGTATCCCGTTGTTCGAACGACTCTGCAAGAACAGAGGAGTGGAACAAGGCCTCAGGTGGCGTCTGGGACAGCCTGTCCTACCATTTCCTTTTCCTCAGTCTCCACAGGGCCCCTGCTTTAACTGTGGGAGTGGTTCCCGCTCATTAGCGCCGAGTAAAGAGATGGTGCCCTGGCGTGCTTTCTGACCCACAGTGTAAAGGGATCTTTCTCTAACTGACTGGATGAATCACCTCCCCGAAAGCCACACCTGAGGGTCACCTCTCCACGTTGAGTCCCACAACACCACCCCCCCCATTAAACTGGTGTTTGGAGAAGCTTGTGGGGCTTTATGCTATGATGAAATGTGAGTGGAGGTCTCTGCACGTGAGCTCAGCACAGCAAAGGAATGAAATTCAGATTACAATGAATTGTCCTGAGACAGATGGCAAGTCAACCTGTGACAGCGCACATTTATGTGTGCCTGTCCTCACAGAAGCATGTACTTCAGCCTACGTTGTAGTCCTGTATTCTTCTGAAAGCAAATACGATTCTCATACTTTCATCTCACTTCAAAATATTCAAATCTGTTTGAAAACATAACCTTACATTTTAGGTAGCCTAACAGCTGAGGCTATTCCCTTCTCTTCTGCAGGGAGGTCACACTCTTCCCACTCCTCCCATGGGAAATGCTGTACCTCTCACCACTTTCTCTCCCCACCCCCGCAAAGCGTAAGGAGCTACACGTTACCTGTAGACATATGCCTTGTCCAGCAGAGACTCTAGGCGATGATTAAACTCGAAAAATGAGGTGTACTATGTAGAAAACAAGCAAAAAAAAAAAAAAAAAAAAAAAATTCCCAAAGTGTGTTAGTCTTAAAGACATCTATTGAAATCTATATGAAATAGATTTTGTTACTGAAAATATTCCATTCACATGTCTTTAAAACAACTAGGCGTTTAGCGGTAATTTCTTCTCGGCAGTACCTGTTAGTGTGGTGACAAACTTCCAGAGCTTCCTGCCGTATTTTATATCTACTTTCTGGTGAGTCTCGTTTATAATGTTTACTAAAAATCAAGCTTAAAAGCATTTCTTTCCTTTCTCTTTTGAAAGCATATAGAACTCTATTTTACAACAATAAAAAGCACATGCCCCCAAACGCAAGTAAAATAGGGCAAGTATAATATAATACACTGAAGTCAGCAATAGGTGTTGAGCCCCGTGGCTCTATACCAGCACTACTTTTAAGGAAGTTGCATTAAATGTGTACTTATTTCAACAAGATTTAAAGTCCAGTAAATATTAGCAGTGGTTAGCAATTTGTGACATTGTTCGAAAGGACAATGAGTTGATACACATCTAGTCCAAACAGAGCCGCTGTTTCCCCCCCAGGTTTTTCCTGCTGGCGTCTCGTTCTATCTCCGCTCCCAGTTCCTACACACAGGCCTTCCTCACTCCTATTTTGTAACTCTGGGTAGAAGGGCACAAGAGTAAGAAAGAGCACGGAACCTCAAACACCTTTGCCAGTTACTAACTGTGCGACCTTGGTTTCTTTGTCTGTAAAATGGGAACAATAAGAATGCAGGCATCCTAAAGGGGTTCCGTGCGTCTATGATTTAATGATCTATTGAGGTGCTGAGACTCACAGGCGCTTCCAGCTGGGAGAGAATATCAAAGATTATTTAGTTCAAAATTTCATCCAGTGTAGTTATGACTGTAATAGGACATTTGGAATTAGAAAACAGATATAACAGTAATGATTCTAACTAGAAATATATACAAATAGTTTGTTTTCCCAGAATTCCCGAGCAGGGAAAGTCCCTCAAACATTAATGCTGTTATGAAGAGATAAATGCTGTTTTCCCCAGAGAGTCGTTTACTTACTGATACGTGAAATGCCTGGATTAAGGGGCTATGCAAAGAAGACCAATGTCGACTTTCAGGGTTTTCTGTATTTTACAAAAACCTACTGAACATAGATGGATTTGGGACCCCCTAGGGATTCAGAGATGGGGTGTGAAGAGTTGGCAATTTTTAAGCTTTTATGATAATGCCATACAAAATCCCAAATCCATAGGAACCTGCGTCTTTCTGAAAGTTTCCCATCTCAGAGCAGGGGCTGCCTGACATTTTCATGTGAGACGAGAAATTTGATGGCCGGCCCACTAAGAGCTTGACATGTTACGTTCTGCCCCAATCTAGGCCCACGTTTCACGATCTCCTAGATCAGAAACGACAGCAAACGCAACCTTCAAAAGTCTTGCTGCTTCTCCTGCCTGGACTCATCCTGCTTGTCCCTCCTACCTCCCATCCCCACCTCAGTTAACTATTTTTATTAGATTTTTTTGTAGCCTTCCACTGTTTATGTAAATATAGAAAAATGGAATATTTTCCTCTTTCTGTTATACAAAAGTTACCATTGCTCTATAAGCTGCTCTGTAAGTAGCTTGTTTTTTAATTCAGTAATTTATCTTGGCGGTCTTTTCATAGCAGTTCATAGAAAACTTCCTCTTTATGCATTTTTTTGCATTGCAAAATGTATTCTATTATATAGCTATACCACAATTTATTTAACTAGTTCCCTGTTGATGGACATTTGAGTTGTATCCAAGTTAAATAATTTTGTTATGCAAAAATGTTTGCATTTTTTTTAGAATTACAGAATTTTGGTTGAGTAAGATAAATTAGAGGCCATCTAATCTAACTTTCTCCTTTTGTAGCCAGTATTCTAGGCATTTAGTGACTGTCTAATAAAAAGGACAAATAGAAAAGAATAAAATTATAAAATTCATTTGTAATTATAGCTGTATTTATAATCACCAAAACACTCCTACCTTAGATTATACAAATTCCTGTTGTGAGATGATGGAATGAAAACAAACAATGGCAACTGCCACCAGTAGAAACAACGGTGTTTTTCCTTCCTTGAGTTTTAAGATTCATAGCATTGATAGGGGAGAAAAATGGAGGATGGTTTGGGAAAGTTATGAGTATTTTACTTTTAGGATACGTTAAATCACTTTCAGATTTCCATTATTATAACAAGAAATGACCATTAAGGTGAACAATATAGTTATCTTACCTTTAATATCCTATTTGTCCTAAATATTGGGTTAAGTCCAAAGAAGAAGTAGAAAACATCAAACGGCACTACGGATGCGACATCCAGCTGTGGGAAGAGCACACTCACTGTTAAGGTGCGTGCACGTGCCGTTCTGGACACAGACTGACTTATACCAGTGCGTGTAAAAGCTGACCAGTCAGCACGAATTCTCTGCTGTTTCACGCACAACTGCCTTCAGTTACGCAGGCGTGGTGCCCCGGGAAGGCATATTAGCCCCATGAATACGAGATCACTCTTCTGCTGCCTTCTTCTAGTGTATTCCATGTGCACCTCTGATCTCTCCTTAGACATTGCATTTTCTGGGATCTTTGTTGCGCTGTCACATATATTTCAGAGATGGTCTGGTTGCTAATGTTAAAATACATTTTAATAGTGTTTCAAACACGGGGCTGGCTCTTGGACTGAAAATCAAGTCTATTCTTGATTTTATTTGACACCATCACACATTCATTACAGTGATATACTTTTATGTTTCAGCCAATACCCCAGGATCCGGGACTGACTATACTGTTGGTGGTTCATCTAGACTCGCCCATTCTTTCTACTGCTGTCTACTTCAGGTCATATTGCTACAATAAAATGCTGAGAAAGTATCTAGAAAAGGAAAAATAATCAGTCCTATTTACGAGTAATCAGCAGCTCTTATGGGAGAAGGTATTAAAAGCACTATTACAGCTAAAAATATATATTTTAAAATTTGTCATGTATTTAAATTATTCTGGCCTTCTATAACTCTCGTAATTGTGAAATGATAGTATCATACCTGCATACTCTCCTGATTGCAATAATAACAATAAAAGTTCTTTTATATAAGATAAGTACTCATTTTCATTAATTTTTACATGGTATTGAAAGATAGGGTACATTGAAAAACATTTAATTTATTTAAGACAATTAAGAGCAGTTAAAAGCTTTCTGGAAGGCCATACATATGAAATGGAGTGGGGGTAATTAACTGTGTACCAGAATTTCATAATACCCTCATACTATTGAAAAGCAATGGAACTTTTGGTTAGAATTATCCAGATTGGCTATTATAAACAGAATACTAAAAGTACTGGTGTAGAAATGACATCATACCATCAACCCCATCGATTTTTCCCTATAGATACTGAGCCCGACCCAAGTTGAGAGGTGGACAGATCGGTCACTAAGGTAACGTCTGACAAATGACAGCAGGACTGCGGAGCTGACCAGTCTTGTCTGGAGCTGTTCCAGCACCCGTGTTTTCTGGCCCAAATCATATTGATCTTGTGTTTTAACCTGTAAAATAACTGTATTAAGACTAATATGTCAGCACAGTGATCTTTTCCTTTGCTGTCTATACAACTACTCAACTGCTCACTTGACTTCTCTATGCAGACTGTCATTAGTCATGTTTGAGAGTAATACATTAGCGTGTAGACAAATGATTCACTTCTCAGTAAGTTGTAGAAAATTGAATTGAGTAAGTACTGACCAACACCGAGCTCTGTGCAAGGCACTTTGCAAAGCATGGTGGTTGAAACAGGAGTAAGACACTGCTTCTGTCCACAAGAAATAGGCAGTCTAATAGTGGAATAACCAAGCATAAAAATAACTAACACAATGACATAACACAGGCAGGATGTGCTAAGGGAATTCAAAAGGAGGAGTGACCACAGTTAAGTACATGTAAAATTTTACATTTATAAACTCAAATTAAATACAGGGGTTAATTTGCGCTGAAATTTAAGAAAATGATTAAGAGTTTGGAATAAGCTTGTCACACTTACAAAGGATATTTGTCCTCTTTGTAGAGTTCATTCAAGTAGTGTAGCTGTTCTATGAATACGTCTAGGTATGTGGATATTTTTTACAAACAAAATTAGTTGGAGATGAAAACAAACTGAAAAGGGTTTTAATCACCATAGATTGTCAATAGGGACAATTTGGTACCTAAACCCAGATTTGTACTTTTAAACAAAATTTGAGGCCACTAACGTGTTGTCCTTGAAATGGGGGGCTGGAGTTTATGCTTACAGATTGGGTGACCTTGCATAAGCCCCAAATCTCTGCCTATTTCTTAGAGTTACAAATAAAAGATAATAAACACTTGGTTGTAAATAATTATGGGTGGAAAAATATAAGATTATATTGCTATTTGAGGAAAGGAAGATGCCACGTCATTTAAGTAATTGCTCTTTTCTATTTTTTATTTTGCTTACATGAACAAGAAAGAAACAGGAGTAGAAACAATGTTATCAACTTTCACGTCATCATGGTACGTGAATCAGAGGCTCACATTGAACGTGGACAAGACAAAGCACACCCATCCTCCTTCACTGACGTTTGAATCAGAATCAGTGTGGACGCTGACTTTTTTTCTGCCTAATAAACACCCATGTGTTGACTTACACACTTGCACATACAAGCGTGTCCTTTAACTCCTGAGAAGCAACCCTCAGGCTTGCCTTTGTCTAATAAAACTTCATCTGTTTAAACTTTATCGCAAAGGCTATGATTCTGAAAGAAAGTAGTTTTTGGTAGAAATTGATCGGTGGGGCTTAAAATCCAATTGGCAATGGACTGCTTGCACAATTTAGAAATGGTAAGGCGCCTACCTGAAATTTTGTAGAACTCCTGTAGTGCCTCATTAGCTCACGCGACTCCACCTGAAATATATATATATATACATATTTCATATTAATTTTACCCAATTTCATCAGTTATTTTCTCACTTTAAAAATGTTTCTAGCTATTTTTCTCTACTGGTGCCAAGCGATGTTGAGGGCGCTAGCCCACCTTCTTGTTTAGCCTTCCCTTTTCCTGCTCCCCATTTTTAGCTATAACTTTTACCCATGTACACACACTAAATTTTACAGAAATATATCCAAAGATATATGACATGCTCATTGAATGATTTTTACCATGAAACAGAATGGCTTACTGAGCCACAGGTAGACATACATGGGAGTTTAAGTTGAATCACGCAGCAACTTAAATAAACTCAGGCAGTTTCTTCAAAGCTTAAATAGGACAGATGGTGCTAAGAAATGGGACATTTCAAGTGCTAAGAAATTAAGTTAAAATGTCCCCCCCCTAACCCTGGAAGAATGTTTTTAGCACATTTATCCCTTTCCTTTCAGGGCTGTCTATGATCCTATGATTAAGTGTAAATGAAACTGAAACTTGCTAGATTCAATGAAAATACCACCTAGTGATTCAAATCCCTTTCCTTTGGAACCCTAAATAAATTTGGCATCGTTAGTTCTACGAGGAGCAGCATGTTTACTGGTTACAACTAGGCACTCGGTTTTAAAATGTCGCCCTACTTAATTCTCTGTCTTTTAAGCCTCATCAGTATGCAGGCAACATTTCTGCAGGGGAAGCTCACTTTGGGAAAGGTATGCTAATTGCACTACAAACTTTTGCAACAGATAGTTTTTGAAGAAGCTCTACCCAGGCATTATCATGTGTACTTAATATTTACCTCTTCTGATAAACAATTCATAAAAACTTCATAATTTAACTGTGAACTGATAGAATTGTTTCAAAAATAACCATATCATCTAAAACACCTATAATGCAGGCTAAATTATTTGAGGAAAGAAAATCCTTGACCCAAGGTTTCCATTCCTTCAGTCCTCCCAACATTTCTTGAGTCCACTCTCTGAGGTCCAGGATACAGAGGGAATGGATTGAACACTGGCCCTACTCTCATGAAGCTTCTCAGGTAAGAAAGCTCCACGCACAGATAGGAGACAAGAGGACGCAACTAAGCGTGTGGACATTCCCGCGTCTGATTCATTTTGCAGCGCACTGTGCACTTTCTAGATGTCAGACCCTGGCCTAATTGGACACACGGTCTTGCTGAATCCTCACCAACAGGTTTCTAAGGAGGGGAGGGGACTGCCATTCCCATTTTATGGATGGAAAGGTAGTATTCAATGAAAGGGTAAATTTAGTTTCTTCAACTAATGCTGCTATTAAATTTCAGAGGTGGAATTTGACCCTGGTCTGTTTGCTTCTACTTCCTCATAATTAGCCTGTTAGTTAACAACTAAATAACAGATCCATGAGCAAAGTATGCAGAGCGCTGAGAAGGGAGTGGTTAATGTTCTTGAGGTCAGTTTACAAACAGTTCCGGAGCCGATGCAGTGCCGAGAGCAGCTGACTGTGACGGCGGGTCTGAAGGACACTGTCAGTAGGTGGCTGAGGTTTCCCCGGATCCCGGTGACGGGCTGTTTTAGCAAAGTGGTGTGGGTGTGAGTCTCATACCTCAGTAATCCCCACTGTCATCTCTGCTCTACTTCTGTTGTTTGAAAGGGGAATTACAGACAAGAGAGACTTTTTGTTGGTTCTTGATTATTAACATTGTTCTCTGTGTGCAGCACCATTTTCAGAAGATATTGCAAATAAATGCTGTAGGAAACTTGTAGCCGTTCTTCCCCATTTTCTCTCTTGTGGTCTTTAGCATCTCAATCTGTTGTCTGTTACATTTCTGTCTTCCCTCAAGATCTAGGGGAATTAGTATTTCCACCCTCCAGCCCTGAAATACCTGGCAACTGTGGATATTGAATCAACGTTTGTTCAATGAAATAATGAACAAATGAATGAATAATTGGGCGGTGTCCACCAAAGGTGGCAGGTCGTTAAATGTAGTGAGACCTCTAGGTTGAGTACTCAACTTGCATAGTCTTCTAACCAAAATGTAATCAAATCTCAAAGGCTAAAGGTACTTACTCTAAATTAAAGAAACCATTACACTTCTTTGGAATAAACAAAGCAATTAGTTCTTGTTCTATATTTGCAGCTTGTGATAATGCATTTTAAATAGAGCCCGTTGAGTATGCTTTTTATTGGTTATTTTTCTTGGTGCTAGTGCTCCATTGTGTGCAAAGGCTCTCAGAACATTGAAAATAAAAGTCTCCCCTTACTGATTTTGTCATTTTCCATTTGTCAAACATTGATTTTCTCCCCCCTGTGCACCTAATGGAGGTTGAAATTAGCACCCGTTTTTGTGTGTTGTTTACTTCTTATTTGCCCACCACCATCATCATTCGTCAAGCTGCCAGTGAGCTCTGGGACAGCACGGGTGAGCTAGCTAAGCCTCTGATGTCTGCATGAGAAATATGGTCAACAGATTCTGCTACAGCGTCAGCTCTGGCCTTTAGAATTTCTTTCTAGGAAAGATTTCAAATACAGAAAGCATTCCCCAGCAAATAATATTTTAAAAACTAACAAAACTACTCCTTTCCATGTTTTGATAATTTAAGATCATCTGGAGACTCAGAAGAGAATATTCAGGAGATGAAGGAACCAACCTCTTCTCTCCGAAAACACACATGAACCCATGGTGCCATCGCTCGGTCACTCAGCTCTTCCTCCTGTGACGCCGGATGAACTGCTCTGAGCCTCCATCGTGGGGACTGTGACGAGGGCGTGACAGTGAATGTCAATGGGAAAGGAAGCTGGGGAAGGGCCGATGGCAGAGGCTGTGCCTGAGATGTGGGCTGTGGCTGTGAAAACATGTCCTCCTGTCTGTGGATGGGCTCATGGCTAGCGGCCACTAGTGCCAGAGCAGTAACTGCGCTGATGAAAAGGGTCAGGGCAGCCTTTTGTTGCTTTTAAGTTAGGTTTTCCCAAAGCGTCCGTCTAAAGCTGGGCCTTGGTGCCGGCACTGCAGGCTGTTCAGTGACAAGCGGGACACGCGGGCACCGTCTGTCCTACAAAGTCGGCAGCTGCTGCCACCGCACCTGGCTGGTCTCCTACGGAGGCTGGGCGGACGCTGATGAATGAAACAACACCTGCCTCCTTAACGAAAGTACTGAAGTGCGGGGCAGACTGTCACCTGCTGGAGGCAGCTGCCTGCCAGAGGCCTGGTTACTAGAGGGATATAGTACTTCCTTTGGCACTGACAATTTATACATTTTCTTATATTAGTAGGTAACTGTATGTGTCTAGTTTTGACATTTCACACTGGCATTATCTTTGTACCGTCAAGTCTTATCAAATTCTGAAAATCTCGCCAACCTGGACCAGCATGGCACAGGGGTAACGAGCTTGTGTTTGGAGTTAAGGCCTGCCTGTGAGTCCTCCCCAGGCTCCCTTCCAGCTGAATCACCTCCCGCTCCAAACCTCAGTTTCCTCATCTGTAAGTGGGGCTGATAATTCCTTCCGCATTGCGGGAGTAAAAGGACATGAACCAGAGTGACACTGAGAGTGACCATGTCACACGCATGCCCAGCCCCTGACACAGTCCAGGCACTTCACACGCAGGGGTCCATTCAGTCATCCCAACGACGTCATAAAGGTGCTAGTGTTACCCCACTTTTAAGAAGAGGATGCTAAGGCACAGGGAGACGCACGGTCCCCAGCGCACAGTGAGAGCTCAGGGCTGTGTTGTTGTTGCTATTATACTGGTGTTTCCAGTGGTAAGAGACCCACGCGTGCAGAGATGGCAGCCAGACATTGGTACGGCGACGCTGTGAATGTCCTCTGTACGGTCGTGTGACAGCCATTTGTCAGCTTCCCTCTCCCCAGCCCCACTTACGATTGTGTCTCCTCCTCTTATAAACTGTAGTCTGGGCTGGATTAACAGCATATCGCAGAGGTAGATGCCATCACACACGATGTCTGCCACAAGCCAGTAGCACACGTTGTCTGGTGTTTGATAGGGAAAGACGAGACGCAGTGGAATAAGCCAGCAGTTCCAGTTATAGGCGATGGTGACAAGCAAGAGCCACAGGAAATAGAACTGATCTGGAAAGAGAGCAAATGGGAGTGACCACAGGGCGTGTGACCAGCACTGAGATATTTGTGCTGGGTTTGGCAGACAGAGCTGGGACAGTGTCCTCTGGAGAGAAACAATTTGCCATGAGAAGCTCTATTAAACAGCACAGTTCCACGTCTGGAGCGGGGCTCTCACTTTCCAAGGGGTGTTCAGAGATCTCAGTAGCTCTTCCAACACCGGAGCGTGTCCTGCTGACTCGCAGAGAAGTGGCCCCTGAGGCTATGCCCTCAGGCACTGCACTGAGTCAGCAGGGGTCACCCAGGAGAAGTCCCCTGTGCCCAGGGCAATGCCGCTGCAGCCTCTGCTCTTGCACTTCAGCTGCGGGTCACCCAGGGCAGGGGGACCAGGGGCCACAGCTCCCCTGAAGGGCAGGCTGAGGTGGGGAAGGAGCCGTGCACGCCCCTTCACACTTGGCTTTCCTATGCCCACGGCGCCGCGGAGGGGTTTGTTCATTAGGGTAACTACCAGTGAGAGCCACGGAGGAGGCTGACACGCACCCCGATGTTCTGGGAGGGCTGTCAGCGTCCACGGTGCTGAGAGCTCTGCGGCGTCCTTCTCAGCGGTGATCAGGGCAGCACAGAGCCTGCACTGCCCTTTGAAAACAGGCAGGGACACTTTCCCTCTGGGCTTCCCCAGACAGGGGCAGATGCCCCTTGTGCACTTCATGTAATTTAATACGGTTCGAATGAGGCAGCACGTGGCTGGGGAGGACGGAGCCATCGGCCCGCCACTGGGACGGTCACCTCTGACGGTACCTGTGTGGGAATCGATGCTTCCTGGAAGTCTGATTCGCTTGAAGTAGCCAGTCAGAGGCACCTTCTGGAGCCTGCAGCGCGACACGCAATGGTCCTGCTCTTCTTTCAGCTCTGCAGTGCTTTCTCGTGCCGACGGGACAGCTGTGGGCTCTGCTTTGTAGGAAAAAATACGAAGATGTTTTCAAGAGGTGAACTTAGCTTAATGAGCAAAAAGCCTGGATTTCTGGAAGTCAGAGCATTCTAGAATCTTCCCCTGTCAATACAGGCAGATGAGGCATTTTACGACACTTAAAATAGTGACATTTATGAAAATACCCAGGTAATGAAAACACTGGGGATTTAGAAATAAACAGCAGGTGTGAAGCGCACTGACAGGTTATGCCAAAAGCGTTATAAATGGGATATTTTAAATATGAGCTTGATTCTCACATATTTTGGAGCATAAATGAAGTCAGTGCTTTGCGTTCACACTGAAATGAAATATTGCAATTGTGTACACCGTTCCACAGGTTTTCATTTCATGCTTCCATGGTTTCACACATATCCTTCAAGTTATGGGTAAACAAAGCTCAAACTATTCTTTTCAACATGTTTATCAAACTGTAACGACTGCTTTATTTTAGCCTCCTCTTTAAAAAGAAAATCTTATACAATACATAGTTTATCTTGAAAATCCAACTTCCCCTGTACAGAATTATGGGGAAACCCTCAACTCCACCCTCTGTAATCAACAATTTGACTTTGATTTAACTGTTATTAAACAGCCAGCTCTCTTCTGTATGTGTCCATACACATGCAAGCAGGTGACAGATGTGGGCGTCACTTTCGTGCTCTCCGCTCTTGTACTAACTTTCGTAAGCACGTTTCTGCAGTTAGTAGGGAGGCTGACCAGGGTCTCTGCCCTCAGGGAGCAGCTGTGGTGTGCACTCGGGGTGTCCCTGCATTTGTAAAAGCGGAGGCCCCATAATCGCCATGCAGGATAACCCCTGCTGCAGCGGGCGTGTGAGCCCGCGGACACTGTGGGCTCCGGCTCTCCTGGGCCCCCCCCCCGCCCGACGGCGCCCCCCAGCTGGCCTGCCCACAGCGCTGGGCGCCCCCCCAGCACCCCTCACCCAGCGAAGGCCGGTGTCGGCGGGCTGCTCCCCAGCCCCTGCTCCCTCAGAGTCTGAGCTGCGGGCGCCCACAGCACCCGTCGGCTCATGCACTGGCCCTACAGTCGGTCTCAGCTCCTGTCTCTCTCTGGCCCGCTCTCAGGTCCAGGACCAACTACGTGAACCGGAGTCATTGTCTCTGGGTCTGCTTCTGGGGAACCCACACTAAGACATTCCCCAAGCGCACGTCCCCTCCTGGCGGACCCCGCTCACCGGCTCCGGCGCTGGCCTCGGGAGAGCACGCGTCTCCTTGCTCCAGCCGCTGCCTGTAGAGGGCCGTCCTTTGTCGCAGCCTTCTCACCAGCTCGTGCAGCTGGGCGTCCGCGCGCGCGTTTATCACAGGGGCTCCAAGTGGTTGGCATTTTGCACTGAAAGAGGAAAAAAGGCGATAGAGACAGGCCCACGGGGAGACACAGGAAGGGATGAAGTCTTTTCATCTCCGCTGCGTGCTCAATATTAACCGCTCCTTTCGCGACTGAGTAGGATAAGCCGAGCATCAAGCTGATGGAAACAGCACTGGTGCCCTGAGCCGGGCCAGGGAAGGGTCAGCATCCACATTGGGCGCTAATGGTCCTTCCTCACCACACTGGGTCCTGATGATGGTGCTTTTGCCACTGAATTGTATTACTGGAAGAAAACAAGCTTTAGCTGGCCTGGTAGGTGGAATTCGAAGGTGGCCCTGGGTGTACATGTCCTGCATAACCCTGGGGACATGAAGATGGTGGATTTTACAACGGGACTTAGTTTGTGTCCTGTGGCCCAGCTGACCTGAAGAGAAGATTACACAGGCGAGCCTCCCTTTAAAAGCAGTTTCTCCGGCTGGTCTCAGAGCACAAAGTCAGAGGTTGGAAGCACAGGGGGTTTTTACCTGGGTGAAATTCTGCGTTTTTGACTTTTGAGAAAGGGGCCCCTGAAAAGAACTGCATGAGGCCTCTGGGAGCCGAAAGGGATTCCTGGCAGCGGATGGCAAGGAGACAAGGACCTGGGCCTCCAGCCACAGGAACTGCATCCTGCCAATCATGGGAGCAGGCCTGGAAGCCGGTTCTTCTTGGTGCCTCCAGGCAGGAGCCCAGGCTGGCCTGGCCGACACCTGGGTTTCCGCTGTGTGAGGCCATACGCAGAGAAGCCAGCTAAGCCCACCCGCCTTCTGATCTGTGGAGCTGTGAGCTGTTCAGTGGGTGTTGTTTTAGTCACCAAGTTTGTGATCGTTTGCTGTGCGGCAGTAGTGTGCCCGAATGAACCCCCCTTCTAACAAAACAGACAAACAGACTAACACAGGGTGTACGACGGACAGTAGTGTACCTCACAAAGGGCTGAGTGTCCACACGGGCTTCCTCAGAGCCCTCATCCCTCTCTACCTGCCTTCTGACACCCTCGCGGTCTGTCCCTTCTCACCTCCTCACACCTGCCCCTGCCCCTGCCCCTGCATCTCTCTGCAAACTGGAACACACTGGGTTCACATGGGTAACCTGTGGATTTCCTGTAAGGAGAAGCCCAGGATGAGGCCTGTCCACTGGTGCCCCGTGCCCCCCGGGTACACAGACATGGCATCTCAGTACTGTTTACACATCCCCACACCCTGGTACTTTCTTCCTTCCCTTCCTAGCATCACAGTATAATTTATACCTCTTTCAAATGTCCAAAGTCCTGCCTGAGCATCATGATTCCTCAAGGCGTCCCACTAAGACCTGTATTGGTCTTCTCTAGAACGGCGAAGACTGAGCTGCAGTGGAAGGAAATCTGCACATCTCAAACAACACAGAAAAGGGGGGGGGGGCTGTATGCCCCAACCCAGAACAACTCTTTTTTCTTATGATTAAGAAGTATTGTCATATGTATCATTTCATAGATTTCTTCTTAGTATCTTAGCATGCCTAGAAGTTTATTCACTAATTTGTTATCAAACAGTTTCTGAGTTTCCACTGTACATACTGGGAATATAGAGGTGATGTAGAAAGGGACTATCCCTATGGATGCTCAGAGTTTCATGGGAGGCCGGAATGTAAATAAGTAACTAAGAAAGATATGTACGAAGTGCTATGTTCACTATGGAACTCGGCCTGGGGATCAAGGAGGGGCTTCCCAGAGCAAGCACCCAAGTTCTGACAGGATTAGAAGGCCTGAGGCAGGGAAATGGAAGGGCTTTCCAGGCCAGAGAACAATACGCTGAAAGACGTGAGAGAGCACAACACGTCAGCAAGCACTTGGTGTGGCTGGAACAGAGGGCACACGGAGGGGCGGGGTTGGGGGGGTGCTGGTTAGGTGGAAAGGTGAGTGGGCAGGGTTAGGATGGCTCCTACGTGACCGGCTCAGGAGTCTGGACATAACTGTAGGCTAATGGGAGCCCGTGTGAGCAGGTGCAAGTCTTGGAGATGCAGCGATAGTGGCAGAGTTGAAGAAGAAGGGCGTAAACGCAGGAGGCAAGGAAAGCGAATGGGTTCAGACAGAGCTGAGGAGGGAAAGGAAAGGGGCTAAAGAAGTACACATACGCAGAAATCAAAGGATTTGAACTTTCCGGATCTTTTGGACAAATCCAAATAAGGAATCAAGACTAACTCCTAAGCTTCTATTACAAGAGCCTAGACTCACGAAGACGACATTAATATAAACAGGAATTCAGAAAAGTCATGTTTGTATGCAGGGGGTGTGGGGAAAAATGAGTTTTTGTGTGTGTATGTGTTCAATTGAAGGTGCCTGAGGGTTCTGGTGTGACAGGACCGTGCCTGTGATAACCTCGAGGCATTCAGCAGTACAGGTCTGATGGCAAGATCCTGGTGTCACCAGTGCTTATGGGATGTTTGAAGAGATGTATGTGGGTGACATCATCACAGACTGAAGTTCTCAAGGTCAAAAACTAAGTTTTCTTTGTACTTCACAAGCCTAGGACAAGGTAGGTTTTTAATAAGTGCTTATTGACTAAATAAACCCACTTCTTCTAACCTTTGTTTGACCTTATTTGATGTGCCTCAATGCACTGAAAAAAAAATCTATAAAAAGTGAAGTTGAGGGTTGGTGGATCATTAACTGTAGAGTCAGATATTCAAACTGTCAAAACGTCTAATTCAAGTCCTAAGACCTAAGGATAATTTTTTTTTCTGGAATTATCTAAAAGCCCGAATTGACCATATAATTACCATTTAACCACACCAGTTTATACTATGCAAATCTACCTTAACTCATGGTTAAAATGCTGAAAATTGTATTAGAAAACGTGCCAGCATTTCAAATACATAGCTCTATTTCAACCAGTAGACATTTCCCTTTTTGTTTTAGCTGAGCATTTATATGCCAATCTGTTTCGTTGTCTTTTCCTTGTTTCCAGCTGCTTTTCTGGAGTAATCTTTGCCCGTCTTCTCCCCTGCCTATATACAAAGAAGCTAGGAATGTATTTTTCTTTAGGTAATTTTGTGACCAAATGGAAAAAGGGAAATAGACATGAAGAAACATATTTCATGAGATAAACAAGAAAATCAAATGGGGGTAGAGAGGAAACCAGTGGACGTGCCTTATATAGCAATGCTTCATCTGAGCTTATTTGGTATTCCTTATTCATATTACTAATTACATATTTTAGAAGAATTATTTATCATAATTCCTCGATGAAATATTTGGTAAACAGTAAACATACTCATCTTTTACAAATTTTGATAAACATATGCGTAGAAAGGAAAGTCTGATTGGACACTTATCTCTTACTGAGATGGATGAGGCATTTAAAATTTGTTTACGTACCTATGGGAAAATAAAGAATTATTGTTAGAATATTTATTTCTTTTTCGATAAGGGTACAGAGAAAACTCATTTAAAAACAAGTTGATGAAAAATAATAGGAATTACGAGGAATACTACTATAATTCTATTGGAGAGACAGGCAAAAAGAAAGTGATGTAATTGACTGCTGCCCTGTGTTTGGGGATGCAGAGGTGTCTGCACTCTGGGGTGATGCAGCATGCTGACACTGGGGTGGGCTAGCGGCAGTCCTCCTTTGTGAAGCGGGAAAGCCCCGGTGAAGGGGCTGGAGAGGAGACCTGTCTGTGGGTGCGCTCAGGAATGCGAGTTGGAAGGATGAGTACACACACAGACGTGGATCTTGGAACTGATTCTCCTGAAACTGTGTTAGGAAGTGTTCCTGGCCACCTGGCGATGCGTGTTCCCTAGTCTGGGACTGCTGTGTTAGGGACTGCTGCGTTAGTGCCCACAGAGGACGAGGGATCTTATGGGGGGTGGGCAGGGGCGCGTTCACATGGGGGTGATATTTGAGAGGAATCTGAAGGGTGAGCAGCACTCTGGTCACGTGAAGGGAAAACACTCCAGGAGAAGTGAACAGCCTGAGAAGACGTGTGTCAGTTGCTGCCTTGTGGAACATGTGACGGCTCAAACATTTTGATGTAGGATCCCAAGTTGCCTCTAATTTGGCTTAAAAAGGTCAGTTGTAATTGATGGGAAACCACAGCCGAATTCTAAGCAAAAGAGAGGCATTATTAGCTATGTTTTGGAAAAAATAATTGAAAAGAGAAAGAAGCTAATTAGTTGTGGTAAAGAGGAAGTATAACTTGAGGAAGGCAGGGAGTCGAGTTAAAACATGGGGGTTAATGGAACAGCAGGAAATTTCAAGTTTGGTTCGTGTTCTGCCAAAATTCATGTCCATGGAACAGAGAATACGACCTGAATTAGAAACGGGCTTCACTGATGTAGCTACGTAATCTAAGATGAGGGTGTCCTGGAGTAGGTGGGTCCTTCACCCAATGCCTGGTGTCCTTACAGGGAGGCCACGTAAGACAGGGAGGAGACAACAGGGAGACGCCATGTGACAACAGAGGCAGACGGAGGTGAGGCAGCCACAAGCCAACAAACGCCATGGCCGCCAGCAGCAGCCGGGGTGGGGTGGGGGGCCTGGAGCATGACCTCCCTGGGGCTTTCAGGAGGCCCAGCCTTGCCGAGACCTTAATCTCAGGCTCTGACCTCCAGAACTGTGAGAGGATAAATGGTTGCTGTTTAAGCCACTTAGTTTGTGGTAATTTGTTACGGCAGCTCCAGGAAACGATTTTACGGAGTTAGCAGGTGGATAACTGTGATACCACATGGGCAACTCAGAGGGAGGCGTAAGTTGTAAATCCATTCAATTCTGTGTATGTTACACCTGATGTGTGAATGAAGAAGCAGTGCATTCGGTCCCACAGACGGTTGAGGCTGTGTGTCTGAAAGTCAGCAGAGAGGACTGAGCTGGACATGTGGAACCAAGAGTCACCTGCCGAGAGGAGAGCGGGTGACACAGTTGGTCAGATGACTGGAAGAGCCTGCACAGAACAAGGAAAGGCTGGGAGGCCACATCTTGCAGTTTGCTGACATTCGAGGAGGACTGTAAGAACAGGAGCAGAGAAGCAGCAATTACAGAGGTGGGTCTGAGAGAAATGTCACAATCCCAGGGAAACTAATCGTCGGGAGAAGGAAGGCGGTGGTATCTTGCGCTGCACACAGAGTGAGCAGGATGCGGACGAGAGGGCGACTTTCATTCAAGCAAGTGAGACTTCAGAGTCTTAAGAAAATTGGTTGGAGAAATGCCTAATGTCATAAAGCTTTGTCATTTTCTCCACATTTGTTTTAATAAGTATTTTATAAAAAAGTGTGTAGCATCTGCCTTTGTTCTCTAAATAATATTTTGAATTTCCATTCATTATTTCCCAAACTCAATTGAAGGTGGTATTTATTTCCTCTAATAAACCTTAACTAAACGTTGGCTTTTGCAAACTTTGGTAGATTCCTCTTAATGCTTAATTAAGAATTACATTCATTTTTCAATGACTTAACTTATTAAAAAATTCCAATTGAACAAAGTCCTTGAAAACCTGCTATTTCTGTCTTGTTGAATGACAGACAGGAATAACGCAAAGAATATTACAGTCCACTTTGAGGAGTTTGGGGGGAAGAGAGGAGCAGGGCTTTTCCTTTTGTTGTGTTTCCACGATAGTTAATGATAAATCAGATAGTTGTCCTCAAACAGTAACTTGAAGCAAAGAAGCCTGCTTTGACTGAGTGAATATTTCTGTAGGAGCAAATTTTTGATTGAAAATACTTGAAATTATTACAAAATTCTGATTTTGTAGTGGTCTACCGTACAACCTATACATTTTAAGCAAATTTGGGACAGGATAGATGCCACTCAACCACATCTCCCTTCGCTTCCTTGTCACAGGTGAAGTTCTGAGTTGTTTATCACATTCCACATGTGCCTATCGACTGTTTGTACATGTTGGTTTGTCCACGTGTCACATACATATGGATAGTATGATGCATGATTTCCTACCCTGAATTATTCTTGATCTGCCTGGAACATGCCACAATGCATTTAGGGCTCCAAAGCTTGTTTCGGAACCTCTCCCAGCACTCTACTCTCTGGATCTTTTCGTCTGTTAATCCGTAAGTGCTGGCGGTTGTGTCAAATGGTGTTTATTTTTATTTAGTGAATCACATTCTAATGGCCGATAGATGTAGTGGCATATAACTTTGTTAAAAAGTTTAACCACTATTTTAAGACTAAAGTAACAAAAAAGCTACAAAAGTACTGCGACTGGTTCTAACTTTATACCCACCGACCCACACGCACACATATATGCACACACACCGACACACAGAAGAAGAGCGAGCTTTCCCAGATCGCACCCCCACTGGACAGACATGAGTGCACTATCAATGTCAACATCACATAGTCACAACGCTAATGCATCTCATTTCAACACACACCTTAAATTCCTTAATGATTGCAGGTATTTTCTGAGAGTAAAGTAAGCAAAAACCAAGTTTTCATCATTTTTTCCCATGTAGTGGCAGCCTGAAAGAGTCAAAGAGTAAGTTCACAAATGTTCCTGAAAACTGGTGGTTTGAAGTTCTGAGGTGCATCTTGAACGTCTCATTCATTTATTCAACAAAGATCTACTGCACACGTCCTTTGCATGAGGAAAGATAACACAATACGCGTTTTCTGTGAAGGTCCTTTAGTTAATATTCCTCTCTCATTTCACATATGCCCTTACATTTGTTCTTACTTATTCGCGTCTTCTGAGTAAATTCTTTTCTTTACCTAAAAACCGATGTATCAGAATGTGCAATGGACTGCCTTCTGTCCCCCCAACACCCATATGCTGATGCCCTAAGCCCCCGAGTGGCTGCAGTTGGGCCCTTAGGAGGTAATGAAGGTCACAAGGGTGGGGTGGGGCCCTAGTCTGACAGGATCGGTGTCCTTGTAAGAAGAGGAAGAGACGCCACACGGCTCTCTCTCTCTCTCTGTCTCTCTCTGCACGCACAGAAGTAAGGCCACATGAGGCCACAGCAAGAAGATAGCCATCAAGAGCCAGGAAGAGAGGTCTCACCAGAAACCAGCCCTGAAGGCACTTCAATTTGAATGTCCAGCCTCTCAAACTGGGAGAAATGAATTTCTGTTGTTTAAGCAGAATTCGGTTATGGCTGCCTGAGCTGACTATTACAGAATGCATGCATGCCTAGAAAAAAGGGGTAAAGCTTTTTAAAGAAACAGATGAAAAACTGGATCAAGATAATCGGCTGAATGCCATAAATCTCTTGAAATGACAGAAAAGAGAATTTTTTAAAAAACTCTACAATGCTAGAAAGCAGGAAACTGTGAGCTGGAAAACAGGAAATTTGAGAAGTTTCTTTAAGACACAAAGAGCATGGGTTCATGTTAACTCATTTAATTCTCACAAACTGTGACGTGCTCAGAACAGTGCCATTGTTAATTTTAGTAAAGAAAACCATGGCCCCAAACACTCACAGGAGATATGTGTTGCAAAATGAGAGGTGTTCTGGAAGTGTCCTACCCTTGGAGGGGATGGGTGCAAGGGGCCAGCAGGGGCCATGGTCCACTGTCGGTGTAGACACGGGAATCACATTCCGGGTCGGGAGGGAGGCTGCCTTCCTCCTCAGCACAGCCGCCCTGACCGGAGGGAAGGCACTGCCTCCAGGGTGGGGCAGTGAGATGGGATTGGCCGGGAGAGGCAGAGTGGATACAACGCGAGGAGTGGAGGCCCCGTGCGTGGACCACGCGGTGGGACACTGCTCCTGGCAGTGTTTCTCTCCCTCAACCACTGTATGAGGAACAGAAGACACGGAACGGAATGTACAGCAATGGCTTCCCGCCCAGTGGGGTGAGGTGAGGAGGTGAGTAAGAGGGGGTTCAGTGGGAATGAGCTTGCCCAGGTGCAGGCAGTAAAGGGGTGTATTGTCTGCAGGGAATTAAATAAAAAGCTACAAATGGACTAAAAGTTGGTCTGCTTTTTATTATCACTATGTACTCATAATTCTGAACGATGTTGTTGATAAGATGCTTCTATCCCCAAGGTAGACCATTCCTAGTGCCCCTCTTTGTATACACTGCTGATGTATCTACACAAGGTTTGGGCAATTTCAAGTACAAAGATGCTCACACAAGCCAAGAATTACCGAACAACTGCGCAAACTCAACACTGTCTGAAGCACTCTAGTGAACAGAGAAAAACGAAAACCTGAGGAAGCAGAATGAACAAAATAGACAATAATTAATAGCTTCACAGAGATAATTGGAGTAGGTTGTGAAAGAGAATCAGCTAGAGACTTAGAGATAAAAAATTTTATCATCCAAAAATCAAAAAACAACAAAAACAAAACAGATATAAAATGAGCTAAATTGTAGGATGGATGACAATGAAGCACGTGAGCTGAAGGACTCTCCCAGAAGGCAGAGCGGAAGGATGAGTGCAAAAGTGTGCAGGACAAGGCAAGAAGGCGTGAGGGATCAATCTAGACGTTCTAGCACGTGACATAAGTTCCCAGAGGAGAGAACCGAGGAACAAAAGGACGTAGATTAGTCAAAGAAACTATAGAGAAACGCTTTTCCAGAGCTGAAGAAATGCACATGTCTTCAGATTCAAAAAGGTCACCAAGTGCAAGTGAGATGAATGAAAGCAAACTCAGACCTAATACTGACGTAAATCTCAGGACACCAAGATTAAAGACAAAAATTCTAAGAGCGTCCAGAGGTGGGAAAACATCCTGTAACTAAAAAGTATTAGGTTGGCATCTGACACAACCGGACAGCAGAAGCTAAGAAAGCAAGACCTGGACCTTCTAAGGAAGAGTGATTTTCCCTGGCTCCCTGCTGGCAAGCTCTTCGCTTTGTTCAGGGAGATGTCACCTGCCAAGCACAGCTCTGCCGGCTGAGCCAGCAGCAAATTCCATTTGTATGTCAGGTGGTGCCTCTCCTTCCACCCCAGAAATATAATTTATAAGGTAAAAAGGTTTCAAGGTGCAGGCAGATGAAGGAGTTGGGATTTTTGTTGGCAGAGAATGTAGAGCTCTGGTGAAAGTTAAAGTGAGAAATTCAGTTTAGGCCTTGAGGCTACAGAAGACTCTGCAACCCTCCCCGAATCTAAATTTGGAGCCACGTGCTGAAGAGAAAGCAGCCATTTCCTCCCACAGGCGATCAGATCGTGGGTCTGCTCACCCACCTCCCCACGCTGATGAGTGGGACTCTTTCGTCAGAAGTAACGGTGCCTGGTGGGAGAGAAAACCGCCCAGAGAAAAGGCGAGGCCGGCTGCCCTGCTGGGCTCCAGGACCCCAAGCACCACTCAATGGTTGGGTTCTGACTAGCTCAGTACCTTCTCCCTTATGAGTAAACTGGGAATGAAACAGCGGGCAGCAAGAGGCAGACGTGACAAGAGGAAGGGAGAGAAATTGCAACTCCCTCAAATAAATGTCCACGACCCTGAAGCAGACTTGTCATTCCCTCAGCAGCAGCACGTGTGACGGTGGCCTGAGATGGAAGCAGAAGGTCAGCATGCAGAGGCTGATTCTTTAGTGGGGATGTCAGTGCAGAGGAATGTGGGGGGTTGACAGGTAGGGGTTCCCTCTGGAGGAAGGCAGTAACTTAAATGTGAAGAGAGGAGATCTGTGGAGAGAGGGGTCCCAAGGCTGTCTGAGTCGCTGAGCAACCCCCCAGGAGAGCCGCAGAGCAACAGAAACAGCAGGAGGAACGCAGGCCGGGCCTGGGAGCAGAAGCCAGGGCCCGAGCAGCAGACGAGGAGTCGGCCATGCTTTGCACACTGACTGAGGGCTGCACGCTGGCGGCCTGTACCAGTGGGACTGCGGCCAGCTTGGGAAGCCTGGACACCGGGCTCCCATGCCCTGCCTTCTACAACTTGGGGCTTCAGTGTGTGGCCGGGCCACCTCCATGGGCAGATGGTTCGCTCAGAGTGGGTGAGTAGTACACGTTAGCAGGGAACCATTTCCCTGACTGGAAAATATTTGCACAGCTTCTTTTCTCTGAAAGCAGAGAGAGACAGCATTTATATTCCAGGTGAATAATTAACGGTATCTAATAAAGAAATAATGTAAAATGAATACTCAGCTTGATGTTGACATAAAGGGGAGGACAGTGCATGTACTTGAGGGCTATTCTGAGTGTCACATTCGTGGTGTCTTCTGTGCCTTCTTCCAAATGCACGGAGGCTTCAAGTTGATCTGAAGCACTGAAGACCCAAACCAAACGTGTTTAAGAAGGAGGCTGGATGTGAGGATAAAAGTCAAGGAGTTGTTTACCTTGAAGCCACTAAATGAAAGGATGAAGTGCCTATTGGAAGTAGATTAATAAAGAGCAAGATGGCATTAAACAAGTTGCTGGTAACTTCTGAAAGTCAGTGCTAGCCGTCTGCCTCTACGCTGGAACTTTCCTTCAGATGAAGCAGACCCTAGTAACTTCCCTTCCCTATTAATGATTACATATTCATCAATTATTTGTACTGACTGGGTCACTGCCATTGTCTTCACTGCTGTCAGTTATCTCCCGCTGGGGACAGACCTGCAGGATATTCGTGCCACCATTAAAAAGGCACCAACTGAGTTTTGACAAAAGGTGCAGAAGCAATTCAAAGGAGGAAGGATAGCTCTTTCAACAAATGGTGCTGGGGCAATTGGACGTCCAAGGCAAGAAACTGAACTTCAATTTGAACCTCACACTTTATACAAAAATTAACTCAATATGGATCATAAACTTAACTGTAAGAAAATAAAACTATAAATATTTTCGGAAAATAAATCTTCTGGGCCTGGGGCTAGAAGAATAATTCTTAAATTTGACACCAAAAGCACAGTTGATAAAAGGAAAAATTGTAAATTGCATCTGATCAATATGTAAAAGCTTCTCATGAAAGATCTTGTTAGGATGAAAGACAAAAGAGAGGGAGAAAACATTTGCAAGCTACATATCCAGCAAAATTCCAGAATATATAAAGAACTCTCAAAACTTAAGAGTAAAAGAATCAAAACAATCCAATTATAGAATGAGCAAAAGACATGAACAGACAGTTCATGGAAGAGGCGACATAGACTGCAAATAAGCACATGAAAAGATGTACAACATCACTGGCTGTTAAGAAATGCAAATCAAAACCACAAGGAGATATCACTACACGCTTATTGGAATAACTAAAGTAAAGACTAGTGACACCACCAAATTCTGGTAAGGCTGTGGAGAAATTGAGTCACTCATGCATTGCTAGTTGGAATATAAAATGGTACAGTCACTCTGGAAAAGTTTGGCAGTTTCTTATAGAACTAAACATGCAATTGTCACATGACCCAATAACTGCACACTTGGACATTTACTCCGGAGAAAACAAAACTTGTATTCATACAAAACCTGAACACAAATGTTTATAGCAGCTTTAGCTGTAATAACTCCAAACTGGAAACAAGTTATGTGACTGAATGGTTAAATTATGGTACAATCATATAATGGACTACTACTCAGAAAAAAAGAGAAAATAATATCATTGATGCACACGATTTGCATGAATCTCTAGGGAATTATACTGATTAAAAGCCCATCTGTAAAGGTTAAATATCGCATGATTCCATTTATGTAGCATTCTCGAAATGACAAAATTATAACGCTAGAGAACACATTAGTGATTATGGGGGGGCAGGGCGGAGACAGGATGTGGGGTAGAGAGGGAGATGCGTGTGGGTATGAAAGGGCAACAGGAGAGGTCTTTGCTGAACTGTTTTGTATCTTGACTGTGGCGATGGATACATGAACTTACACGTGTGGTACAAGTACATAAAACTAAATCCATACACACATACAAATAAGTACAAGTGAAGCTGGAGTGATCGTAATAAGATTAGTGGATTATCAACACTAATATTCTGGTTGTGATATTGTATTGTAGTTTTGCAAGACGTTACCATTGGGTAAAGGGTAAAAGGGAACTTCCCACATGATTTCTTACAAGTGCATGTAAATCCATGATTACCCCACATTCAAAGTTCATTAACGAAACACTGCCACTGACCTGACGGCAGGCTGCCTGCTCCGTTACAGTCAGGACTCTCAGACAGAAGCACGGCGTGGGATGACCTTGCTTCTCAGAGTGGCCTGAGCACCTGTGGTGCTGGCCCTGAGAGCGTGTCAGAAATGCAGAATCTCAGGCTCCACCCACGTCTCCTGACGCATAGTCTGCATGTTGACAAGCTCCTCAGATAATGTGGCTGCACACATTCAAGTTTGAGACACATTGTTCCGAAAGACTAGTCTTGCAAGCTTAAATGTGTAGTGTTGGCAGGAGCCGCACTGTTTCTTTGGCTTAAGCACCCTTTTCCTCTTTTTGAGGGAAGGACAAAAAGTCCTAACTTTTCTTGAAATCTAGCTGTTGTCCATATCACACATGATTCTCAATGAGATGGGTGTTATTACAATTACACCCCTCAGTTAACTGAGGCCCAGCCCGTCTAACTGAAAATCATGCACGGAAGATAGGTGACAGAAGGTCATAAACCAACTGTGACAGAGCTCCAGAAGAGAAAATGGAAACAATTAGAACTCAATGTCTGTTGACCTTTAAAAGGTGAGTATTCTGATTTTAAGAGGCTGAAAGGGTCTTACAGTGAATTACTTCTCTTAAAAAATGGAGAACACTCAGAGTTCATGTAACAACACTGAGTAAGAATCTAGTCTTTTGGGTCCTAGTTGAATATGTGCTGGAAGGTGAGTTTGTGCAAAAGGGCTGACGTCAGCTCACACTTGGTTTGCTCATGTGTAAGGCGGAGCTAATATTTTACAGGGGAGAAAACATGATGAGCGACAGGGAAACACTTTACTCTTTAAGAGGAAAATGTGGGAAGCCAAGACCACCACACGGTTCTGTAACAAAAATGTCCGAGGCTTTCCAGAGAGGCAGGCCACTCTCCTGACGAACAGTCATCACGCTTCACGGTAGAGAACGTGTATGGTACGGGCTGCCACACACTGGTTTACGCTAGACATTCAGTCCAGTAACCCCTTCTGGAGCGGGAACCGCACAGAGAGGGAGCACGTCCTCCTGAGCCCCGGGGGTGCGGTTGAGGGAGCTCCTACTCGCTCTGTTTGCAGTCAGGACAGATCCTGGATGTGCATCACAGGTTTTTATGGAAACAGGGACATCGACAGTCACAGAAATTTGCGTTTGCAGCTTGACTCCTCTTAGCGAATGTGACAGAATCCTATTGGCTACGAGCCAGCTGCAAAAGCAATGCCAAAGAGTTCACAGCTGAAAATACTGCAGACCCCCTATGGCTCTGCTCTTCTTTGGTGTTTGAGAAGAGGAGGTAATTGTCAGCAGATTTATGTACGTAGCCTTTGGGAAACAGAAATTTGTGTTTGCTTTCCAGCAATAAGCTGGACGCAGGGTGTCCTGCGACTGGTGACTGGCTGGGATTATTATGGTTCCTAGTACAGGGAATACTAGGCTCTTAAACTGCTTACTCAGGTGATGGAAAGCTGGTTAGTCATTATGGGGTCAGATAATGGAGTTGGTGGCCCCGCAGGAGGCAGGTGGGAGAGCATGTGAGTGGAAGAAACAGCGTGAGGGCAAGCATAGAGGTCGGAGCTCTCAAGCCAAGTGCTGAATATGGTCTTGGATGGTTCTTAACTTAGGGTCCATGGGTTACCGAGAGGTTCTCAGATTAGTTTCAAAAATTTCAGGAGCCCCTGAAATTGCACACAATTTAAAAAATGTTCATACGTATTTTTTAGTGGAGAAAAATGTCATATATTTTTAGTAGATTTTCAAAGGGTAGCACCTCAACTGTTAGGATAAGGAAAGCTCACGTACTGAAAAACAAACAAACAAAAAACGCTGGCTAACATTATTCCTCCCTTCACATTTTAGAAATATATTCCTCATAGAGCCAGACGCTTACCCTTGGGCATGCCATTTCAAAAGAAATGTCTGTTTACTAATAAACTTGTAGCCTTTATCTTAGATGAAAAGCATAGTATCCTAACCGTCCATACCGATTCCACTAGAATATGAGTGGTTTCACCCTGCAGCAGTTGGTGGCATGCCGGGAAGGGGAGCAGTTCTGCCTCAGACACACACACATCCCGACCTGCCAGAACTGTCAGGATTAGGAGCGAGCGACAGACAGCGGTGGGAGCACAGGCACACCTGGTGGCCTCGGAAGCTGTGAGAAACACAGGCGGTAATCTGATTAGCTGTGCTGTGCCACGACCATTTCTCATGGAATAAGGGTGTGATGGGGCCTTTAGGGGCCGTGCAGTATAGCCTTCCACTCAAAGAAAGAAACCTTTCTCCTCACTCAGGGCGATGGCATTCGAACGCTCTCTGAACTCTGTCACGTATAGTAATTGCTTGCCACTGCAAGCAGCCCGTTCCATAGACAGCTCTCACTACTGGTAAGATCTTTCAAATTAGTAGACTTTGTTATTATCCACAAAGATTTTATTTTTGAGTGCAGTGTAGGTTTACAGCAGCCTTGAGCAGGAAGTGCAGAGAGCTTCTTTCGTGTCGCCGTCCCCACGCCATTGCCTGTTTGTGTGCGTCAGCACTAGTGTGGTCCATGTGTTACAACTGATGAACGGATACTGATTATTAACTAAAGCCCGCAGTTTACATTAGGATTTACTCCATGGTTATACAGTTCTATGGTTTTTGACAAATGCATAACGATGTGAATCTACCATTACAATGTCACACAGAATAGCTTCATTGTCCTAAATACCCTGAGCTCTAACTACTCATCCCGACGTCCCTTCCCCACCATTGGCAACCACTGATCTTTTCACTGTCTCTACAGTTTTGCTTTTTCCAGGATGTCCTATGGTTGGAATCATACAGTGTGTGGCCTCTTTGGACTGGCTTCTTTTAGGTAGCAATATACAGTAAAGTTTCCTTCATGCCTTTTTGTTGCTTGATAGCTCATTTTTTTGGTCACTAAATAGTGCATTGTGTGGATGGACCACAGTTTATTTACCCATTTGTCTACTGAAAGACATCTTGGTTGCTTCCAAGTTTTGGCAATTATGAATAAAGCTGCCATAAATATCTGTGTTTATGGTTTTGTGTGGACATGCGTTTTCAACTTTAGGTAAATACCTAGGAGCGTGCTTGCTGGATCGGAGGGAGAGCCGATGTTTGGCTTTGTAAGAAATTGGCTGAACAGTTTTGCACAGTGGCTGCACTGTTTTGATTCCCATCAGAAATGAACGAGAGCTCCTGTTGCTCCACACGCTCGCGAGCATTTGATGTTGTCTGTGTTCTGAATTACAGCCGTCCCAATAAGGGTGCAACAAAGGTCTCTCTGTTGTTTTAACTGCATTTTCCTGATGACAAATGATGTCAAGCATACACTTACTCTCCACCTGTGTATCTTCTTTGGTGAAGAGTCTGTTCGATTCTTTCGATCAGTTTTTTTCTGTTTTTTCTTTTCTTTTCTTTTTTGATAATTGGGTTGTTTGTTTTGTTATTGTTGAGTTTTAAGAGTTCTTTGTATAGTTTGGATCAGAGTCCTTTATCAGATAGGTGTTTTGCAAATATTTTTTTTCCAGTCTGTGGCTTGTCTTTTCATTCTCTTAACTGGGACAGTATTTATTGTGGACCAAGGTTAAGTTAAATTTCATAACTGATCCTCAGTTTGTTTCCTGAAGCTACACAGGACAAATCTAACCCCTCTTCCATGCAGTGGACAATATTATCTGAAGACAATCATCAATCCCTCCCCATCATGATGCTTAATTTTCCCAGATCCCAAGTCCCTGAGGATGTCCTCGTCTTGGCAAGACACTGAGCTCCCTTCCCCATTGCTGTGGGCGCCTCTCTCGGGAGGAGCTCCATTTGTCAGAGTGCTTCTTAACAAGTAATGCCAAGAAGCAAAGCGAATACTGCAGATGTGTTTTGATTAACACAAATGAGAGTGGTACTGTGCATTCTGCTATTATTGTTATTATTATTGCGTTTTGAATTAGTTAAGTCCCAATGTTTGCTCATATTAAGTCATTTTCCTCAACTGTCTCCCAGCTCTTCTATATGACTCTCCCTGTCTCCCAGCTCTTCTATATGACTCTCCCTTTGTCTGTATTCAAGTGATCAAATATTTAAAACTTTTATTTAGAACTCTACATTTCTCTCTAGTACATTTGCAAAAAACTTTTGAATTGTACTTCCTGATTTCAAAAGCGCTTTTCCCCCCACTCTTCTTGCCTCATTTGATTCTCAT
Source organism: Rhinolophus sinicus (assembly GCF_057876585.1). Taxonomy (NCBI): domain Eukaryota; kingdom Metazoa; phylum Chordata; class Mammalia; order Chiroptera; family Rhinolophidae; genus Rhinolophus; species Rhinolophus sinicus. The sequence continues at coordinate 1,630,317 of NC_142507.1, read as the reverse complement.
AATCCCATGAGTGAGGCTTCTCAGATGTGATAATTCTCCTTTCGAGATGGGGTAACTGAGGTCTCAGCAAAGTAAGCAACGTGTCCAAGTCTACCAGAACAGTACGTGGAAGTCTGAAGATAAGAATCAAGTTACGTTCGTACCGCTTGTTTTAATCTATTATTCCACTCTATTATTCTATTTACCCTATCACAAACATATTAGCTTTCCTACCTTATTTTGTTTCCTTTCTAGATTTGGGACTTGTGTCATCTATGGCTTTCTCCTAGTCACTGAAAAAACTGTTGAGCTACACAATATAAAGTATAGAGTCTGTATTTATATCATTAGTGATCAGCTTTACACTGGTTCATTTATTAAAATTTAATAGGGGCACTTTTTCGGCTAATTATGAATTCACTGAACACATTTCTCCATTTCTTTGAAAAGATATACTAAGAGATTGTTAAACTCTTTTCTAAAATGAGGTTAACTGGGCTTTTTTGTTTTGTTTTACTAAACCCCATTTGCTATGTAGGACACCATTTTATTTCCTAAGTGCTCAAAAATCATGTTTAACAATCCGTTCCAGAGTCCCGCCAGGAATCAACATAAAACTGTGTGATGCATAATTTCCAGATTCTACATCATGTTCCTGAAAATTAATAAATTTACCCATTTTTATATACAGATTCAAATCATTTGTAAATGAAGATATTTCTAGATGGTATTTAGGTGTTCCTTGGAAACTAAGTATAAATACCATCTTCATCAGGGCAAAACGACCCTTCTGAGTCTACCTGTGTTGAGCAGGAACATGAGCCCAGGGTTGAGGATAAGTAACTCTCTTTAATGAGAGGAACAGGAAGCATATTTCAAGCTAGTACTGGGTGGTGGCTTTGACTAGGGCAAGGACAACTTTATACAAAGAGAGAAAATGACAGCCCATTGTTTAATTCCTTTGTTCCATTCCCTCCTTAGCACCTCCCCATGTTTGATGACATACAAAATTTCTCAATTAGGGAAAAGCTTTCCATTCCACAATTAGAATTAAGCATAATTTGATTTTTGGAGAGGGATTATATAATTTATGTAAAGATATAAATGACCAAGATCATTTTTTTCCCTGGAAGTAGATTTAGATGTTGGCGTGAGGTGTAAACGATGGAGTGGTGGTAGCGGTTAGTGTGTGGGGGTGGGTGGGGAGGAGGGGGTAGGGTGTCAGCTGGAAGGAGTGTTACGAACTTGAGATCTTCAATATGGGAGAAATGAAGAGGGTAAAACTAAGTTTGAAAAACATGACAAGGTGATGTTAAGGCCCTCTGTGGGCTGTGATCACAGGTTCTAACCACTTCGCACTGGACCCCCCAGAACACAGCAAGTGTACAATCAGGGCAATGAAGACAGCTTGTCATTGAAAATACTTTCCTTATCTCCCTTCCTTCTTCCTTCTCCCCCTTCTGAACTTCCTCATTCTGACTCCTCTGCCCGCCATGTGCCCCCAGACATTGGCCCCTCACCCACTTGGGCACGTAACTTACTGTCCTTCGTGCTGGGTTTGTTTCTCCCAGGTAATACTAGTTTCCTTAAGATGAGTGATCAATGACAGGGAGGTGATCACTTGGGCACCCCTGACATTTTGAAGTTTAATGAAGTAGTAGAATACCCCCACAATTTATTCTCCAACTGAGAGTTTAAGTTTTAAGTTCCTCTCAGTTTGAGCCTCTTTTCCTATTCCATTTATTGCAGCTCAGTGTCATACTGGAGATTATAACAGAATTAAAAAATCACCTTTCTTATCTTATATTGAGGTAATAAGTAATACTTTAATTATAAATTAATTGCCTCTTATTTTATAAATAAGCAATAAAACTACAACTACTGAATGTTAAAATGTTGCATCCGAGTACCATTTCCAATGAGCCATTCAGCAGTATCTATGGATTCTTGTTGCATAGCATCCTGGCCCAGGATAAATAATGAATGTCTTGACATTCACAATAATCAATAAAAGGAAACAGTGCTGAAAGCTTTCGAGTCCTTCATTGTTTGAAAACTGTAGATAGTTTGGAAAGAAGTTTAATTTCCCTATGTTCAATCTCAATGTATTAGATCCTTTTGCTAAATTATAGGGTGGTCAGAGTATTTTTTTGTACAGTGCTGACAATCTTCCAATCTTAGCAAGTGTTGAATCCTTTAATCTTCCTTCCCAGGCACTCTAAAAGGGGTGCTCATTGGAACCCAAAATGCAATTTTTCCCCTTTCCCATTTTTCGTCCTTCCTTATTTGTCCCCTCCACTCCTCTCTTTCCCTTCCTTCTCTTTCAATCCCAATCAAGCCAAATAAAATAACAAGACTACCACAAAATTTTGTTTAACATGTCTAAGTTCTTCTTTTAGTAATACAAAGACACTTAATTGCTTTAAATTTCTGTTTCAACTTCAAAAAAGGAGACCTAAGCATTTAGAAAACTAATTTCTAAAGAATAAGAGCAACATCCTCATGAGAAGTAATGTTTTTAAAGGATTTTTTCACTTAACTAATATAAATATTGGAAACGCTTTGTGCTAGTTTTAAAAAAAATTTGGCAGTGATTAACTCAGCTTTGTCTAAGCATTTGTATAACACCTTGGAAATTACTAATTTTCAAATAATTTTCAAATACTTATATACTCAGCCATTTTCAAATACTTATATACTCAGCACCATTTAACTGACCATAAGGAAATTTACCACTAGAGAATTTCCATCAATAAATATTTTCAACTAGTTGTATTTAAATGGTAGCTATATTAAAATTCTGGGTATTTTTCTTAGTGCAGGATTTATTTCTTTTATGTCAAATGCTATTTAGAAAAAGTTTCTCGGTTACAACCAACAAGATTAAACTATCTAAATTCTAACTTCTTTTCTCACCCCACCTCCAGTGCCTTCCGGTTATGGTATAAATCAAAACCAGAACAGCCCTAAAGTGGATGGATTGGTAGACCAAACGGAAAGAATGATTTTGGATATTTCCAAATTTTGATTATTTGCTTCTGCATAATTATCACGTTCAATATAATTTAAGATGTAAACAATATTGCAAATGCTGCATCCTGGCTCCACTAAAATCCCTGCCTCCTCAGCCTGGAAAACATGCTTCATTTCTTTTTTCTTTTTTTTAATATACTTTGATAGTCTATGAAAATTAACCATTGCACCTTAACAGCTACAAGCTCACAATTATCCAAATTGAAATTCATGCACACAGTGTGTATCCCTCCCTTCTTTTAGATGCTGACATTCCTTGGCTCTAGAAAAATCTCTTTGGCAAGCAGAAGGAAAGAGCATGGACTGGAATTTCAAATTTTTAAATCTAAAATTGCAAAATATGTCAACATTGATAATAGGACAGAGTTGACGGGATTACATTTCTTTCAGTGTTGAAGTATTTCCTGAAATTCATATGGGACTCTAATACTAATAACCCATATTTTTTGTGAATTTGGGTGCAGAAGATAAGCTTTGAAGGACATCTCAGACGTCTACTAATTCAACTCTACCTAAGCAAGAATGCTTTCCATCTCATATCTAGACAGATAATTATCCAGTCTTTCAGGATAGGACCTCTGTGGATTTCTTGAGGTAATTTAACAGACTAGAGAAACAGGAAGATGACAGTGCAGTAGTGTATTACCTGAAACATAGCTCCCTTACTCAATGGTCATTATCATGCCATCTCATGATAGGTTTGACCATATTTTTAATCATTCAGAAGCTAATCATTTGGAAATGGTCACTTCCCCTGCAGTATTTTTGTATTCTTTTGTTATGGATTTTACAGTTAAAAGACTTTACAATAACTTTTTAATTATTAAAAATTAGTAGTTGTTATTGAGGACTTGGGAAATACATCAAAATGAAGGAAGAGAAAATGATGAGTTTTAGGTGAATACAAAGAAAATCATTATTAATATTTAGTGTACATTCTTCAAGTCATTGTTCTTTATATAGGTTTGAAAACATATATTTGAGATTAGCTGATACGTACAACTCTGTATTCTCCTTTTTATTAATAACCTAACACTTTTTTGTTAGAATTTGCTTGTAAACATTTGAATGTATACACTATAAAATACTTCCTAATCTTTTAAAATATCATGACACACCTAGAAAACGACTACTTTTAAGACACTGCGGTGAACAGATGAAGCTGCTGGAGGCCAGAGGCCACCTCAGACCCCATTACCGTCTGAGGCCTGAGAGGACCAGCGCTTCTGAGATGCCGGCAGTGTGGCAGAGCCCACCAGTGGGGCAGTTCTTCCCATGGCTCCTGTGCAGGGGTCTATCATTGGACATTGACGAGGTATATACAGTTTGTGTCACTGTAAACAATGCTGCAAGATTAACTTCGACCATAAAGCTTTGTACACAGTTAAGGATATTTCCTTACAACTGTCGAAATCAAAAAGAAATGGAGACCAATCTTGAAAATTCCCTGAGCAGACAAAACCAGTTTAGTCGTGTAAGCAAAGCTTAACTCAGCTTAGTTTGCAAGACTAACTTGACCTGGGTCATTTCTTGCTTCTGCCTCTAGAAATTATAAGCCAAACTTGAACTGTTTCCAGGGTTGACATGAAGTGGCCCCTGCCCAATTCCCTGTCACTGAAGGAGAAATCCCAGTACTATGACCAGTGACTGTGAAGAATAAACTGCCGCTGCTTCTCACTACCTGAGCCGCATCCCAACAACACACCCTGTGCTCCAGGCTAGGCTTTGGTTTGAGTGCTTCCTGTTTGCAAACTGTCTTTTTGGTGTATGCACAGTAAACTTTTACTAATTGCTACTGTAGGGACTCGTGGGTTTCAATTGTTATTTCTGAATATTTTTACAGAATAAATTCTTAAAAATGGTAGCACTGAATATTTTTGAATATGGCTGTTTCTAAAAATTCTGATACATGCTGATTTTTTTAAGGTACACCATTAACATTTCAGAATGTCTATTTTACCTTCCCTTATCCAGCACTGGATATTCTTTAAAAAACATTTCAGCTAATTTGGTAGGCCAAAAAATGGCATGTAATTTTAATTAGCATTTTTTGGTAACTCTCAAGGTGAATGCTTTCATATTTACTTATAAGTCATTTTTTTACTTGTGAATTGCCCGTTTTGCAGTCATATTCTTTTTCTTATCTTTTTGTATGAGCTTTTCATATATTATATATGTGTAAACATTTTCTGTTTATTGCGTCTCTGCCCATGTTTTTTTTAAAATAGAAAAGTTTTCATTTTGATATAGTTGGATTATCCACATTTTCCTTTGTCATTTCTTCCAGCTTAGAAAGTGCTCCATATATTTGATATTCAATCTTCTCATAATTTTTGAAAGTTGATTTTGTTTTAAATTTTATCCATCTGAAATCTATTTGGCTCCTTGGCCTGCTGTGAGGATCTAAATACATCTCCTTTTCTTCCAAAGAGCTCACCACTTAACAACACAGTTCTTTGAACAATCGTTGATGTTCTTGTTATTTTTTGTCATCTTCATTTTCCTTTACTGCATTATTTTTTACCTATTAATCATATTCTTATTTCAAACAAGGTTAATTACGCACCACACACGTCCAAATATATATAATAGCATATGCTTCTTTATTCACAGCTTGACTACAAGGGTTCTTTTCCTTCTACTTACAGGCACAGTCAGAATGAAAAAGGTTTGCATGGTATTGTGTTAGCAAAGAGAGATGGGGTCGGGTGGGTAAGAGAAAAAAATGAGAGCCTTTAGATAATTTATTTTTCCATAATAGGAATTCACTGAGTGCATACAATTTAATTTCTTTTCTATCGTTTCCTTCTACCTCTTGTCTTTGTTTTTCTTTGATCTCTTAGCTTTGCAAGTTTTTCCAACAATGTCGGCGGCTGCATGACATCTAGTGGACAGGCGCTAGAGGGCAGTGTAAGCGCATGCTTATGGTGGAAACTTGACACTGCTCTGAGCTCTGCATAGTTCTGAGCAGAGTTCAAGCTTTGTTGTGACTGAGGGCTGCTGTGCCTTTTTAAAAATTTAATCTGCGCTTTGGTTCAGCCATTCCCTGCACTGTAGGTGCCAGTGCTGGGCAGAGCATTGTACATGCCAGAGAGACTGTACAACCAATCTTTTGGTTTTATATTATGATCCTGTTCATTCATTCATTCATTCCTTTGTTTGTTCGTATTTTCCAACAAAGAGTGAGTAGCTATGGTGTTATATCTGAGTGTTGGAATGATTTTTACTTTTATTTTGTGCTGTTTTTCAAATTTCCTACAGTGGACATATGTAAAATATAAGATAGAATAAATGCTTTTAAATGAATATGTATTCTTTCCAGCAGTCAGAACTTCCTGCAAATCATTAAAAGAACTGTGTTTGTGACAGGACAGCAGAGGAGGAAAAACCCCTCAGGCTGTACTTCCCTGTGTCGCTCACCAGGGATGCTGTACAGCATTGACAGAACCAATGGGCAGCGCAGCTTGAGAAGAAAACACAAATGGGAGTCAGCGGAAAGCAGGCCTACTTGAGGACGCCTGGGTGGGAAGTGCTGCCCTGCTGCTCCTCACCCTGAAAGCCTTATAGCTTGTGCCACTTCCTTGCAGGCCCTGAAGGATTTTGCACTCACGCTTTGGAGACCGCACTGGGGCCTTGGTGGGTGGTTCCTCCCTAGCGAGTGATGCCTCACTAGTCACTGGGGGCTGCGACGGTGAGCTCTGTGCCAGGGGCACTGTAGCAGTGATGTGTGCCATGGGGGGGATGCAGAATACAGTGTCACTGATTAGTCTACAGCTCCTCCGAGAGTGCTAGTCTTAAATAAATTATCATCTAAATTGAATTTCCTCGGTCTAGCTGGGCACCTGACTTATTTTTAACATTGTTACACTGGAAAAAATACATTAGGAGTTCCAAACAACTAGTGACTTTCAAAACACCGTGGATATATATTTTTTTATTTGAGGGCTCATCTGTGTGAGCAAATGACAGGGCGGTAGTCAGTCTCTTTCATTCTGGGTCACTAGCAACCCAGGAACCAGAACTGTGGTTTTAGCAACTACACTGAAGGAAAGAGGAGAGTAACAAATTAGATCTGGAATTAATTTCAAGTAGCCCATGTCCGAGCATTTACAAGCTACCCACAGGTGATAAGCCCTTCCTCACGCTTCTCAAAAAGGATCTTGGAAGAAGCAAATTGCCTAGGAATTCTAATTATCTGCTGGAGTCCTTCGCCAGTATTTCACTTTAAGTAGAATTCTCATCTGTATTTCTGTCAGTGAGCAAGCAGCTTTTTTCTTGGCTAATTAAATCGCAGGTCTAAGGCAGTTTTCATTTTCATTGTTTAAGTTTTGTTCAGTCTTTTACTGTATTTACCTGCCAAAATTATTCGATGGGTCAGTAAGCATTTAAGTTCTCCAGAATGAATAAGCCTCGGGTGTGAATAAAAGTCCCTCCAACAACGTCCACATTCTCATCCTGGGACCCTTGGTATGTTATGTATGTTGTGCTGTTACATTGTTATACGTTATCTTGTGATGTCGTATTATGTTATGCTATATGTTATGTTATGTTGTGCTGTTATGTTATTTGTTATCTTGTGATGTCATATTATGTTATGCTATACGTTATGTTACGTTGTGCTGTTATATGTTATCTTGTGATGTCATATTATGTTATGCTATACGTTATGTTATGTTGTGCTGTTATGTTATGTTATATGTTATCTTGTGATGGCGTATTATGTTATGCTATATGTTATGTTGTGCTGTTATGTTATGTTATATGTTATCTTGTGATGGCGTATTATGTTATGCTATATGTTATGTTATGTTGTGGTGTTATGTTATGTTAATGGCAAAAGGAACTTTGCAGGTTACAGACTTTAAAATGGGGACATTATCCTGGTGGGCCCAATCGAATCATGTAAAGCCTCCTTCCCTGGGTGCAAGCAGAGAGGTGCTGCAGAAAAAAACACACAAAATTGTCAAATCCAAAAACTGAGGAAAGACGGGACATCAGGGACACACCCGATGGGACTACCGGAGGACTCAGGAGTGACAGCCTGAGAGCTGCTGGGATGAGTCACAGGTTCACACCTGGTGCCAGGGGCCTGTCCTTAGGTGGGCAGTGAGCTGGGCAGCTGTATTTGGCCCAGTGCACAGAGTGGATGCAAAAAGCGAGGGCACAGATTAGGAGCAGTGGGTGATGCAGAACCAGGGGCGACCTGCAGAAACGCAGACCAAGCTGGCGCTGCTGCTGTTATACTGGGCTGGAGCTTCCCCCAGTCACTGCCAAGAAGACTGTCAGCTTTGTAACTTTCTTCACCCAGGCCCTACACTAAGAGAGAGCTAAGTCTGGTGACCCAATTACAGTTGCCTATATAAATTACCTCTCAGTAATCAGAATCGGAAGTTCCTTTCATATTGCACTTTATACTTCTCAGTGAATGGTTTTAAAATTGTCTTCATAAAGCAGGGAATGAAGTACTTTTTCAGGCCCTATTAAAACCAAGTGTCTGATCTAAGGAGACGAGACTGACGATGGGATTGAGTAAAGATTGCTGTGCCTACAGGGGCCGACCAGGCAAACAGCCCCTCTTCCCCTCGGATTAATGTCTGAACAGGCCTATTTAAGTCTACGTGAACCATATGTTACATTTCCAGTTCCTTTCAAAACACGGTTGGTACGGTTTAAGCAAAGCATTCATTACTTTAAAAAAGCCCTGATTCTAATTTTAAAAGTATGTGAATAAATGTATTGCTCATTAGTGCGAGAAAAACACTGCACTGAGCTCCAAGTGGGTAAAAGTGCAGCAGCCCTGAGAGCCCGGCCACGTGGCCAGCACTGAGCCCCAGGCCCGGGTGGAAGCAGAACCTTTCTCCAATTAGCGGTGCCCTGAAGAGAAGGTTCCTGTGCCCCCAACGTCGGGTGCTTTTGTTCCATGGCCCGATGCCCACTCAAGGCCAGACTTAAATCATCGTTTTCCTTCCATCTGAGTCTCAAATCACGTCCCAGATTCTGGGGGTGAACAGCTAGTGCAATCACCTCCTGATTACAGTGGTTTCTCCAAATCTGGTTATCACAGGAGTCATTAGAATGACTGCAGTCGAAACCAACGGTTGTAGAGAGGAAATCGAATGCATAACTTGTACTCCTTATACTTGTGGAATCAGCTAAAGTGTAAGGGTCCAATTTTGTCCTTGACCCCAAATAGCTTAAAAGCACATTAAATTGTGAAGTTGCTGTGAACCATTGGAAAGAGTTGGTGGTATTTTGTGATAAAAATATTGTAAAGTTAGACATGTAGCTCAATCAAATATATTCGTGGAAGGAGATGTACAGAGTTACTTACTTAAGAGAAACTGATAGCACGTTCAACTTAAGAATTTTAAGAATGGAGTCACAAACTTATGGGGAAACATTATCTTCTCTCTAAAATTATATAATTTGGAGACTCTGCTCATTCATTCAGTATTTATTTATAAATTTAGAAGCAAACGATGACGTCCTACCCTCAAGTGTCTAGTAGGGAGAGACAAAATATGGACATTTCAAAAATACAGACTAAGCCTGGCAATGTTGAATGCTCCAGAGGAAAACACACCAGGGCGAGGGAGCTGGGGACTGAAAGGGACCGCTGCTTGCTATCGCATGGTCAGGGATGGCCCCTCCCATAGGTGGTATCTGAGCAGAGACTTGGGGAGCCGTGAGGGTTTCTCTGAGGGCAGGCTGTCCAGTGTGGCCAGCTCAGAGTGTGAGGGTGAGTGTGGGACTTAGGTCAGAGGGCCAGTGGGAGGTAACGGGGCAGGTAATGGAGGACCGGGGGCCATTGTGGGCCATCGTGAGGACTTTGGCTTTCACTCAGCATGAGATGGGAAGCCAGTGGAGAGACTGGAGGAGAAAGGGATGACTTACTTGCATTTCAACGTGCTCACCCGGGCTGCTCTGCTGAATACAGACCACAGCGGGGTGAAGACTAGAGGTGACGTGACTGGTTTGGGGGAGCATTCCAATAGTGACGTGAGAGATGACAAACTAGGGGAGCGGCAGTGGAGGTGTTGAGATATGGTAAAACTGTGAATATATCCCAAAGGAGGGGTCAACGGGGTTTACTGTTGGGTTAGCTATAGTGTCTGAGAGAACAGGGTGGATTTTGGGCTTGAGCAAATGAAAGCATGAAGGTGCCTTATACTGAGATGGGGAAGACTGGAGAAGGCAGATTGGGAAGAAGTCAGGGAAATGAAGAGACGGGTTTGGACATGTGGATTCTGACATGTTGACTAGACACTGAAGCGGAGATATGTAGGCAGCTGGTATTAGAAACGGGGGTTCTGGGGGTAGCCCCAGCCTGGAGATCCAAGTTTGGGGGTCATCAGGGTGTCAGCATTGCTTAAAGCCATAGAACCAGATAAAATCATGGCTAAGAGAACAGAGGTAGAGCAGAGAAGGGGACTGAGGACCATGCTTGGGGCCGTCACATTTGGGGAGATGAGGAGGAGCCACCATGAACAGCAAGGAGTGGCCAGTGAGCTGGGGTGTCATTCCCAGAATGGCATCTGGGGAGTCAAATGCAGACAGTGTTTCAAGGAGTGAGGGAGCACCTGTGATTGCTGCTGACAGGTGGCAAAGCAGAACCGAAGACTGGCCACTGCACCACAGAGTACAGGGCATTGGTGAACGTGGCAGAAGTAGTCAAAGCCAACGAAAACGTTTGTAAAAGTAGATAAAAGCTGGAGGAATGAAGGTATGAAATCCTGCTGAAACGGGCTCAGGACACGGGAGGAAAGGAAGAAGTGACATGTAGGAAAAGTGAATTAGGTAACTGCTTAGAGGACATGTGCGGTAAAGGCGAGCAGCGAGACAGGGTAACATGGGTCACGGAGCAAGAGGAGAGAGGAGCACATGGAGCTCAGGGAGGCATTTTGTTGTTGTTTAAATGCAGGAAATGTTCAAAATGTTGATATGCTTATCAAAATGAGCCAACAGAGAGAGAACAAGGTCAACGCTGCCGGGGAGAAAGGACATGGCTGCCGGAGTGACGTTGGTGAGTAGGTGAGGGAAGGTCAGCCCAGTGGAAGGTCAGCCCAGTGGAAGGTCAGCCCAGTGGAGGACTTGACCTCACACACTGTTATGCCCAGGTGGAAACGAGTCAGCAGTCCAGGCAGAAGCCATTTTCCTATCTGGCTGTTGGAACATAAACTAGTTGCTAAACGAGTTCTCGTCTCAGCAGAATTGGGGTGAACATTTATTGAAGTAGAATTACTAGACATGGGAGCTTTCAGGTTTATGGAACAGACTGTCCAGATACTATGGGATGCTGGAAGAGGGTAGTAAGAAGTGAAAACATTACCTTCCACATAAAGGAAGAACTGTCAAGACATTTTGTGCCTAATGAAACAGCAATATTTGAAAACGATTCTTATATTTAAAACAAGAACTAAATTTAAGCTTAACACTATACTCAAAGTTTCCATTAGAAACTTAAAAAAAAAAATTGTTTTACTTTGCGATTCCCCATCTAGGAACTGACTTGGAGTGGAACAAAACACAGTGTTTTACTCACAAAGCGATTACGTTCCACCGCGTATAGTAAGCGCCAGGCCCTGTGCTAAACATCTGAGAGAGAGCTGTGACTCCCCCTGGCAGCTGCCTCACTGGAGCCCACAAGTGAAGTCCCCACACCTTTGCTGGCTGACTTGCTGAGACACCCCGTCCCTTCCTTGCTCAAAGGCTGGGAGAGAGGATGGGGTGTCTGAGAAACCCCCATTCCCCGCCATTCCCCACCAAGGCCCTATAGGCTGCTCATCACACTGCTGTCTTCAGCTTCACCACGGAGCCTTTTTGCTGCTCCTTGAAAATCTACATTCTGCAAATCAACGTCTGTCTCTCACTAGGTGGAAATCTTCTTTCCCAAATGATTCAGCTCGCCTGCTACCTGGTAGCCCCTCTCCCCATCTGTCCTCCTGCGTCTCATCCTGTCCTTTTTCCTACTGATAGCAGTCCTGGGGGGACCAATCGCTCTCTTCTCCCCAAGGGAAGAAAGACTTTAAGAAACATGAGGAGCCATCCATTTATCCTCTCACAATGGGGAGCTTCCCTGTTACCTATTTTAACCAGTTCTTCCTGCCTCCATCAATCAATTAACTTTCAAATAGAATCAATAAAACCTCTCTTTTAGGCTCTTGCTATTGATGCATATCTGGCCTACAAGGAGTGCGTTAAAGAGACTGGCTACAAATAAAAAAATGCTATGATAAACCCATACACTATAAACCCCAACCCTAAATATAACAAAAATAGCGTGATGGCCATCCAATCACAGTTGATGGCCATTTACTACCTGAGCCAGCACCTTTCTACATGAGGCCAAGAGCCTGGAAACTGCACTCCTGGTTCTGTCCCCACAGTGTTCCTTTCTAAGTGCTTTCTAATTTCACTCATGATTTATTTTTTGACCCAAGGGTCACTTAAAAGTGTGTTTTAAATTTTACTATGTGTTTTTTCCCCCAAACTTTTAGTTTTTTAGAAAACTAACTTCTAGTGCTATTGCATAGTGGTTAGAAAATACATTCAATACGATAGAGAAGGTTAAAAATGTGTTGAGACTCACTTTATATCCCAGGGAAATGATTCGCCAGCCTGACTGCATCAGGATCACCTGGGGATGCCTAAGACATGCTAGTGCTTGCAACCCACTCCACACCCGTGACATCACCATCACTGTGGTGGGAATGCAAACATTTGTATTTTTAAAGCACTCCCGAGGAGATCTTACAGTGTACTTTGCAGAGTATATGGTCAATTTTTGCATAAATTCTATGTAAGCCTGAAATAACTGTGTATTCTTCAGTTAACTTGATAGAAGCAATTAAATCTAAATGTCTAGATTTAATGTAATTGTGTTGTTCAAATATACTATATCTTTAGTGACTTTTATAAAGCTTGGTCCATTAATAAATAAAGAGAAGTATTTAAAAATCACCTCTAGGAGCATGAAATTATCGATTTCATTGCGTAATTGATAGAATTGCACTCTCTCTCATCTATCATCTTAAGTATTAAAACCATGTAAGTTTAGGATATGGAGGTTAAATACTGTTTTAATTAATTTAGTATTTTTCAAAGCTATTTTAACATGCATGTTTAATTAAGAAGTTCTAAAATTAATCGAACCTTTAATTCTTTTGTATGCCTACCACCCCACTGTAGAGGAAACAATTTAGTTCTATCTCATTTTCTACTCTCAATTTAGTCATTATTGTAACTGTTTTATGGTGTCAATGTTTGTTTCTATTTATCCACATGCTTGCCTTTTTCTCTGCTCATTTCTTGATTCTCTGTGCTGGACTGTCTGTTTGCAATCAGTAGTGTTTTTGCTCCTTTTTGCACTCTCCCGTGTTACTGCAGTGGCTGGAAACCTGGGAACCTTATTTTTAAGAATCCCTCGCCAGGAGGGTTCTGATTTAGAGCACACCGGTGAGAGAAAACTAGATGGAAGCAGATAGGAAGACACAGCTCATTTGTCATCTGGCAGAAGACAGAACACACTTCCTGGAGCCAGCAGCAACTTCTTGAACCTTCTTCAGACTCCACAGTTTACTGCTAGTCTCCAGCTTTGAAGTTAAGGGACAGCTGTGTTTTGGCAGCCACTTTTTGCATTTTCCTAATTTCTGGGTTGTAATCTCCACCCTTGAACTTTAACTCCACCCTTTAACTCCTACCCATTATGACAATTTTTAAACACTGAATTTCTTGTATTTACATTCTCCTTGAAATATTTATAAGAAATTATTTTTTCCTGACTGAATCTTGATTAATCCAATTGTCTCCCCTTCTCAGACCAGTTTTCTCCTCCCTTCAAGTATTCATTAAAATTTTTCTAAGCTCACTTCATTTTTGCTTGACTGAAAATGTCTGTATTTTACCTTCATTTTTGAATAATAATTTTGCCAGGTATAGAATTCTAGGTTGACCGTTACACTCAGAATCATGATAATGCCATTCTACTGTCTACTGGTTTCCATGGTTACCGTTGAGAAGTCAGAAAATAGTTTACTTCTCCTATTTTCAGTACCCGGTGTGTATTCTCTCTGGTACTTTTAAGCTTCACTACAATGTATGTCAGATCAAGTCGTTTTATTTATGCTGATTTGCATTCATTTGGTTACTGAATCTGAGAATTAGTCTTTCATACAATTGCGCTACCTCTTTGAATACTGATTTTCCACCATTCCATTTGCTATCTCCTCTGGGATTCTCATCATATGCCTTTGTACCTTCTCACACTTCCTTCCGTGCTTCATAATCTCTCTCTCTATTTTCCATCTTTTTTTCCTATGGTGGAATTCTAGGTGACTTATTTGGTCTATTATCTATTTTACTCACTTTTGAACTCTGTCTAATCTTCTGTCTAGCTTTCTAATTTTAGAGATTATATTTTCCATTTCTTGACATTCTGCTTAGTTCATTTGCAAAAATGCCTTGCCAATTTTGACAATTTCTTGTTGCTTTGTCTTGTTTTCAAACTTCTCCCTTGTTTCCTTAAATATACTTATTTTTTATTCCGTTTTTGATAATTTAATCATTGGCACATATTAAGGTCTGATTCTGTAGTTTGTTTCTGTTGTCTTGTTCACAATTTCTCTCTTCATCTGTTTAGTAATTTTTGACTGTGAATTCATGTTTATTGGAATTTTATCTATAGGAATACTTTGAGACCTGATTTTAAAATTCTTTTTCCTCCACTGGTGTTGGTTTTGGAAGATGTCTGGGCTCTCCAATTTAATCATTTTACATACATAATTTTAAAGCCTCATTTTTCTTCCAGGATACAAATGTCATAGGAATTCTGATTCCAGATCTATTTAAATATTGGCTCATGGTTAAGAATTCCCTTTCTTCCCTCTCCTTCCTTTCCCTTGCTTTCCCTTTTGTCTCCTCCTCTCCCCCATTTCAATTTCCTCCCCTCTCCTCTCCTCTCTGCTCTTCTTTCCGCCCCCCCACTCCCCACCGCATTTCAAATTTCTTCTTTATTTTCCACTCAGAGCCAGGACAAAGGCAAGTATTATTCCCACTGTTTCTCTCTGAGGGACAATTTGCCTTCCAGTGGGTTTACCCTTTGGAATCCCAGTATTATGGACGAGCCTCTAACCTGTCCTTGTATCCAGTTTAATCCCAGGTTTTGTCTTACTGATGACACATTTAAAATTAGATCTAGTTTGGAATAAATCCTTAGAGAAAACACTAGTTCTTAAAACTTTCTAACAATAGAATTTAGTTTTCACAAGCTCAGACATGCATTCAAATGTAGGTTTTATATTTTATGTAGTATTTTTAATTATATTCTCCTGAATATATTTTCTGTAAACATTTATTCTGCCATATTGCTAGAAATAGAACTTAGCAATTATTATTAAAAATAAATTACCAATCTGTTGTTAAAAGTGTTTGCAACGCCTAATTACAAAAGCGTTGCTTACCATAGAAGGGAATTTTAATTTGGGGCTAAAAGTAATAGTTTATCATTTTTATTATGCATTCCACAAGCTAGGCACATACATAGCTTATTTTCCCTTTTTTACAAGCTTATAAGTTATTGTAGTATAAATTGTATTTCATATTTGTAACCTTGATAGTGGATATTCCTTTTCCATTTCAACTATAAAGTCACATATGGATTTTTAAGCATCTTTACTGAGTGATTCTCGCTTTTTCTAGCTACAAGACAATAAACGTCAGTGTTCATGAGTGCTGATAAGAGTCTGAATTCCATTCTGCTCTCATGGTTCCTGCTGTGAAATGACTGCCTATTTTAAAACCTCCCAGATAGAGACTGATTGCTGTGATGAAGCACGAAGACTATTCATGGAAATAACCTTCCCTCTCAGCGTTACAGGTAGCAGTGGAGATGAAGAGTCAACACTCTTCTGTACAAGTCAGTCTTGCGGGGTGTCCTGGTCACGGACAGCGAATGTCTCACTCACTTGCTTTTTCATCATTTAATCACTTAACCCATCAGCCACTCACCTTTGTCTCCTCTTCCAGACATAGCTGTTTGACGTTTCCAGGAAAAACACATCTTCTTTTGCTTGCTATTCATTAGTGTCCATCAAAATATACATTTTTATATATTAAAAAATAAGAATGTGCTGAGACGAAATGCCAGAAACAGGCTGTTTTTCTTGGTAATAGACAAATGGCATCAATGGGACTTCCCAGGGGTGAAACTCCATGTTTTTCAGAAACGAAATGATTCATCTGACAAGACAACAAATTTATTGCTTTTTGGGGGGAAGATTTGCCAAGAATTTCTTTCTTCTGGATAGACAATTTTAAAATGTGAAAGGATATCAAAAGAAAGAATAAAGAAAGCAAGCTAGTTTAACGCAAATGGATTCATCAGAAATGTAGACATGTAATACTTGGGTATCCTGAAAAAAATCTCCTCCTGAGCTGACATGTATTTGAGATAAGTATTATTACTGTGGCTGGGAAATTAGTCTTAGGCTCCATTTAGAATCTTATTGAGGGCTGAATGAAAAAAAAAATCACAGGTGTGATTTTTGTTTTATGAAAGTCACATCTTTATAATAATAATGTAAACTTGACTCGCTTTTTTCTTTTTGTTTTTATAAATATAATAGCTAAGCAGACATAATAAGTGTATTTGGCTTAAACACATACCCACACTCTTTTATCCTGACAAAATGGTGTTTGAGACAAGGGCACAAGGGAATGAATCTTTACAAACAGGACTCTGACCTTTGTGAACAGTTAACAGCAGACGTTCTGTCCTGTGGCAGGATGAAGACGAAGAACCTGGTGATGTACGCCTAAGAGCACAGAGGTTCTAAGTGAAAGACTTCAGGGCGATATGATAGCTTAGTCAGTTCAGGCTTCTATAATGCGGCACTATGGACGGTTGGCATATAAATAACAGATACTTGTTTCTCACAGTTCTGGAGGCTGAAGTCCAAGATCAACGTGCCAGCACGGCTGGGTTCTGGGGCGATCCTGCTCCTGGGGTGCAGGATTCTTATTGTATCTTCAGAGTGGAAAGAGGGCAAGGGAGCTCTCTGGGCCCCTTTCATAAGAGCACCCATTCATGAAGGGGCCACCCGCATGGAATCATCACCTCCTAATACCCTCACACTGCGGGTTAGGGCTTCAACATACGAATTTTGAGAGAACACAAGCATTCAGTCCACTGCAGGCAACATGGGAGGACAATGTGAAATGGTAAGAAGAGACTGTACTTTAGCATCTGAAAAGTCAGGGCTTGGAGTTTCAATTCTCTTATGTGAGTAATGGAGATGGTGTGACGGTTAATTTTATATGTCAGCTTGACTGGGCTGCAGGATGTCCGGGTAAAGGAACCATTATTCTGGGCGTGTCTGTGAGGGTGCTTCTGGATGAGATGGGCATTGACTAAAGCACACTGCCCTCTCTGAGGTGGGTGGCCTCATCTAATCAGCTGAAGGCCTGGGCAGAACAGAACGGCTGTCCCTCACACGAGTAGTAGGTGACTCCATCTGCCTGACTGAGCTGGGACATGGTCTCTTCCTGCCTTCTGACTTGAACTGAAATACTGGCACTTCTTGGCTTTCAAACCTGCGAGTTTTAGAACTGGAACTAAGCCATCACTTCTCCCAGTTCCCAGGCCTTCACACTCAGCCTGAATTACACCATTGGCTCTCCTGGGTTTCCAGCTCCCTGACTGGAGATGTTGGGAGTTCTCAGCCTCCCTAATCACGTGAGCCAGTCCTTTATAATAAAACTCACTCTATCTATCTATCTATCTATCTATCTATCTATCTAATCAATCAATCAATCAATCAATCATCCATCCATACATCCATCCACCCATCCATCTTGTTGGTTTTCTGGTATCCACCTCTGCCCATCTCTGAGTGTGATAGAAACTAACGGTGTAATCAATAATATTACACTGTACTTCACACAGAGAGAGAGTAAAACCCACAACACACATTCTCCCCAATATTTACTGATCAGCCTGATCACATAATCCTTATTCAGCCCAAGGCTTAGGCTAGAGGACAAGGCAAATGCATTTAGAATGAGAAACCTACTTTAAAATTTTATTGATGAATAATCTAACTTTTTCAAAATTTAAAAAATTGAGGTGAGAATCAGTCACTCACATAGCATCTATATTTACTGCCAGCAATCAATCAGATCCTTGATGTTTTTCTGGAAAAAAGAGCATTTTAAAATCCGACCTTGCCCAAGGTTGAAGGTGTTGACTTTTAATAATTGCAAATACCAAATGATCTTAACTCACTGAAAGCATTATGAAATAATACTTTTAACAGGAAGTTATTTTATCATTGGTATTTTCTAATGATGTATTAATAAAAGGCTGCCCTCTAGGATTCTAGATGTGATACCACTGATGTCCAGGAAATCAACAGGACGGCTTTGGTAACTTCTACATAGTACTGGAACATGAGGATTCCAATGTCATATTAGTCACAAGTGACACTGGAACTCCCAGTGACCCTTTTAAGTTGCTCCTTCAATGTAGCTGTTTTTTACTCAGTCCTGAGGAAAAGTATGACCAGCCATCTAATAAGAAAGTGAGAGCTTTAGATTGTCTTGGATCTACTCAGATTGTCAATAATTCTCAAACCACTTTGCTGTCACATTGCAGAAAAGAATAATCAATTATTCCAGAGAATAATCAATCCACAAGTACAGCAGACTGAAACAGGACTGTGTGACTGGAGCAGGAAGATGGGGAGGTAGGAGAGAAATTGTGTGTTGGGAGAGGACAAGTAAAAACAGGTGGGACAGAGAAGGTGGGGCAGGCCTTCCAGGCCACAGCAGGGAGTTCTGTGTTTGGAGATACGCTGATCGACCCACTTTCTGGGTAATTGAAAGGCTTCCATTTGCACCTTTCAGTAGCGTGAAAGTACCATCCTGGGGATGGATATGGGTTAAGAAGACTGCATATCTAAAAATGTTACTTTTTTAGGTCTTTGAAAATTTACCTATCAACAGTGGTTATTACAAAAAATTAAATATACTACAATAAATGCTAAGAAGAGAGATTGGCTTAGAAGTTTAGCTACTGATTCAAGGTGAACTGTGTGTACTGGTGGGAGGGAGGAAGAGGCGCGCTCTGGAATTTGGATCCTTTGCAGCCTGGTACTGGCTGCGGGGCCCTGTTACTACAGGCACAGGACTGACCTCTTCGTGCCTTGGCTGCTTACCTGTGGAGTGAAAACAATAACGACCCACCAATCAGACTGCAAACCATTTGTAAACACCAACAGTGATAAAAATAATAGAAATAATTACTTACCCCAGTTGTAAGATTCTTCATCTTCTCTCTGCCAAGTTTAAATTTTGTTAAACAGCATCTTTTTGTGTGTGTGGTAGAGTTTGTGTTTATTTTCACATGCAGCCAAATCTGTGCTTACTGAAAATACACTCTTTCTGACGCCCGTTGTTCAATCTGCAGGACACAGGTCCTTGACTTGCCTGGTAACTAACGCCTATTGGCAGCACACATTTTAACACAGTGGAGGAAGTGTGGAGAGCAAAGGGGGTGGGGGCGAGGGAGGAGGTACTTTTAACTTCTTTTTAAATGGCAACTCTTGTTGCTTGTTAAATATGAAGAGTGCACTTTTACTGTTTCATAAACCCATTGCAATTATATTAACTATAGTTAAGCCATTCCAATTGCAACAGCAGGCACATAATAACATGCCAACAAGTGGCAATGTGAATGGCTCCTAGTTGCGTTTTATTGTGGATTCAATGCTTCACACTGAAATCACCATCTCTTTTGTGATATTTCCAATAAGTTTGTGGGAAGTATTTATAAAACTGTATTCATTCAGTGGCATAAAGATTACCCGTTTCTCTAATTATACTTGGTTATCATGCCAGGTTTTCTTTAGCAGATAAAAGGAAGTAATAATCTACCTTCTGGAACAATAAAATATTTACAGAATTGAAATAGCTATTTCTTTGTGAATTTGGACAAGAATCATACATCCTCTTCAATTCCTTCTTCTCAGAATTCCTACCTAGTAAATATGCAGGCTGTTTCTCTTGGTGAGATTTGACCCACAGTCAAATGGCTGCCTAGATCCTGGTTAGCAGCCAGGAGTGGCTGGTCAGGGACAGTGAGCTGGACAGAACGCTTTCAGTCCTGGCCAGTTCCCTCATATTATGTGACCACTGTAGCTCCCCTGCCCTTAGCTCAGCTAAGTGGGGGAATGAGGGAATTTTCCAGTGCAGTCTCTAACACGTACGAAGCGCTTTATCGAATTCTCACCTTATTAGAGCCTCTTTCTCAGTCTCCTTTTCCCTCTGCTCTGGCTTTGTTCTGATTAGCTCTGCTGGACTCTGAGGATCAGGGTTTGTGGTCAGGTCTCTGAGGGAATTCTTCTTGGAGAATTTACCTATGGAAAGGAAACAACATATTTGCCACTTTGGACACAGCTGTATTCAACAACGTAAGCTACAGAGATACTGCTGGTTTTCCCAGAATAGGCTTTTTGGGTACCCCTCCCCCAGGATTCCTGATAAACAAAGAGGGACCTTAGCAGGAGAAGTTAACCTGCAGACACCTTCAGGCTGATGAAAAATATACTTAAAGTCGGTGTGTTATGTAACAAAAAGTTCATATAATGTATTTCTTTTTGAAATTAACAGAGCGGAGGAATCATAATTCAAAAGACACTTGCGGTTCTGTTAAAGTAGTCATAATTTATGGCTGAAATAGACACATCATAAAATTCAGAAAAATCAAATAGGCAGAAATGATGTCATTGACATTATTTTAGAATTTTGGATTCTATTTTTTAATGCAATCAAATATCTACTTTGATCATTTTTAGCTATGACATTTTTTCTGAAGAAGCAACACAAACTAATACCTATGTACTGGCTTCATTTTCAGTTAAATAATTAAAATGTCCCTTTAAGTCCACAAATGTAATTTCCAATTAATGTAATTTAAATTGTACTTTACCCAGAGAATAATCAACTCACTGGTAAATATTTGGATTATAGAGAAGATTTTAATGAAAGTAAATTACTTGGTATAAAAAGAAAATATAGAAGAAGCAAAGAAATACAATGAACATTACCCACAGTTTCTAATTTATTTTTAATTGGATATTTTGTGCTTAGAAAATTGAAATGAAGGCCCAATCATAGCTCTTATTTTACTGTGCTACATTATAGTCTTAAATAGTTAAGCC
Source organism: Rhinolophus sinicus (assembly GCF_057876585.1). NCBI lineage: Eukaryota > Metazoa > Chordata > Mammalia > Chiroptera > Rhinolophidae > Rhinolophus > Rhinolophus sinicus. The sequence goes on along the minus strand of NC_142507.1, from coordinate 1,609,090 downwards.
AACTCAGTATTGAAAATCTGGATTTGCAAAAATGATAGATGGGGCAGCGATCATTTTTTAAATGAAAGTTTCCAGCGTGCAAGTCCTGAAATATGAAAAATTCTACAATCCATCTAAAATCCTTTAAGTGTACTAAACTTTTCAGGAGCCAATTTTGGAATTAAAGGGAATCATAAAATTGAGTCCCTAGTTACAGTTTTAAAAGTTAATGAATAAGAAAGCTAAACTCCCAGATTTTCCAAGGCAGTTTTCTTCATTATGCATCTCCTAGCTACCTTTATTTAGAAATACAGTAATTTTGGATAGAAGATAGAAATACAGTAATAAGTATGCTTCTGTGGTGTTTCTGGAAAAGCTCCCTATATATCCACATTTTCCTGGGATGCAAAGGAGCCCTCAGGTCCTTGGAATCTGCCCTCAGGTCCTTGACGCCTATGTCTAAGGACTATATTCCAGGTGAAATGCTGCCATTTGCATGAAATCCTACTGGAAGTTGCAGGATAGGTTCTTTTTGTACAAGCACAGGTGGTTTGCTAGTGAGTTTACCTGTACTGAACAGATTTCAGAATGAAAATCAACAGTTTGAATTTGTCATTCTGTACCAAGAAGGTCTTGGTAGAAATAAGACAATAGGATCTATGTCCCTATGTGTTTTTGGGTTAAGCCATATTTTCCCGTTTCTCTTTATCCAACCAAAAAAAAAATCCAACCATTTTCCAGATCGTGACGTTATTCCATGTATTGCTGCCTAGAAAGCAACAGCCAAATCTTTTCCTTGAATCCACAGACATTGGAGCAATTAAAGTAAGATATCTTAAAACAGAGTTCGTCACCTCTGGCCATGGATGTCCAGTGCATTCATGGATTGCAACTCTTGAGACTGCATGTTGGATGTGCATTTATTTTCTAGTGTTGATTTGAGCTACTGAAAGGAATCTGGACCAAACGAGGGTTATGAACTACTGGCTTTACGTATTTTTCTAGGACTACCTGCCACCCAAAAGAAAATTCGGATTGAAAGAGAATATGAAATATGAGTAAAAGATCAGAAAAAAGAACTTCTGAATATAAAACAAGCAGAAAGTATAAGCCAGTATTTCTTACGAGCGTTTTTGACTCTTTCTTATAGAAGCACACAAATATAAGCTGCTCCCATAGCTCACTCAAGCTACAGCATATGTATTACATTTGCAGTCTCACTATTCTGCTGGTACCCGTTACATGGCCGGCTGCTCTGCAATCGCTCTTTTCTCCCATTCTAATAAGGAGTATTTATCATCAGAGCATTTGGATTAAACGAACGCTAAGTAGATCCTCGCACCTTACCAGGTCTTCTCTACACATCACCAAGACCTCCTAAAACGACGCTGCCTCTATTATAACAAGTCTAGGATATTTAGAAATTCATTACAGCCTAATATGCTTTGTGGCTAAGCATTTTGATTACAAAGTAAATCCTCAATCATAGCTTGTTGATGAAGACGAGAAATCAGTTATTGCCCATTCTTGGACTCGAAGCAGAACGACTTAAAAATACCCATAAGGACTTAAAACAAAAGGCGCCCGTCCGCTATAGGCAGTGTGGGTGTGCTTTTATCCACGCAGCAAGCTTCTTGTTTGTGGGAACAGATGGTCGCATTGTCTGCAGCATCCCCATCATGAAAGAGCAATCTGAAACCCACGGCAAATCTTGCTCTGGCATCTGGATGAAGCTCTGTCAACTGCACACGGCGCTTCTTCCCAACTTCACACATGGACAGCAGGAGTCCCTCTTTTGTAGCTGCCCAAAGAAAGTCCAAGCCCTTCTGCCAACTGTGCTCTCTGCCTGTTGTGTAGCAGCTGCCAGATCTCATCAGTCCACTCGGTCAAATTCTGCCCTGACTGTGTGACCACGGCAGAGAGTGAAATCTGGAGTCCCAGTGCTCGGAAATGGCTGCTTTTATTGACTGTGCAGGAACGAGCCCTGAGTTTGCCCTCCGCACACCTGGCTGATGGTCTTTGGCCTGGCGGCATCTCGCTCTGGCCTAATTCACTTCCAAGCGGCTTGGCCCCTTGTAGCAGCACATCGTGGAGACCCTGGCAGGTGTGGAATGTCTGCTTCCCTCTTCTCATGAGGAAATAAGTCATGTGGAAATCCATTAGCTTTACACGTGTTATCAGTGGCACTCAGTAACTGCTGGAAAAGGAGGGATTCAAAGAAAGAACCTAATTTGGGGATAAGGTTGTGAATGAGACAGGCATTGGTTCAACTTTTTGGGGGATGGATTTAAAAAGAAGATTTGTACACGCTTCATTGGCTGGAATGTTTGACACTATCATTTGTTTGACTGCCTAATTCTTAAAACACCAAATGCATTGTGGGCTTGGTCTCAAAACCAAATCTTCTTTTGTTAGATCCCAACAATACCTGAGTAACTAGCTGTCGGATAAATTAATAGATACTAAGTCTGAGTACTCTGATTAGGTGCATAAATGATACTACTATTTTCATCTTAATGAATGAACCTTTGGGGTTAAAATAATGAATAATACAGTTTTAAGAAGTGTATGGTTAATGATGATTTTCTGGCACCCAAGGCTGTATTTTTGACTCAGCTTGTGGTTAATTTTGTAGTTACTAGAATATATAATGTTTTTTGAATAATTTTAACACTTTGATCACACTTGAAATTTTATTATATCTTTGTAGACTGTCAAATGACATGCAGAAAGCTGAGAAACATTACAGCAGTGCATAGATAATAGAAACCAAAAGAGTGCCCTAAAACGTCACAGAACAGAAAAATGGAATACTTCATATTAAGAAGTGCTCATGCAATCCATAAAAATCCAGAGGAGAAGGAATCAGAGTGGGTGAGAGTTCCAAAAACCATCCTTGTGAGGAATGGTTAAGGAACTCAGGTTCATTAGCTGAAGTATCGAAGACTAACTAGTGACCCAGGAGTTCTTTCAAATTCTTTGAAGGCTGTTACATGGATTGACTTCACATGTCCCAGAAGGCAGAGGAAGGATCCTTCAGTGGGGTTAACAAATGAGCAAACCAAGCCCCAAACATTCTAACAACACATCTTGTCTAACAGCCAAGCACATGTGTTGTGAGGCAGCGGCGGCCCCTGCTGCAGCCTCGTGCAGGGAGGTAGGATGGGGTCCGCGGGGGGTCAGAGGCTGGAGGCCCCCGTCAGCCTTAACGGGCTATGGAGTCCTGAAGGGATTTGTTACTTCAAGGTGCATCAGCATAGGAAGGACATGATAAACACCGAACAAGAACACAGCCCTGGCGCTGTGTGAGGGTGGAGGATGCGGTCTCTCGGGACGCCATGCTTGGTTTCAGGGACTCTCATTATTGGGATGAACCTAGAAACACATTTTAGGGGCAGGGACCAAGGGATGTGGGGAGTTACCAGGTACTGAAGAGAGAGCTCAAAATCTGACATCACTAATTCTCTGGGCGACTCTGGATAAGTTGCTTTTAATAACAGTTTCCTCATCCATAAAATGAGAAATACTGTTGTCAGGGGATCTGTGAGGATTAGATAAAGACTCCATTCAAGAAAAATGTAATATGAACACAAAATGTTCTGCCAGCCAGACTGGGGTAAATTGTCTTTTTACAAAAAGCTATGTTGACGCTTTCAGGTCTGCAGATGTGTGGGGCATGTGGAGCTTCTATTTACTCAAGAGGGTTCCAGGGATCAGGAACGCAAAGCAAAGTGCAGTTTCCCACAAATCAGCTACATTCTTTAGCAGAAAGAAACCTACAAGCATAAAGTTTGATTTAATTGAATTATGCAAATATATTTAAATTATGCAAACTATAAAAACGACGGCATTTTATCCAAAAGATGAAAAAAAAAAAAAAAAAAACCCACCTTATCCACATGGGTTAGATTCTCTTAAGTTTAAAGACAGGTGGAAACAGGAATTTTGTCAGTCGGAGCCTGGTCTTCTACTTGATGTTTAAAACAGACTATGATTTCTATGCCTGCCTTTAGCCGATACAGCTCTCCCCACCTCTCCGTCTCCAGCCAGGCAGCTCCCCACGGTGTCACGTGCAGGAACAGGTACCGTGCACACAGCTGGGCACCCGGCCCCAGGAGGGTGGCCTGTCCACAGCTGGCTGGCCATCCGCATGGTGGTACACAGAGCCCTGACCCGGGGGAGCAACGGCTGTTATCTAGGCCAGTCAGACTGTTCTCTCTGGAGTTTGGACTGGGAAATGAGGTGACGGGAGTGAGAGCAGTCCAGAGTGGGTGTGCGGAGAGAACACGGCAGCCATGTTTCTGAGAAATGAAGCCGTGTTGACTGGGGGAGGGGCAGAGAAAGTCATCAGGTCTTAGGGCTGCCTCCGTCCCTGAACGGCTTTTTTTCAGTGCAAATCATCCATGGTTTTCTTATGATGAGCCCTTGCCAATGATGGGGCCCTGATTATGTCTCTGTCCCTTGCCAAACCAGCATGGTGACAGATTTTCGTCATTTCAAACTATAAAGCACACATTTATATTTTGTGTGGACTAAGTATTCAGAAATTTCACACGCCAAATTCATTCATTTCTCATTTCCTTTGTTCACCATCACATCAGGCAACATTTTGAAAGAATATTTCTTACTTAAGTTGTATAACTGTAATTGTGTACTTCTTTCGGAAGAAGCAGAGAAATACGCTTGAGTAGTTTTATTAGAAAGTTTCATTCATTTTGTTGTTGTTGTTTCTATATTCCTAGCTTGTCCTGCGCTGACGACCAGGGCTGACAGTTACAGGGCATGGACCTCACTATAAAATTAGCCAGGCCTGTCTATCCCTCACATGCCAATCACACCAGTGGATCTTACATAGGGAAGCCCTTTCTGATTCTTATAATTTAATTTCAGCAGACAGTCTGGCTATTTTTCCACCCATACAAGACAAATTAAATGGTGTAAGTCAATCATTACTGCCAAGGACCAAAGAGTAGTTTCCTGTTTAAACAAGCTAGGATTTTTCTTCTTTTCTTCTGCCTTTATTTTAAAGATTAATAAAATTTATTTTTTAGAGCAATTTTAGCTCTCGAACACAGTTTTTAGCTTTCTGGGTTTCTGTCCAAACTGCGAGTTGGCTGAGACAGGCTAGCCCAGTTTGGACAGCAGGTGGGAGCTGGCGAGGCTGGAGGCCTCTGCAGACCTGCAGCTGTGCCCGACCTGGAAGCGGAGGTCTTGACTGTGGGGAACTGTTGGCCCCAGAGGCCCAGGGAGGATATGGCACTTGCAGACTGACTGCAACACCAAGTCTAGGAGGGAGGCCATAAGTGAAGAGGAAGGGAAGAGCAGGAGGGTAAATATTGCCAGACTCAGGTCACATCTCGGGCTGTCAATGTTCACAGCTAGGAACAACGCTGAGTACCTACCATGGGGTTGGTTAGACGTCACAAAATGGTTGTATGGGCTACACTGGACAATAACTCGGGTTTTCTTTCAGTGATTCAATAAAGGGCACCATTTAAACACTGTAAAAGTCAACATTTAACATTGGGAGATTTCAAATGAAGCTTTGCGTCTGCAGGCGCTCTAGACCGAGCATGGGACAGAGGGCAGCACGTGACCGAGCCCACGTGGCCGCGACGGGCTGGAGCTGAGGGGTCTCTTCACACGGGGCACGCATGGTCCTCACTTGTGTTTTCGGACTTCTGTCAGCATAGGAATGTACCAACCTCAATGCGAAATGCTTCGCACATAGTCACTGATGTAATCTGTACCCACAACCTAGGGATGACAGTACTATCCTGTTTCATACATGAGCGAACTGACACTCAGAGATGGTGAATGTCTTGGCTAAGGGCACACAAAGCTGGTAAGTAGCAGAGTTATAATTGGAAGTCAGGGGTGTGAGATTCTAAACCCAGTGCTCTTTCTGGTATAAAATACTGCCTTTACTATGAATGTACATGACTGTTTGGAGTAGAACTCAATTTCGTTTTTTTATTGTTACTTCTTAAAGTAAAGAGTATTTTAAAGCCATATGCATTAGCTTTCTGTTGTTGCAGCAAATGACCACACACGTAATGGCTTAAAGCACCACCGCGCATTCTCTCATAGGTCAGTGAGGCAGGTGTGAGGGTCGCAGGCCTCCGGCAAGAGCCTTGTCTCTCCACCTACCTTCCTTGCTTCACGGCCCCGTCCTCATCAGGGGGCATCAGTCTAACCTCTGCTCCTTCTTCTGCCTTGACCCTCTGGCCTTCTTCTTATAAGGACCCTTTGATTACACTGACACCCCCTGGAAAATCCGGAATAACCTTCCCATCTCAAAATCAGCAATCCTTTCCCCATGTAACAAAGTCACAGGACTGGGGGATCAGGCCGTGCATCCCTCTGAGGGGCTGTTATTCAGCCGACCACCATACTAGCTGTGGGCACCCAATTTTGATCCATTGCTACATAAATAGTGTCACCTTACAGCATCATAAACTATTAGGTAAGTCAATTACATATCCTCTACTGGTACCAAAACGCTTGTTTAACAAAGCATTTAATATAAGTGAAGTGGAAGCCTAAGGAAGATGCTCATAATCAAAAGAGGACTTTAGAAAGTTATCTTTATTTGAATCCAAAATGTACTGCGTTCTTCATTTCCATGGCAAATATAAATTAAACCATGCTCTGAAGAAGATAAGAGTTCTATAATCAGAAATGACATCTGCAGATACTGTGACATTGTCCCAGCATGTTTTGAAGTGAAGAACATAAAAATACCAAGCACATATAAGAGGCTATCTTTAAACACTAATAATTTTGCTTTTTGAAAACAAAATGTCTTAAATATAATTGCTCTTCCTATTAGTCTTTGAAGACATGCTAAGTCTGCAGATTTAAATGAAACTCTTTTCTTCTTTCCCACTCAAATAGCAACTCTGTTAAATGAAGCTTCCACAAAGGAGTTTTTATTATCAGCTATGAAAATCTAAGCTTACAAATACACTGTGAAAAAAGCATAACAAGGGTAAGAATAAAGTTATCATCCCAAAGATGTGATTCTTGGTTTCATGCCATTAACATTGCAGTTTTACGTGAGAAGAATTGTGAAACCATCACTATTATAACAAAACAGAATTGTAGTTGGAATTAGCTTGATAATTCTGTGGGTTTTGTTTGTTTGTTTGTTTTTGGCTTTCCTTGGCTTGTGTGGATCTGATGTCTACTGTTGACTGGTTCTTTTCCTCAGAATCTCTCTTTCTTAACTGTATTACATTGCATGCAATGAAAATTCTTACACAATCTACCGAAGAACCTTCCTCTTCTTTTGAAAAAAAAAAGGAAGGTTAAATAATGTTTTTCAACTATTGCTAAAAATGTCAAAATAGTACATTTCTGATTATATCCTCTTGGTGTATGAATCTTTCTACTTGTGGAAGTTTTCTGTAAGTGAATTTCTGTCAGAAATGGAGCCTGATGGTTATTGAATGTCTTCCTCTTCCAGTGAAACATCACACTAAATATTCCAAATCAGATAATATACCAATTGAACAGCAAGTTTTAGTCAGTAGTAGGAGGTAATATTCAACTGCTTTCATGTAGACAAACTTATTGCAGAGTATGTACTTTTTCTTCTTTCTCAGGTAAGTAAATGCTGACTATTTGGAAGATACTGTTCAGCTATCTGGGCTGAGCTGAGAATGCAGAAGACAGACAGCGGTGAAAACAGCTGATCTGTATGAGAACAAGTAAGTGTTCTCTACATTCCAATCTGAATAATCAAAACCTAAAGCTGTTCTTCCAAATAAGTGAATAAATAAAATCAAGAAAGCTAAAGTTTTCTCCCCCTTTTTAAAAAGAACTTATGTTGTTGAAAGTGGGTAAAGAGATCATAAAAATATACATATACATTAATTTAGGAAAAATAACCTATCTTTATGATATTATCCTCCCAACTGGGAACATATTATTTTCCTCCAGTTATTCAAGTTTGTTCTGTGCCAGGTCCTACACAGTCAGGTGAAGGCGGGAGGGAGGCCGTGAGGGCTCCTGAGCAGAGATGTGAGACCAAAGTGGTGCTTAATGGAAAGTAACGTGCGAACAGTGTTTGGGCGGGATGAAAGGGGAGAGATTGGGCGGCAGAGTCCTCACCAGAGGGGGCTACTTAGATGGAGCCTGGGAGGCACCGAGTCATGAGTTACCCACAAGGGCAGCAGTGGCAGAAGTGCAGAGGGCTGAGGGGGCTTGACGGCCGCTACGAAAGGAGACCTGGTGACTCATTTCCTTTACAGGATAACCTAAATAGAGGAATGACACATGAATGAGGTTTCATGCTTAGGATACTGGAGAAATGATAGGACCAGGAACAGAAATAAATCAGGAGAGGGAGCTCAGCTGAAGGGGAAGACAAAGAGTCAGATTTTAGAGACGCTTTCTTTGGGATGGCAGTGGAACATACAGGTATGTATGTCAGTGGTTACTTGGAAAATACGAGACAGGGTCTTTAAAAAGGAATTGGCCTGCTATGGATTTGGAATCACCAACGTAGAAACGAGTGTGGTAGCCTTGGGACTAGATGTGATTTCTAATGGAGAGCATTGAAAGGGAGAAGAGCATTGAAAGGGAGAAGAGCAGAGGTATGAGCACAGAACCTTTACACATGCATAATCCACCTCTATTTTATTGTCTTTATAACCCTTATCTGAAATTATACGGTTCGTTATGTGCTCATGTTAACAGACTTGGCCCATAATGCTCACCTTTATATCTACAGCCCATAGACCAGTGCCTGGCACATGGTAGGTGATAAAAAAGAATCTACTGAGGGGAAAGGGGGTAAAGGATGGAAAACAGTATGGAGGTTCCTTAAAAAATCATGAATAGAACTACCATATGATCCAGCAATTCCTCTTCTGGGTATTTACTCAAAAAATATGAAAACACTAATTTGTAAAGATATATGCACTCCTATGTTACTGCAGAATTATTTACAACAGCCAAGTCATAGAAACAATCTAAGTGTCCACTGATGGATGGCTGGATAAAGAAGAGGTGGTATATATATACAATGGAATATTACTCAGCCATGAAAAGATGAAATAGTGCCATTTGCAACAACATGGATGGATCTTGAGATTATCATGCTTAGTGAAATAAGTCAGAAAGGACAAAAAACTGTATGATTTCATTCACTCGTGGAATATAAAATAAAAAGTAACAAATTAACTAACAAAACAAACAAAAACAAACTCATAGATAAGAGGATGGTGGTTACCAGAGAGGGATGGGGTAGGGGTGGGTGAACTGGGGAAGGGGGTCAAATATATGGTGATGGAAGGAAACTAGACTTTGGGTGGTGAGAACGCAGTGAATCACACAGAAAGTGAATTATCATGTTGTACACCTGAAATTAATATAATGTTATTAACCAGTGTTACCTCCATAAATTTAATTTTAAAAAGCATCTATTGAATAAGTGACTGAATGGAGAAATGATGTTTTTGTAAATATTCAGACCTTCAAATAGTCTCAAGTGTGACCCTGTATAACTTATCTAGTCAAGGACAAGTGTTTCATCAGACAACACATTTCAGAGAAATATGCATTTAAGTTTTTTTCTACAGATTTGGGTTCTGACCTTGTATTTTGGTGAGCGACTCTTCCACTGTGACTGGGGTCATCTTGGTTTGGAGACATTTCATTCCACTTTTGTTTTCTCCCTTTGAAAGACAAAATAGAGACTTTACATAATTAATTTACATAAAGATGAAATTGAATGTAAAATGTAACACAGTTTTCATTAAATTATCAAGACAACCATTAAAGCTGGTTATGTGTTTAGGATACACTGCAAATAAAAATGCTCGCACTTAAGGGACACCCTTGGCTCCCCTGAACAGTCACCCGTGCTGGCCTCAGACACTCTGTGTCTGTCAGTGAGGCTGCCACATCGCCCCACACACGTTTCTCCGCCCCACACACGTTTCTCCCAAGTGTGGTCCTCACACACAACCCTCGTGCTGGTCCTGGTCTAGGTCTTTCTGATAGAACTTAAAATGATGCAGAGAAGAGAGAAGCCCTCCTCGCTCTTCCCTCTAGGATTTCATTCGTCTCTCCCTCATCATTTGTCTGAACGTCTAAGCTTTCCTTTGAAATATAGGTATGTCTCCTTGGACGTGGCCAGTGTATGCCTGAGGACGTTCCTATGGGGACACAGTAAAACAAGATACAAGATTAGGACATAGAAACATTGGCTCCCAAACTTCTCACACTGTAGTAGGGGAACCAACACACAAAAACGTAACTGCAACAAAATGTTACAGGTGATGAGACAAGGTTTGTGGAGGACAGAGATGGGGCATAAAGGTGGAGTGGTCAATTTTACTAGAGTAGAAGGGAAGGGAAGCATATCATTAAAAAGGAAGTGACTCGATTTTACAAAGCAAGATGAGAGTTCTTGAAAATATTCCAAGGCATAGAAAATATTCCAGGCAAAGGCTGCATGGTTAGTAAAAGCCCCAAGTATGACTGTACATAGGAAAAGAGAGACTACAGTAAAAGTGCTTGGAGGGCAAAGTGTGAGAAGATGAGGCTCGGGAGATAGGCAGGGATGAGGACCCTGAGTGTCACGTAAGTGGTAGAAAGCTAGAGGCCCCTGCATATATTATGCAGTAGTGACAAAGCCTTGTGACTTCAATCAAGTACTTTTCCATCATGTTGTGCTGTTTTTCATAAACATTTCCATCATAGTCTTTATGTGTCTACAAGTGTAGATTCATGTGAATACTTATTCTGGAGTACGAGACAGAGTTTAGATTAGCCTGAGCCTGCAATTCTTGATTTATTGGCTATTGACAAATTTGAATTTGCTATGACATTTGGTTCAAGAATTAACTATTTAGATGATACTTTAAAAAATACAGTGTAAATTGATTTATTCATTCCTAGATATTTTCTCATAGGACTCAAACCATCTAGTTGTATTTCAGAAGTGTGATGTTTAAGTGCCTAAAAGGTTATATTCTGTGGAGGAAAATATGGTTTTAACTTTCATTTTTTAACATTTAGCGTAGGTACTTGAAACTGAAATAAAATACACTATTTTTCCTTTACCCACATGTTACTGGAAAGAACAGAAGCAAATAATTCCCCAAATGCGACTTCTAAGATATACTGTGAGGCCAGTAGACTTCATGATGAATGTCCATAAATTATGGCTGTCAGAACGGACAGGATGTTAGTTCCTCCACCTACATCTAGTTCAAGTACTTCTGCAGGACGACTGCATCTGAAGGAAAGATAGCCTCGAGGAGTGTCTGCTTCCTGCCTTCTCTCCCACCCTGCTCTGTGGGCAGAGTACCTGCTCTTCCTGCCTTCTTTCTAATACCCTTCATCCTGTGGGTAGAGTATTTGGCAAAGTTGATTCAAGGGACATCCCCCCTTTCTGAAGCAGGACAGCCTAGCGGTTTGGCTCTCAGGCGCCGAGTTCAGGTCCAGGTGCCGAGTTCAGGTCCAGGTGCCATAATTTGTTAGTTGTGTCTAAGTAGGAAATTACAGCAGAACCCAGGGTTATGGTGAGGACTCAGTATAACAGTGCTTGGAAAGGGGAAAGCACCTTGCTTGGCACAACGTAGCTGCTATTAGCTGTTATGTTCTCCAAGAGAATATTATGTCAGCTATTTTTATAGCTATAGTGCTCTGCGGGAAATAACCATGACAGGCAAGGCTTAAACATCACTGCAGTGATTTTCCCAAGAGTAACACAGCAAGGCTAGTTGAAGGGAAGTACCAGCTCAACATTTGTGACATTTTATGAGTTTTTAACCTACACATTTTAAAACTTTTATAGTGTGGGATTGTTTGTTTTGACACAAGAATTAGGAAGAAGCCCAGGGCACTCTCATGAAGCCGTGCGAAAATAGACACCACAAATACAGGACGGACAGTTTTCTCGGGCCAACGCGCTCCGTGTTTGCCGCACTCCAGGCTCATTGAAACTGACTCAGCACACGGCGCTGTGCTAGGCGTTCCTCACGTGGACGCTGCTTGGGCCTGACAGCTCCCATCCAATTCTTTTAGACAGGAAAACAATGATCACTCTGAAAACGTTTTGTAGCTCCTTTAGCTAAGTCTAGTGAGTAATTCATTAGAGTAAAAATTGTCCTGTAGAGTTACAAATGAATATTGATCGTATAATTATCACTTTGGGCTTCTGTCATATAAACACAAATTGTTAGTAATAATGGTAATAATAATAATTGCCACTTGGGAAGTCCCTACTGTGTGCTTTATATATACTATCTCTGCTTTGCATAACAAGACCCACAAAGCAGGTTTTATCTTCATTTGATAGATGAGTAGATTTAGGACTGAGGAAAAGCTTTGTCTAGAGCCGGTCCCTCCACTTCAACAGTACTGAAATTCTGAACTGGGTACCTCTGTGTTGTGAAGGGCTGTCCTGAACATTCTAGCGTGGTTAGCAGCACCCAGGCCTTACCCAGTAGATGCCAGTAACATCCCTACCCTTGCGCTGTGATGACCCAAAATACCTGCAGACACTGCCAAATGTCACAAGTGGAGAAGCTGCTCCCTACTGACAACTCCTGGTCTAGAGAAAATACTGTTAAATTGTAGTTTACTAAGACCGGGATATTGGACATTCTTTGCTGCAACTAAATCATTTAGTCAATTTAATATTCAAGAAATATTTTCACTTTGGATGATGGCAGAAGTGAAAACCAACTATGAGAAGTCTTACTTGGCTTTGCCAAATCCTAATAGTCTTGAAAACGTTTATTACTCTGTTTTAGAGCAATAATATGCAGTGTCCATAAAACAATGGGGATAAACCCCAAGAACAAAGAGTACGTGAACCAGATGGTGGTGGGTAAAACTGCAAAGCAATCTTACGCATCAGAGGGTTCGTTAAAATCCATCCCCAGACAAGAAATGCTGAGCATGGGAATGAATGTGAGGCGCATACCTGTGTCCTGGGCCACCGAGACCGACTGCTGTGACCAGGGCCTTGTGTCCTCTCATCGCCCCCTTCTTCAGGTCGCACCTTGTTGAATTTTGTTGTCAGTGATTTCAACATCTTCTCAGACGTGGTTCTGAAAGCTTCTGTTTTTCTGACTCTGTGTTTTGAGATAGAGAAATGTACTTCGTTTTTCTTTTCATTAGTAGACAAGCCAATTAGCTGTTTAATCAGGATTTTGTTCTGGTTAATTCCTAAAGGCAACTCTCTAGCTAGTCAGGGCTTTGGCTTAAGACCAGCAAATTACTTCTGCTTGGGCAATTCGAATTCTGTTTATCAACTCTCGAGTCAAAATGCACCAGAGAATGATTTATAAGTGGAGGATTAAACAAAAGTTTATCATTGATTTGAATTGTTTAAATGTGATCACGTTGCCCACTGGTTTATTTATGTTTTCTTTCTAATTACTCACCCACCTATTCCCATCTATCTAATTTTAATCAAATAACACATGCAAATGATTAACAAATAAGACATGCATAAGGGCTCACAACATGCGGAAGCCGTTCACCCCCCAAAGTCCCATCCCCAGTCCTGTAGCATGAGGTAACCACTCTCTCCTTTTTCTGTTCTGATGGTTATTTTATTATTAGGCATTGGTATTTTATTATTTGATTAGATTAATGGACGTCTTAGAAAATATAATGAAAAATGAGGCACATTGCTTCCTTTCCTAGTAGCTTAAATGCCCACTTCAGAGCGATAATAATGAGTACATTAACATTAAGCAAGAGTGTCTCCGTTTGCTGGGGTGGCCATAACAAGTACACAGACGGCAGCTGAAACAACAGAAATGTATTTGCTCACCGTTCTGGAGGCTGGAGGTCTGAGATCAAGGTGTCAGCAGGATGGGTTTCGTCTGAGGGCCAGGAGGGAAGGAACTGGCCCAGGGCTCTCCCTTGGCTTAGAGATGGCCATCTTCTCCCTGGGTCCTCACACTGTCTTCTCTCTGTTCATGTTTCTGTCCAAATGCGCCCTCCTAATAAGGACACAATTATACAGGGTTAGGTTCCACCTCAGTGACCACATATTAACCTAATTACCTCTTTAAAGACCCTACCTCCAAATATGGTCAGTTTCCCACGTACTGAGGGTTAGGACTTTGAACGACTACAAGTCAGCCCAAAACAGAGACAATAGGTTTGAAGGAAATTCTTTTTCTTAGAAGTTGATTATTTTCTGACAATACTGAAATATCATGAAAGCCATCCATGTGATTCCTAGTTTTATAAACCTGGATAATTCCACTGATTATTAATTTCGTAAATTATAAAAAAATATGTTATCTTACTCCAGCATGGATTTTTTTTCTCTGATTCACCATTTAACCAATAAGGTTAAACTCTCTGCAGGAGGACACTGCACCTAATTATTTTATTCCCCTAGTGCTTTCGTACAGAATAGAAACTCAAGCCTCAAGACTCTGCCTAGCAGGATTTAACCGAAAGCCCTTTAAGAGATAGGACAACGCTAATCCTCACTTACATGTCTGCTTTAATTCAGACTGAACGAATTAAATATATTCTAAATTTAAGCAACCCTTCAGGACTTGGGACCATGACATGCTGCTTCATTCATTAATGTTTTCCTGCATCTGTGTCTTTCCCCCAAATAGATGGAAAGGTGTCTATCATCGGCTGGGCCACATCTCCTAGCACCATTTTATCATCTAATTCAGTATCCTCTCATGTCACTTGTACCATTTTAATCAGATATGTAAAATATTAATTTCTTTCGCAATCTGACTGTTAACCAATTACTTTATGAAGAACTGCAAAAACTTGTAAGAGGGCCAGGTCACTGAAGTCTACATCAGAGGTCTACAGAATTCCAGCGAAGAGCTCATCCTTTCCTTTGCAGAAGCCCGAGATCAAAGCAGGGACATGTAGAGGAAAGTGACTCATCTCCACCCTGGCAGCAGATGCAAGGACATCCCAATGTGAGGCCCCACAGCATTTTGACTATGAAGATACACACAGTTATCACACAGAGGGGACAGGGACCCAGATAGCCCCTGGCTGTCTGCAGACTTTAGCTCTGCATGCCATCCAACAGTCGCACTAAGCTCATTGGATGGTTACTTTTCATCACAAACTAAGTTATTTCTCACAACGCATCTCTTGGTCACTAGGTCTAGACATACAAATAACCATAGACATCAATTCTTATCTTCAATACATTTTTCTTCTGAAACATCTCAAAGACCCAAGTGGGCAGTCAGGATTCAGTCCTTCAACAATACAAGGTGTAATATAAACACATATATTTGAATTCAGGATAGAAATGTCAAAGCCAAGTCATCAGGAAGGTTTAACAGCAGGCTTGCCACGAAGTCTATCTCTTCCTGGGACCCTCAGAGGAATAAACGGTCTCATCAGACCCCCTTCTAAACCCGCTCATAGTATTTACAAGTGGAAAGATACAGGGAGTCTCTATGAATTGTATTTAACAGGAACTTTCTGGTATGTCCGATTGCTTATTGCAAAGAAACCTGGAATGCATGGATTTACGTGGCGTGGCTGGCTGGAGACTGGGGAATGGAGTAGCCTGGGAGCTCAGGAAGGGGGTACAAAGGGAGATGTCCTCCAACCTAACCATCTCCCTTTCGTGAGACATGTTTCTGCATATAATGCTCAAAAACTCCTTCGAAATCCAAAGCCAAAATGTGCCTGAATGCTGTCTTATGGTTTTGTGTTTTTCCCAAAGAGAATGTTTTGTCTCTGTTGACGATATCCTTTATCCATTGAAATATTAATGAAGTTTGGTGCGTGGTAAGTTCTATAATTTTGGGAAGTCTGCTTTGACAATTCAACCCATAGGATTATCGCAGGTCAAAAGAAAAGCGACATAGATATTAATTCAAGTATCTTTAGAAATTATTTAAAATACGTCCAACAATTTGATTTTTGCCAACAGAATGGTAATAACACAGGCTTTAAAATTACAGGTGAATACTTTCATTTTGTCTAGGTCAGAGGTTTCAAAGTTCAGAAAAAGGACAACTGGAAAAAACTAGAATGCGAGACATGAATTTTGGCTCATTCTTTTCCACTGAGTACGTGTGTGACCTAAGTCGAGTCTTTGCTTTAATATGGCGATGGCAGGGTTGAGCAAAATCATACTGAAATTTCCTTCTAACTTAAAATTCTAGGATTTTGTGTTCTGCAGAGGAGCTCTGCACACAACATGAAGATCAGGGAAGGAAGAGGGTTGCTTATTCTGGGTGAGGTGGCTTCTGGAATTTCACCAACAGCACCCTACATTTTTTGTACAAAGTTACCACATTGCTGCAGCAGCGTCTGCCAGGGTGAATAAAAGCAATTGTTCTTTACGATAAATCTGATCGTGTGTCCAACTGAAACCGTCAGTGACTCCACCTGCCTTAGGGTATAACGTCCAAACTCCAACCATCACACTGTGGGCCCTTTACCGCCGAGCGACCTTCCCCTAACTCTGCTTTCCTCTGTAACCGCCCCTTCTGCCCTCTCTCAGCACCTCCCACGATAATAGATTATTTACAGTAACTTGAATTACTCTGGCTTTTCTTACATCTATCCATGTCCTTGCTTCTGTGTACTAGTGCTCTGCCCTAAATGCTGTTCCACTGTCTAGCTCAAGCTGGGTGTTTCTTTCTCCTACCTTTTTTTCTTCTCTCCTCTCAGCAGGTGAATACATAATCCCTTCTTGGTCACCCCTGCTGTACCTTGTGCCACTCACACATCTACACTTTATCACTTATTTTTCCATCACTTCCAGATCTGCTTTCCGAACCAAGTGTGAGCTCCTTCAGGCTGGGGCTGTGCTTTGGCCACCTTCACACCACTTGTGCCTGGCCCAGTGCTGGCACATTCTAGGTGCTCCATGAATGTGAAGAAACAATGTGAGGATGATGGTTTAGACCAACTCTTAGCTCTGCAGTCAAGATAAAGAGGTTCTCTGTGGCAGAGGCAGAACGCGCAAAGAATTGGAGAAGATGCCTGTGAAGGAACAGTGGTGTATGGCCTCACTGCCTTTTATCATTAGTCACTGTATGCAAGACTTTGTCTTGGGCTGGGAGTGGGGTGGGCTAACAGAAGCATGCGTGAAATAATGGCGCATTTCACAACAAATAGTGTTTTAGATCCGATGACTACAGCTTACAAATGGCACACAGTAGTATTTATATTTAACTGTACTCTAAATTTTGTGTCATTCTGCATATATATGGTATGTTATTAAACACACACAGATGGTAATAAAGCCACACTAAAATAAAAAGTATCACTAGCAGACAGAACCATATTCTTGTTCTGTCTAGTAATTTAGTTTCAGCATAGTCATGACCGACTATATCGATGTTGTTTGCTTTAACCTGATTGATTTTTAAGTTTTATATTAAGTTTACAGATAGGTTTTAGCTTTAGAGTTATATAAAAGATACAAGCAAGATGGAGTTAATATCTAGTTTCAGGTTTGAACATATTTACATATTATTCCTATAAAATTATTCAAATCAATGCTGGGGGGGGTGTCGATCAAAAAGTTTATACTTAATAGGAATCAAGTTTGAGACGTGCTTCCTATCTCTGAAGGAATCTTGAGTAATGGGATTTCAGACATTCTCGTTGCAGGGAGATTTTGGATGGGGAGAACTTTCTAGGACTTCTCAAATCATGGCTTCCTCTGTTTCTGGGAGGAGGTATGAGTCTTTTTTTTCTGGCAAACTACTGGAAACAAACTACAAAACAACTACTGTTATGTTTCCCCCTATGTCTACTGAAGAAAGCAACATTTAGAAAATTTTCTGAGATCCCTTCAAATTAAATTAAAATAGTCTAAATATTATTTCAATAGGAGAAGAGTAACCGCTGAGTTATAAAGGGAACTTAGAGTAGATAACCTCAAACAATAATTTGAATAGAAACAATCAGAAGCTTTCCCCCTAGGTTTTGGGGGGAGTTCTATTTTTAGGAGAAGATAAAAACCAAAAAAAACAAAAAAACTGATAGTAAGCCTGAACACTGGCCAAGTCCTGAAAAATGTACTGTACTGCATCGTTATATTCAGTAAGGCAGGAAACTAGAAAAATTATGAGCATCTTTTTCAATTTTAAGACTTGAGAGGAAAAAGCACTGGGCATATTGTCAGGGTACCTGTGAACCGGTTTTGGCACTCGTCTGTAAAACAGAAGAAAGAATAACAAGCTCTTAAGGATTTGGGGAAGGTTATACAAGGTAATGAATATGACGACATATAAAAAGTATCCGGTATAAATTAAGTTCTCAACAAGTATTTGTTAATTAAGTGAATAAAGCAAATTGTGTTTCTGAAGAGCACTAAAAGTTAAAATAATCTGCTTACTAACATATGTGATTTTACTGAACAGTAAACACTTGAATTTTTACTGTATTTTAGGTGCTTTGCTTGCTGTTGTGGGGTATACAGAAATGACCGTCACATGCCCAGTGACACACTGGAGATTCTTAAGAAAGAGAGAGGAGATGTGTGAACAATTATAATTCCACTTCTAGAAGGGAAGCATGTCAGGTGACATGAGCATGGAAGGGCAGGTGACCGAGTTTGCCTAGACGTCAGCAGCCAGTACAACAGAGGAGAGCCAAGCTTTGCAGAGCAGTTAGTGTTCACGACAGGTTTGAAGGAGGACATCCCAGAACAGACGTGGGAAGCGAGGACACTGCAGACACAGAAACACAGTCCAGGTAACGAAGGTATTACGGAAAACTGCAGTGAGCGGGGCCAGACCAGTGCCCTCAGCAGACGTATAACAAAGCTTTACTAACCCACTGCTGAATACTCACAATAAATATGAAGTATACACATAACTCTTTACACTAAATATAAACCCTCAAAGGGACCAAAGACACTGATTTTATCTTACTTTCAATGTCTGTAGGCGTAGCAAAACACTAACGTTAAGTTCAAGAAATAAACATCCAAAGAGAACTTGCAAATATATTTATTTTTTCTTGATGATACTGAATATTTAATGACCTTACAAAGTGGATTTATAGCAACTTATACTTAGAGGAAATTTCATCATGAAATATGTATAACACTTTTAGAAATATTGGCCAGCGTGATTTTATGTGATGACAAATTTAGAGTATTTAGATTTTTTTTTCAGTCACCTGCAAGTTTAACGTGACTAGATGTAATGCAACTGAGCTGACATAAAGAATTTCTGAAACTGAAGTTATTTTAAATGTAATATTTCAGTAAGTAGAGATGCTCTCTCTTTCTCTGATTGTAATATTTGCATTTCTTTTCATGTATAATTAAAATGTGCGAGCAGCGAATGTTACAGATATTGAGGGTAAAAATGCCTTCAGAAGATTGTTAATAACTAGTGGCATCTGTGACTAATGAATGCTATATTGGTTTAGACTGTGACTAATAGAATAAATGTTTTGAAAAAATCCTTATGTTAGTATTTTATAAACAGTAATCCGCTTGTGATGGATTTGTTATGTGAATATAGATGGGGTAGCGATGGAAGTTTCTTCATTCTTTTACAAAGTTGATTGGCTGCTTCAGTATTTGCTTCCAATTATGGACTATTGTTGCTTTTTTATTTATTTTTTATCATCTAGTGAGCTCCCTGAAAGCACTTCAGCTAATTGCACACCACGATCTACTGTTACGTAAGGAGATTAATAGTGCAATCCGTAAAGAAGATTGTCTACATACAATTAGCTCCCCAGCTAAACTGCTTGTAACTGGATGCCCTCCCCCATATGCTAAATTTATCAGTGATCTGAACCTAATGTTTTATGAATTTCTGAGCTATCCCAGGACATTCTTAGTTCTAATAAAAAATATATCCAACTGCTAATGAAAGTGGTTGTTGGCTTATGAATAATAGCTGTTGGTTATCTCAATAAACATGCCAATGAGTACAAAGCACTATATTAATCCTTGACCCGGCATGAGGATGTTATTACTTTGCAACACTCAAATTTTCCAATGGTGAAAACTTTATTAGACTCTTAGGTTTGAGGGATGAATATAATACGTAACAATTTGAAAATCTTCTGAGAATGATTATTAGTTCTTTAATTAGAAGACAGAATCCATTTCATCTGTGGGTTTTAGCCTTATGGTTCCTATAGTTTGCTAGATGTTTAATTTGGACTGTCTTGTAATCACTTTATGATCAACCTACTTAGAAACAAATTTATCTTCTTTATCACCAATCTAGAAGCTTCTTCTGAGTTCCTGTTTTGTTAAGGCACTATCATTCCTTTAATTTCCTCCCTTATCCTTATTATATGAATTAGTTACTTGTTTGATTCTTCCTGTACAACTTCTGCTCCTTTCTTCATTCTAAGTTTTACCACCATATCTGAGCACTTAGAGAATGGTTTACTGTTGTAGTAACTTCTGGGTTGGCTAGAGGAAGCAGCAAGCAAGGCATTTGGAGTCCAGATGGCTAGCTAATGTGTGTGTCTGTGTGTGTGTGGGGGAACTGCGGGGGTGGGGGTGGAAGCCCACACACAAGAGGCAATGGGGGGGGGGGGTGTCCACCAGAGCAATTTGAATAACGTTGTGCATATTTTCTGTAATATCAAAGAAGTCACTGGTTTCATTGACTATAAGTTCTGAAATTGATTTATAAATGTCTCTCATGTTGACTCTCTCTACACACTTGTTAGAAATTAAAAAAACAACTTATTTTGAAATAATTTAAAGCTTACAGAAAAGTTACAATTACACTACAAGGAAATCAGTTACCTGCTTCATTAAGACTCCCCAGTTGGATCACATTTTACTAAATTTATTCCCCCTCTGTCTCACTGTCTCTCTGTACATATGCTAATTATCATCAGTCATTTCCGGAACCATTTGAGAGCAAGCTGCAAACACGATGTCCCATTATTCCAAAGTGCTTCCCAAACAAGGACCGTCTCTTACATGACCACCATTCAGACCTCCAAATCTGGGACTCAGCACTGATGTAACACTGCCATCCCATCCACAGACTCTGTTTAAATTTTGCCAACTGTCTCAACCATGTTCTGTTTCCCTCCTGGTCCAGGATCCAACACAGATGTGTTGCATTTACTTGTCATGACTCTTCAGTCTCTTTCAATCTGAAATGCGTCCTGTCTTTCATGTCCTTGGCCGTTTTAAAAAGTACCAGCCTGTCTTTCTATAGAATGATGGAATCTATTTTATACATCCTTGTCAAATTTATATTTCTAAAAAGTTGAATCACAGCTCTCAGATAGTACGAGTCCAAATCTTACACGGGCTCTCTCATGCTTACAGTTGAGTCTGGAGGCCAGGACGTTTCCCAGTGTCGCTTTTGCATGTATTAGATGTTGCCACAGTGCAAGCTCTTCTTCATCCATGTGTTGATTCATGGACTCATTTACTCAGTTAGTAAATGAGCCACTAAACATAATAATCAGAGACAGTGAAGAACAGTCACATTACATGTGCTATTTCACTTAATGCTCATTACGCCTTAACGGAGATTTCATTATTGACCCCAATATTCAGATTAAAAAGTTGAAACTTAAAGGAGTCAACTAATTTGCCCAAAGTCGCACAGTTAAATAAGCAGCAAAGCTGGGAGTCTGATGCCAAAGCATAATGCCTTTGAGAACCTACGTACCGAGCAATGGAGATGTAAGAATGGAGACACCCTGTAGCTTAGTGGGGGGCCCAGGAAAGCAGGTGAACAGTAAAAGCACCTGTGCAGGGGACATAGGGCGACCATTTTGAGCCCTGACCATAGGCCATAGGCATCCAATATGTCCTGTTAAATAATGTATTAATGGAAAGAGTTAACAAAAAAAAATCCCTCATTAATTAATTAGTCAATTATACTTAAGATTGGCAAATGCATTTTAACCTGCAATACATTTTAATTTGACTATTCAGTGAAAATAGCCTACACTTAAAACTCTATGTAATTTTCAAACAATTGACACTTTTATGAGTGGTTGCAAATTGTCTCCACAGTGGTAGATAGGTATAGAGAATTTTGAACGTTATTAGTGAATCTATCTAATAAAGTATATAAGTGACTCTTCTTGTGGGGGTCTATATTACCTGAATTAAATCATTTCATTTAATTCATAAGATACTCCTAAATTCTCTACCTCACTCAATTTCGGTAGAGTACTACCAACTATGTAATTCCAGTTACGTAAAGTTTCTGTCATACCCATTTCTGATTTCACAGAATTATTTTAACTAAAGGGTTTCTGAAAGTCAGCTAGTCCATCCTTTTGTCCTTAGGCAGTGTCCCAGAAAGAAACCTGTTTGTGTTATTATGGAAATCTGTAGCAATGAGTTCACTTTCATTTTTAACATTTTGGTATTTACAGTTTTATTATTCAAATAAAGTTGAAACTTCATGAGTCATTAGAAAGAGGCAACTTGACCTAGCAGGGCAGACAGAGGTTTGAAATGAGAGGATGTGGGTTGAAGAGCCAGTTCCACACTTCCTAACTGTGGATTTGGGCAACTTACAACTGATAATATGAACTATTGCTTTCTCCTTTATAAAACAGGAGATAAGCATTCCTCCTTTATAGTATCTCGGTCCATAATGAAATCTTTTGATATTTAATTAAATGATATGTTTGTCGTAGTGATCTACAACTTGGAAAATGCTTGACAATAGAATTTTTTTTTGGGCTACATTTCACTTTATTTTGCACATAATGAAAGCAACTTATTGACTAAGCAGTTCCATAACTGTAGGGGTTCATTAATCAAGAAGCAAATGAGGACAGAAGGCAAACTTTTCATTTCCTCCCAAACATCCATGGCAAGTATCACAGAAACTCCTAACAAACATGCAACTCAGGCTGGTCTCCACGCACAGAGTCTAAGCAGGAAGGCTGAGCACTGAAGATCCACGTGGGCCAGCCCAGGACCACGGCTCCAGGAAGTGGACTCCACCAGCCAGTCATTCGCGCTGCCCCCACCCATGCGCATCTGCCTTGTGGAGTTCACTGCCCCGTGTCACATTCAAATCCAAGCAGCAACTTCCCCCCACATGCCAGGCTCATCACTTCTTCCTATTCCAAGGGGATAATTCATGCACAGAAATCTAAAAATGGTTTCTTCTGGCTCATTAATATAGACAGACAGCTGACTAACAGGTAACCTTGTTGAGAGAATACATCAGTATACTTACTTTGACACCATTGTCACAAAGACTTGCTGAGTTCCTGCTTATGATGGAGCACCAGCGGCTCTTCTACAAACACGCTGAGCCCACAGTGCAGGCCACTAGCTACTCCCCAGCGTCACTATGGAGCCATGGACCCTCCGTACCAGTGGGAGTGCACGTTACAAGCACGTCAGCCAGCTGTCCATTTCTCTGTGACTTAGCAGTGCCACTCCCAGCAATGAGTGCTCGTGTCCACATAACGACGTGTATGGCAATGCTGAGGGGCTCTATTCATAAGTAGCTCAAACCTGGAAATAACCCAAATGTCCATCATGAAGAAAATCGTTAAAACAGTGGCCTGTTCAAAGAAACATCTCGAAGCAGTCAAAAGGAACAGACAACTGATGTATATGTAAGGTACAACATGAGTGTACCTTAAAACCACTGCATTTAGAGAAAGAAGCCAGCCACAAAATAATACATAATTCATGATTTCATTTCTATGAAGTGAAAGAACAGACAACGAATCCACGCTGACGCAGCATGGCAGTTGCCTCTTGCTGGTGGGGTGGGGTCAGGAGTATGGGAGAAAGGTGACTGGAAAGGTACAGGAGGGAACTTTCTGGGGCGACAGGAATGTTCTGTGTCTTGAGCTGGCTGATGCTCACGTGCGTGTATTACAATCAAACTAGTTTAAGCAAAAAGAGGAATTTATCAAAGATATATGAAATAATTCCTGGGTCTCAAGGAGAGTGCTGTCCTGCCCTCAGAGTACTTGAACATCTTTCTCTTTTCTAATTCTCATCTTTTCACAGCTCATAATTCTTCCTTTCTTTTTCTCCTCACTCTACATGATGGAAAATGGCTGTTAATAACACCTGGCAGTCAGAATGCTACAGTTTAGAATCTTACAGCGAGAACGATCTCTTTCACAGTTCCAAAATCGTTGGACCCGAATGGTTGGCCTAAATGTGTCACTGTCAGATTCTCCTCCTGAGGGCACACTAACACTGTACAAAATGTCTGTCCCCATGGCTGCCATGTATATGGAACAGGAAATCTTTTCCAGCAAATTTTGAGAGAATGTGTTGGGAGGAAATGTGTCCAGAACATTCTATATGGCCTTATACTTTAAATACAAATAGTTTCTAATTGTTTTCCCCTATTCACTCTGAGCATAAAAGGATCAGTCTTCTCAAGTCCTAGAAACGCAAATTTAGATCAATTTCCGTGTCATGGGAGGGCTTAGCAGACAGAGAGACCAAAGGTGATTGTTGAAGAAAAGCTGTCTGGGTGATTTGAGTGAGATCATTCCAGAACTGCTCAGAAACTACCAGGATAGCTTTGGGGCACAACTTCATTTAATGAAATACATGCTGAGGAAGAGTGAGGAGACTTAAAGTTTTACTATCATACTGCTTTTTAATTGCAGATATAAATCAAGAGCTGGAAAATTCAAACAATGCAGAAGTGCCAGGTGCAGACACTGAAAGCTCTCCAAGCTCACTCCTTCCCCACCGGTGCCCTCCCCTCATCAACAGCTTGGCATATGGTCTCTTAGTTATTTGCCATATTTTGGGGAGGGAGGAGGGAAGAGTAATATCAACAGAGACCGTCAAAGAAAAATAAAAGTTATCATTGCTCAAGCTTTCATCAATTTTAGGCAATTTACATATATTAGCATTGATTCTTACTAAACAACCCATCAGGGCAGTTATTATCTTTTTTTGCCTATGAGGAAACAGACAACAGGTAAGTAACTTAGCTGAAGTCCCAGTAAAGGAGCAGAGCCAGGATTTGAATTTAGGTCTGCCTGATCCAAAACGTGTGCTTTTTCCACTACAGTAAGAGTAATAGTCACCATGTATTGAATTCCTATTATTTGCCAAAATTATTTCTGTTTTTCACAAACACTCAGTGAGATAACAGTGACCGTTGCTCTCCTGAGGCGGACACGTGGTAGGTTCCCACTGCCACGCCAACCCCCATGGAGCCTGCTGGCTGCCCAGACTGCTTGGCTGGGGGTCCTGGAGCCAGCTCTGACTCAGGGCTGGGGTGTTGTGATGGGCTAGTGACAGCTGCCTGTGTGTGGAAGGGGAGGAGTTGTGGCCTCAGTGCCCGGAATCTGCCCTCCATGGAGTGATTATTTTAAGAAACCATTAAGATTAACTATCAATTAATTACATTTTTACAATGATCAGTGGTTCTCCTCCCTCAAATGGTCTGTTAAAGAAGTAAAACTAGTTATAATAGAAGAAACACCCATCTACAAGGGTTATACCCATCCATGTCATAATTCTCAGATGGAATTCTATATGTAGAGAAATTATTCTTCATATATACAACAAGGCAAAATTATTTACTACAATGTGACCTCATTCACCTACCCTGCTTTGTATCATTGCAGTGTTATGCTCCACAGAAAGAGCAAATCACAACCTTCTGCCCTAACACATTCTGCCCCTCAGTCTGTCTTATACTACCAGGTTATCTTAACTCTTTGTATGTCTTCAATGTAGTCATTAATCGGTAGCTAAAAGACCAACTTTACCCAGTTTTTCAGTTGGATAGATGGTTTCATCTCGCTCTACTGAGGTACTGTGGCTTTGTGTGTAGAGAAGACTCTGGGAAACAGGAGGAACGGCACTGACATAGCAGACGGGAGACAGGTCCTCTAGTTGCCTTCACACCGTCTGCTGTGTCTGGAGTGAAGGCGCTTTACTTACACTATGAATTTCAGTAACTGATTCAAGCAAAAAAAGAGAGAAGACAAACATGTTTTTCACATGGCTACTTTGTGCAGAATGAATGGCAGAGACTGTGAGAAAAAAGTTTGATTTTAGGGGGAAGATGTTTATAATTTTACTTTGGGATGAATCATAGAAGGAGCTTAGGAATCAGAACGCCTAGGTTATAATCCTAGTTTAATAAACTAGTGGCATTGAGCTCTAGCAAATTACTTATATTTTTCTTAGGCTCAACATCTTATCTTTTTAAATGTAATATATATATATACACACACACATATGACACATTTTCAACCTCACAAATATGTTAGGCTTGAATGTCCCATTTATTTTATGCTGTTTGCCCTGTTCTCCCCCCCCCCCCACCCCAGGGAGAAGGATAGTGATGGGAACAGTCTCCTCTTGTGGTGAGGAATTTTTTATCGCAGATTATTATTATTTAGCACTGTAAGTGTATGGTGGAAATAAAAAGCAGACTACATTCCAGCCGGCCTTGTTATTTTAAATCATCTAAACACAATGCACCACCCTTATTACTTACAGGAGGTTGACCGCTCTCATCACCCCTTGCTCCTTATATACCCTTATACTTTTTCTTCTTTAATACTATTTTTATTAATTCCTCTTTTTTCCCCACTAACGGTTTGGATGATTTCCACTCTGTTTCTATTCATTTTGTGGTTACCCTAAAAAGCCCTACATTTATCTTCAGTCTATCAAACTTTGATATACAAACCTCACTCCTCTCCGACAATACAAGAGCCTTAGAACATTTAACTCCAAATATTCTCTTCATGACATAAATGTTATTGTTTTATTTTTTATCCTTTTGTTAAAACACAATGAAGCATTATTCATATTTTATATAGTCAAAGATCTTTTTGATTTAATGTATCATTGATCATGTTTGGCCCTTCATTTCTTCCTGCATCGTCGACCTTTCAACTGACATAATTTTCTGTTTGCCTGAAGTACATTCATCGAAGTTTCTTTCATGAGAGTTCACTGGAGGCAAATTCTTCCATTTTTTTGTTTGCAAATGTCTTAACTTCACCTTCATTGCTGGGAAATGTTTTTTCTAGGTATATTCTTTCAGCAGCTTGACAGATTATTATCTTCTGGCTTCCAATATTGCTGTTGAGGAGTCAGCTCTCCCTCTAAAACTTTCTCTTTTGAAAATAATCTCTTTTCTTTGTTTGCTTTAGAGATCTTCGAGCTCATACTGGTCTGCTGCAGCTTCACCACGAGACGTGTTGGGCATCTTGCATCTAGGGACCAGTGTCTGGGACAGAGCACTTCCAAGATGGCTCCTGGTGACGCCGCCTCCTGACAGCCATGCTCTTACACAGTCTCCTCCCACAGATACCAGGGTTGGTTTGTGCAGCCAAGAGAATGTGGCTCAAGTGATGACAGGTCACTCCTGAGATCGGGCACTGGCTCCTTTCTCCATCTCACTCTTGCTCTCTCTTCAGTCACTTTCTCTGAGGAAGACAGCAGTCGTGCTGTGAGAAGCCCTTCTGATAGGTCCACGTGATGAGGAAACGAAGCCTCCTGCCAACAGCCATGCTAGCGATCTTGGCAGCAGACCCCCCAGCCCAAGCTTTCACTGAGTTCCCATTTTATACGACAGAAAACTGAAGACTGCACAGTAAAGCTTTATGCTGCATTTTCCCTTGATGAGACTCACATGGGAATTATGAATAATTTATCATCTACCAATAGCCTGACAATATTTTGCTTAATAAACCTCCAATGTAGGAAAACAGAATAGCTTTTGATTAAGAAAATACCTCCTGGAAATAACTAAGGAGTTAAAAAGTGGTGTATAAAATCTAGCCTCTTATTACTTTCCTGACATTTTTTGGTTATGTGGGTTGTAGTAATTGTTACAGTTCGGGAAGTAAACACTTGGGAAGCCAGCTGCAGGCTGAGACAAGGTCGGAATCATTATTTGATAAGGTCATCACGTTACTGGGTCTGGTGCTCAGACTGCAGGCCCAGAAATTAATTTTTCAAACTCGCCCTTAGGTGACATCCTCTGGGCATTCTTACCCCATCAAATCCCTAAGAGACGGGTGCATTGTCCAGACTCCTAACTTATTAACTCATCATTTTAAATATCTAACTTTCAGGTGAAGTAGAATGGTGGTATCGGTAGGGGTGAATTCTATTTCCTCTCAGCAAAACTGCAAGAAAAGACAAATTACAAGGTGAGCCAGGTCAGTGGGAATGAACCAGGTGATTAAATGTCTGTTAATCCACCTTCACTTGCGGTGTTTGGGAGAAGGGCTGGGTATTTATTTATAAAATCAGGATATGTCCTCCTCTGGATCGTCCTGGATGCTTTCTCTGTAGAGATGCTTTTACTCCTTCCTGTCCTTCTTCCTGATCATTCTGTTTTTGTTAATATTAATATATTCTTTCTTCCTAATGAAGACAATGCAATTTACTTAATTATACGTCCTAACAGTCTTTGTCTGCAGAGGCTATATCCTAATCTTGAATGCAATCTGAAATTTACCAAATTCCCCAGTCACCAGTTTATAAGTTCTTTGGGGGTGATTATTAATATTATTATTACAGAAAACTATTATAATTTATTGCATATTGATTTAATATACTTCCTTTTATTTTCAAAGTACAATTTGAACGCCCTCGGTGTGTGTGCCTGCTTGTGGGAGTAGAGGTAAGATGTTCGGCTGTCATTGTGCTGTGTTCTATCACATCTAGGACACCATTATGAGAAAACATGTACTTAGTATTAAGAAAAAACTGCCAGTTATGATACATGCTTTAGCACTTAAACCCTTTATTTTACTTCTACAGAAAGAGCACTTCCAGACTCACTTAAACATAAACTTTATAAATCATATTTATCATTCCTGTCTATACTTAAAAAGGAAATAAGAAACATAAATTGATTAAAATCTTTTAAAAAATATCTTCATATACTGACCCCTATTCTTCTAAATCCTTCTGCAACTCAGAGCCATGGACAAGAGTGATTTTAATACAATTATCACCATCAGTGCCATCAAAACCATTGATGACGCAGTGTCTCTATTTAACAAGTGCTCTTTCGATAGCTACTCTATAAGTTTGATGCTGGGACTTTCCCATTTGACTACTCATAGCGAGATTTTCCCCTCCACTTACATAATCCCAGGTAGCTGGAAGGGAAGGGCTTCTCTTTGAAGTCAGCAGGAATGGTAATCCTACACAACGCATAAACGGATCACATGCCAGCCTCTCACTGCTTGGCTTTTTTCCCATTTATTTGGAGGAAACTGGCAAGTGATTCCCACCTTCTGTTGCATTTCTCGATGTGGAGAGGTAATTCTTCAGCACCTGGCAACATAAGCATCACACGGGAGTGTGTCAGAAATGCAGACTCTCTGGCCCCACGCCAGGCTCACTGAATCAGAATCCACATGTTCAAAGAGATCCTAGGTGGGTCAAGTCAGAGAAGCATTACCTCGCACTGCAGCTTTACTCGCTTGTAGGAGGCTTCATTTATTTCTTAATTGCCGTAATGTTCTCGGTTGCTCCTTTGCAAGAAAATATGGATTTGTGGTCATTTCTCCAACAATGATTATTTGCTTAATCATTTTCCTCACTTCTGGACTTCTGTGTCTTTCTGCACACGTAATAACTTAGTTCCAATGATGAATCATGATCTAGCTTTTGAACACACTGAAAATGGGAGTTACACTCACAGCACCAACACTGCACATAATTCAACTGAAGCACTAACAATATGAACAACGTCCACAATTACGTTCATGACTCCTGGCCTATAGTGACAGTAAAACGATGCATCCAATTTCAGATATTAAAATGTGAACAAGATGAGTGTGCTTTAGGATTAATAGAATATGGCAATTATTTTGTTAAGTACTAGACTTTTTCTTATCCTTTGCTTTTTTACTCTTTATTCTGAAAGAAAGGAGATGGCAGAGGGGTCAATATCAGTTTAGCCTTTCTGTGTAGTGGATAAGAGCTCTTGGATTCTGCCAAAATAGGGATAGGGAACAGAACTGGGGAGAAGACCTCAGGACGGCAGACAAAACCTGTCTTCAGACCCAGGAATCCCATTCTGTGAAAGTATTTATTTCTCTTAGTATCCGTCCTCTGCACGGCACTAAGAACTTGCCCTACTCTTCTGCGGTCATACGATCACTCCTCCAGAATCTCCACGGCTCTCTGGATGGGCCTCCTACATCTGATATTTGCATTCCCACCAGTTCCATCAGGTAGAGTCAATGGCTAGTCCCACAGTGACTAAAGGTCTCAGGAAGGGGTAAAAGCCTGGTCAAACTAATTTGGCCAGAGTGAAACAGGAATAGGAATTCAGTCTAGTCCAGAATGGTTGGATTGCTCACTCCATATTTTTTCTTGGTAAATTCTGAAATGGCTTGGGGTTATTGTATAGTCAAAAGCATTAGAAAGATAGTGTATTGGACAATCCAAGGTCATCCACATGAGAGCTTCCACATCTTAAATGCCTCCATATTTAATTTTTATATAGTCATTCTTTCCCCTTCTGTGTTACCAAATGCCTTGCTCATTAAAATTCTGTACCATTTCTGGGCAAATTTGAACTGCAGGTCATACACTGATGAGAAAAGTATCCTTCTGGAAGTATGTATTTCAAAATCTTTAGGATAATATTCATGCTGAAAGGCAACCCATTTAATATTTACTAGATTTGATTTTCCCCAAATGAATATATAATCCTTGATAATTTATTTTTTCCTTCAGGTATTTTTATATTTAGAGTAAGCAATTACTGGGGGGGAAATGCACATCGGTTTTGTGGACAAGGTCCTGTGTAAGCCTCAGGGATTTTACACATCAAAAACAGAAAAATAATGCTTTTCATTCGGCAGAGAGTTAAAGTAAGAGACTGGTTGCTTGCGTCTAACTTTAGTAACCTTCAGCTCCTTGGGAAACTAAAACGGGCCATGATACCAAAGAGATGTAATCCTTAAAGCCGTCATGCTGTCGGCATTTGCCAGTTCTGCTTTACCCTGCATTGACACTGAGACTCCTGTTCTTGTGTCACAATTTTTAAAGCTTGTCACCATAAAACCCACGTTAGCTAGTTCCAGGTGGGACTCGACTATAAAACACTTTAGACAGCAGAACTGGAATAGTTAAAGATTAAAAAAAACCCAACAATATGGTGGTTACTGTATATTCAAAATTTGGAAAACAGTGTGGATTTACTGTATTACATTCATTAAAGAGTTAGGCAGCTTTATTTCAGCCCAAGTCTTTGTTCTTTCAAAACATTTGATGAAATCTGATCTGCTTAGCACTGGGCCTCTATTTGGAGGTCATCTACTTGCCTTCCTGTGAAATGTTTCAGGACTGAAGTCATCTGGTTCTCTTGAAAGATGTCTGTGATGTCCATTGTACAATTACAAGCTTCTAGGACACCAGGGCTGAGATTTTGATGTAAAGCCAAGGATATACTTTCACTTCTGTTTCACTGATGTATTTCAGAACTAAATTAACACTTTAAAAAATTGATAGTTTAGAAGTATAAAGTGAACAGCTTTGCAATATGGCTTTAAAAATAAACAGTATTTAAAGTAAATTCCAAAGCATGTTTAGTGTAGAAATATATATGAATGTTAGAAATACAGGCAAGTAGAGGGGATTATAATTAACTCAGTCTTCTACTCTTCCAAGATAATCATTGTAAAAACCTTAGTTTTTAATCCCTCTTTCTTTCTACATATGGATATATATGAATATAGAAATCTACTGATAAGTAGATATAATATTTGGGATCACACTGTACATGCTTTCCCACTTTTATTTAGCAACATGTCATGAACACTGTTCTGTGTCAAATATTACATACACTGCATCCTATTTCCAAGGCCATATTCATTGTATGGATATAACAAATTAAACAAATTCCTTGATGTTGAAAAATTAACCATGAAATGTAAACTGACTAAAGCAGGTCCTAGTCACTTTGAACTTCGATTATTAGACTGTGTGTACACAAACGAGGAAATAAAAAGTATGGAGAAAAAGGGTTCAGGAGTTAACTGCATGTTGCGTAGATGCAAGATATGCCAGGAAGTGAGGTGAAAGAGCGCTGACAGTGGTCATACAAAACGGGGTGGTTTTCTTCTACACTCACGCAGATGTAAGGAAAACAACCCCAAGGATGCTGTCACAGACTTGAAATGCTCATCTGTTTTTGGGCAAGACTCTTGAAACATACCTGCTGTGTATTTTCCTGCCTTTTGGAATCTGGAGCTATTAATTCTAAAGACATCTAAACTTGAAAAGCTAACGTAAAGACCAAAGAAGAAAGATCTGAATTTGAAAGTTGTTTAACCTTGAAACTATGTAACTATATGAACTTATTGACAAATATTTAGTTCATACCATAGCAATTATGTTATGGAAATAAGTAGGTGGCAAAAACTTTTTTTATTCCTGAACTTAAATATGTATCGAAGGATGTTATTTTCTTCCAAATAATAATTTCTACTTTTAATAAATATCCCACATATGTTATTTTAATAAGACTTTGATATGGCTGGATTTAAGTATACTTGGAAATATTTCACCATCTAAATATGTACAGATGCTTCCTGCGAGCTCTTTGTGATTACATATAACATAATTCTATATTATATATACATATATATATATACATATATATATATATATATATACACACACACACACACACACACACACACACAGTATTATGTAGGCTTTCTCATTTAGCACCTCATAAGAATGCAGGTTTTAGGAAGCTGTTGCTCTCTTCATAACATCTCCTTCCACCAACTTAACCCCTACTCTATTCACATTTAACTTTTTGCTTTGACTAATATAAACAGAATATGGTCATTTTCCTGTAGGGCCTTAGAATTTTTGCACTAGGGTTATTTATACTCATACAGATATAACATCTACTAATGAAAAAGGGCTTATGACAAAGAAGCATTAGGAGAAAGTATTCTGAGAGGAATGGGGGATAAGATCAGTTTCGTTTTGATTCAGAAAGTTTCTTGGAGAAGTCGAGGTGTGCGTTGTATGTGAGAGGAAGAGCAAAACGCCCACAGGCAGATGGGCGAGTAGCAGGTAGGAGAGGTCTCAGCGCAGGAGGAAGGGACAGGATGCTGGGTTTAGACAGACCAGCTGCAAACCTGGTTTCCTCTGTTCCGACCACGGTCCAGGTCCCTAAACTCTGTACATCTCAGTTTCTTATCTAGAGAATAGAAAAACACTACTGATACTATTTAACTCATAGGCTTTTGGGGAAGAATAGTGAAATAATGTTTGTGCCAAATAAACATTAAATACATTTCAACAATGACTATTACTAGAATCTAAACTCTAGCATCTGTTAATACAGGGTTTGGCACATAATAGGGCTTACTAGATATTTCTTAAATGAATTATGCTAGAAAGAAAGATAAACTTGGGCAAAGACATAGAGGTGTTTAAATAGTGCAAACTAGGGAAATGGTGACTAAGTCAGTACGACTGTCCATAGGGAAAGCAGTGATGAGTTTTTGTATGAGTGGGTGACATCGAGGGAGGCCATTAGGGTATGAACTAGGCCATGTCAATGAAGCCACACAGAGGAGATGGATGTGAAAGTGTAGAACATTTAAATAATTTTTTTTATTGCTTCATGTAGTATGAGGGATGGGAAAGTATGAAAATGGCTCTGATATTCACAGGAGAAATATTCCAAAGGGTGGACTTAATGCATTCTACTTAAATATCATAAGTTTGATACGCTTATGGTGCAATCTACTTACCACACAACAAACACTGATTTTTGGACACAGAAACTTACGCTTATTACTTGGCTCTTCCACTTAACATATGCGTTACTTTAGGAAAGTTACTTTACCTATTAAAGCCTCAGTTTCTTATTTCTAAAGACAGTGATACTCATAATGTTTGTGTTTTTTTCTTGGGTAAACAATGAAACGCTATACAGAATTAATTGCTTTTGCTTGGTTTTTGTCCAGAGATTTTGAAACAAGACTAAAGGCAGGTTTGAGAACATGCAAAGATAACTGATTTGACATGGAGAGTGAGAACTAGGACCCGTAGCCTGGGGGAGGCAGTGCTGGCCCTGCACGCTTCTCATTCCGTGGTCCTTTCCTGGGTCAGAGCAGCCACGCCAAGCCTCTAATGCACGGCTGTCAGGATGTGGCTCCAAACTCTTTTTCTCTAGTTTAAGTCTTTTTCCTGAGGTTTAGAACTACATATCTAATGACCTATTCATATATTTCTATTTAGATTTCACAAAGAAAATGCAAACACCTGAACTAGTTTTCTTTCCCCCCAATCACTCCTCCTTATATATTTTCTATTGCAGTGGCTGTCACCTTCAGCGACCTACTGTCCAAGTCAGAAAATTTGCATTTCCCACCTCACTAAAACATCCATCCATTCACTTTGGTTATGAGGGACAGAATCCCACTCAATGTAGCTCTAAAACATGATGGGGCTTATTGTAAGGACAGAGAGTCCTGTTTTTGATTATAGGAAAATTAACAAGAATCCCAATGTTTTCTAGATGTAAGATATTTAAGAAAGGATAGCTGGTATTCTAGATGAGTGGTTATAATTTTAACACTTTGAGGGCAAGGACTCTGCCCAGAGGCAAGCTCCACATGGATACACATGACACCATTTCCCCCAGAAGTATTAGCTAAAGCAGTACTGGGGAGTGGGTAATTTAGAGCTTTCAACTTTTTATTAGAAAACGAGAAAGATTAAAAACAAACCAAGTAAGCATTCATCTCATAAAGTTAGAAATAGAGCAATAGAGTAAACCTAAATAAGCAAGAAAAAAAGAAATAATAAAGGGCAGAGATCCATGAAATACAGTACAAAAGTAACACCAGCAAAGACAACAGAGAAGAATAATTAACTAAGCCCAAAACAGCTCTTTGAACTGATTAATGAGATATGGAGACCACTGGCAAAACTGTGAAAGAAAAAAATGAAATGTAAATAGACAAAACACAGAATGACACAGTGAAAAGTTATGATCACAACAGAGATTAAAAATAAAAGACTATTAAATAACCATAATCCATTTAAAATCCAAAATGAAATATACACATACTTGAAAAAACATAAAAAGTCACAAAATTGGAAGAAATGGAAAACTGAATAGAGTAATAAACATATAAATACATTGAAATGGTATTCAAAGACTGCTCTTTATGAAACCCGTGCCAAAATTCTACCAATCTTTCAAGATGCTGTTCATTTCAAATTTATAAAAGTTTTTTTCTGGAAGATGAAAAAGCAGCAAAATCTGTCAAGCCTGTTTTATATAGTTAGCTTAAGTTTGAGTCTAAAACCGGGTAATGAGAGCACAAGAAAAGATGCCCACTTCACTTACAAACGCAGTTGTGAAACTCATTAATAATACATTAGTCAACTGAACTCAAAAGTGTATAAAAGTTTCATACATTGTGAAACAGAGTTTAGGAAGGCCTGGATGTCTCAATATTACACACACACACACACACACACACACACGGTTCCAATAAAATATATACACATTTTAAGAAAGGAAAAAAACTGCATTAAAATTATAATACTCAATATATAATGATAACAAAAGACGAATATGTCACGTTTGACTTCTGCAATTATAAGAAGTGCTCAAAGTGGTTATCATCAGTGTAATTTTAATATAGTTTTTTCCTTTCTTTAAATGTGTATACATTTTTTGCACCTCTCTCTCTCTCTCTCTCTCTCTCTCTCTCTCTCTCTCTCTCTCTCTCTCTTTCTCTCTCTCCCTATCTATATATATAAACTAAGAATTTATTTTACCCATGAATTGACCAAAGGTAAAAACCAATTATCTTAAATTCTCAGAAATCATGTTTGATAAATTCTCTTATAACACCCCTATAAAACGAGGAATAGATGAGAAATTTTTTTGATTTGGAGAGTTATGTACCAAATTCTTACTGTAAGCACCCTTGAAGGAAAAGCTGGACATATTCTGTTTAAGATCAGGAGCTAGACAAGAATTTCCACCATCACGGTCACTGTTGTACAAACACTGGGCGTTCTGACAGACCCCACAGTAAAGAAGAAGACATGGGTTATAAGGACTGGTCGGAGAGAAGTGACTGTGTCGTTCTTCCTGGGCACGTGATGAGCTGTTGCGTTCTCTTCCTCGGGCTGGCACAGTAAGTTAACACAAACTCAGCGCTTGCAACAGCAGAACCAGAGTCACCTGTTCCTTTCAGACACGTTTCCCCGCCGACGCATCCACAACAGCAGCCTCCATCATTTGTTTCCCCACTACCCTGTTTTACAGTTTTCTTCTGCTGCTTATCACTCCTGACATTGTATTACTGCTTGTTTCCATTTTTCTACTGGAATGGCAGAGTCTCTGTCTTCAATACCATTTTATTACCATGGTCTAGAACACTGTCTGGAACATAGAAGACGCTCAATAAATATTTGTTGAATGAAAAGATCCAAGGAAAGACATGGCAAATTTACTTCTGTGACTCACAAAGAAAACATCTACCACACGTACTTTCTATGAGCCAGGCACCCTTCTAAAATCTATGTATTAGCTTATTTCATTCCCTCAATATTTTCAGACGAGAAACTGAGTCATGAAGAGGCCACGTAACTGGCCAAATTCACATGACTTGTAGTGTTGGAACTGGGTCTGAATCTAGGTAATGGGCTCCAGAATTACTTACCATGTAACCTCACGTTATAGTTTTACTTTTTTATGATTACCATAGGATGTTAAAAATTAATATACACTACGGTATGCTATTAATTTTTAAATAACTACTGCTCTAAACATGGTAACAAATTATTTACTTGAATGAACTTTAATATTACTGAAAATTTTATTAGGCGTTTCTGGATAAAATTATGGGCAAAGGATAATTTACTGAGCATTTATTAATTTGTCTAGATCATGTGGTTAGAGCAGTTAAATATGATTTCCATTCTGGTGCATTCACTGGAAATGTATTTTTAACTTGACTATTCTGTTTTTTCCCCCAGTAAGTCCAGAATGAGAGAAAAGAAAGGAATAATTCATAAACTTCATAGGGTGGCACAGAATGAGGAAGAGGGAAAGGGCTAATTTTATAAATAACTAAGAATATGAACTTGGGAAAATTGCTCTTAGTGAGAGCGTTGACACTTAAGAGGCGTGTGCCAGACGGCCTGGTGGAAACCGAGCACCGTTTTGCCTCTTACACTTTGCCCTGACTTCCTGGTAGAACAGTCCCTCCCCACCCCCAATCTGCCAGCAGGTTCCCGGTTAGACGCCACCCATGAGGACCTCTGCGCAGGACCCGGGAGGCGGAGGCAGAAACCAGGGCTGCTCCCGCAGGCAGGTCACGGGCGTCGCAGCCGCCCGGGAAGCAGCAGCACCCCCCCCCCCCCGCCCCCGCGGACGCCCCCGCGGAAGCTGCACGTGGTGGTGGCCTGGAAGCCTGCACTTCCTGGTTTCCCGAGAACAGCCCAGGCTTTCCGTTTCCTGGGGCTGCCCCAGCGCTGCAACTGGTCTGCATAACCCACTAACTCCTTTTGCGAAGGTTACTTCCCTGTGAACTACCTAGACTGGATTCTGTATTTTTCACCCGACTCCTGATTGCTATACAGGCATTTTTCTTGGGAAGAATATTTTATTTGATATGTGCTTTATAATCTGTTTTCTTTCACAAGACACTTTATAAAAAAATGTTGAAAATGAATGGCAACAGTCAATTATTGCCTTAAAATAGTTCACTGGGGTTGTTAACATGGGTAAATCAGTTATTCAATAATTTATATTTGATATGGTATTTATAACTTATTTAGTACTCTACGAGTTTCTGGAATAAAGTCGATGGGGATTTCCTTGGCAGTTAAGCACTGGCAGATTTTCAACACAAAGAAGTGGAAGAGCCTTTCAAATAGTCTCTTCTTCAAAGGAAGATAGTTGCACATCTCGATTTTTCTGTCCATTCTTACTTTCCACCATGTTATGTTATTAAACTAAGGCTTGAACTACAATGACTCATCTTTGTACAAGGGTTTTGGTTTACAAAGCGCATTTGGTCTATTGCATCAGTGGGTCCCCACACATCTAAACTCACTTCCTGTGTTTCCCTTATCGTAGCACTTATGT
This sequence comes from Rhinolophus sinicus, assembly GCF_057876585.1. Taxonomy (NCBI): domain Eukaryota; kingdom Metazoa; phylum Chordata; class Mammalia; order Chiroptera; family Rhinolophidae; genus Rhinolophus; species Rhinolophus sinicus. The sequence goes on along the minus strand of NC_142507.1, from coordinate 1,571,066 downwards.
ATTACATCACATTTTTACGCCTCTTCCACCACTTCTAGATTTCAAACTTACTGAGAACAGGAATCATGTACTAATGATCACTGTTTGCCTGATGTTAGGCCAAGCTCCTAGCAGATGGCAGAAAAGGTGTATTTAATGGATGGATGTAAATGGCTGCCATTGAGTTGACCCAAGGCATTTTGGACTCTGAAAACTATGACCTTTTTATGATGTCACTTTACATCTTATTCAGAATATACTTAAGATACCAAAAGAACTGGTGAAATAATTGAAAAAAACACACAAAAAAACCCAACAAACCCCACAATCTAGTTCAAGGAAATTACTAGGCATAACTAATAAAAGAAGGGGAATGTGGCTTTCTCATTGTTTTTAACTTGGATTAACCCCAATACACGTTTTCAGCCTTATCTCCCGTAACTCTCCACATAAATATTCCATGCCACCCAATAACTGTTAATAATAGGGAGATGGTTAACAAACATAGTTCATGTCCTGTGCCTGGAAGACCTGACAAATGCTTCATTTTGAATAGTATGTTTGAGAAATTCCGGGAAACAGAGAAAAAGCAGTGACAGATGGGGTGGTTTATTTTGAGCCGGATTCTAGGCACTCTTCGTTCTGATAAAGCAGAGTTCTTTCTGGAGCACTACTCTGTGCAAAGAGCTATCCTAGTGCTGGGGAGACAGACATGATAGGTGTGATGTCTGCCCTCGAGGAGCAGCTCACTTGGTGGGAGAGGCAGGTATTCAGCAGGTACATTATGTGCGGTGCGGTAACTGCTGAGCAGCACAGAGTCAGCAATGGGGCCTCATATTAAAGACCGCTCTTCATAGGCTTGTGCAGAAAGCAGCAGCCCCCAACGCCACACTCAGGCACAGGCTCGGGCAGGAGAGACTGGTGTTCCCTTTACCGATCCCCTGCTTCAGTAGAAAGTACAGTCTCCCCGGCAGGCCAGTGCCCTGAGTCAGAATTGACTGTTCTGAGCACGGAAAACAATGTTTACTAATTCATCGGTTCAGATGCTTTTTAAGGTAAAGATAAATTAATGTAAATCTTTCTGTCCTTCCTGCTGCAGGTCAGAATGGATGCATATAAAAAGTGTATATATTCCTGTCAACGTTTAATTTGCAGGGAACAGGCGTTGGAGTGAGTGGTAAAGCAGTTCACGTGAAGGTGGACGTGGAAGGGGTTCCTTAATGAATGCAAGGCCATTTCACATTTCTATTTTGCACTGAATTCAATTCACACAGGTGTGTATGCTAATATTACATATTTTGGCTTGTATATCCATAGTAAGCAAATTGAAAAAAAATTATACTTCATCTTAATTAGACAAAAATTTTTGCATGATTTTTTATTTTCCCCAAAGCAGTGACTTTTTATTTTGGTAGGTGTTTCTTATCAAATAAAGCACATGTTCATCAAGAATTGTTGTGATTGCCTAAAAGAGGGGGAAAAAACCCCCAAACACCCTAAATCAAACATAAGACCCATCTACTTTATAAAATGAGAATGATTACTACTACTTACTGATTACCTAAATATTCATGAGAGTCTCCCAGTTCAGAGGGTTGTATATTTAAAGAAAAGGGTATATTTATGTTTCTTATAAGGAGCTATGGTTCTCCCTCATCCCCGGGGTGGAGCTCCGGGAGAGCTACAGGAGATGTCTTTCTGGCTTTCTGGACATTTAAAAGGCGGTGAGCAGCAGTGAGGGAGTTTTTCTCCTGAGTCAAATGGAACAGATCAGGATGGTTTTGCCTTGGACACAGAAAAATAAGTTTTTTATTCCTTGTGATTGCACATGATTCTTCAAATATTGAATATCTGACTTCTGAAAACTGACATGTCTATTTGGGCTTTAAAAATCTCCACACAGAAGAGAATGAACGCGGCCAGGTGCCCAGGGTAATTCTGGAACTGTCTGGAAAATACTGGAAGGAGTGGCAGGATTCTCTCACATGCCCTGGATGGACTGCCATTCTGATGTCTCAGTGTTAGAACTGAGGTGAAGTCCAGGGCTACCCAAGTCCAAGTCATAATTTTAATGACCATGATTTGAAGGCTCGGAGAGGTGAAGTGATAGAAAGTCAGATTTCGTAGCAGAAATGAGATCAAAATCCAGCCTTCCAGAGTCAGTTTAGTGCCATTGCTGGTATTGTGCAATCTTTGGCCTTTCTTAGACTTTAGGGATAAGAGTTCCAACCCCCACATCTGGCTTTTCTTCCAAGCAAGATTAGCAATTAGGAGATGCACCTGTGCTCCCAGAAGCCCTTCCTCTGACCTCTCCCCCAGCCCACTGTCTTACCCTATTCCTTGTTCTGTGACTTACTCCTTTCTGCCTTTAGGAAACCTGGGCTCCCACTCGAAGTTTCTCTTAGAGATGGCCACTCGTTCATTTACTAGAAGACGGGAGGGGATGGGACCGAGGGGTGAAAAGGAAGGTGAGTCATCCTTTCTCTGACACGGGATGTCCTGTCTTGTTTGGATCATGGTTTTTTATGTGTATCACTGTTCCTTCCCCTGCTAGGTTTTGTACATCTAGGGGGCAAGGGCCCTGGCATTTTCTCCCTTTCTATTTATTTGGCAGGAAAAGAGGAGCTTACTGAGCATGGAAGTGTCATTACAACTGTGATATTTGAATAGTACTTCCATGAGCCAGCAGCAGAACACACAGCACAAGCTCAGTATGCTTCTGTGACCTAACCAAGTCATAAAGCTAAGGACACATTTCCATTCATTTTTCTTTGAGCTTATAAAATGTTAACAAGCCATATGCCATCTTAGAAAATTACAGCATGTATTGTTCAAAGTTTGGTCAGGAAAACAAAAAACACAGATACCTCAAGTAGGAAAGGGTTCAATACATCGGATCAATTAGATACTAAAGGTAATGAGATGCTTACGAAACCACTGGTAGGGTTGGAAGAATCAGGTCAGAATAGTGCCATTTGCTCTCGAGTTTCGAGTTTTCAGAAAGTCCCTGGAATGCCAGGAAACTACTGCTTACGTTCTTAGCTGCCTCCAGAGCTGAGCGAGGTGAGTCCCAGGAGAACCCCCAGAGCAGATGCAGAATAGCCCACCTGCTGAGGCCCCACACTGTGGCTTTGTGCACCCCCAGGGGGAAACAGTAATATGCTGTTTCTCTTTTGCCTCTCAAATGTCATGCAAATGCTTCTAGCTGACACATTCTGACCTGAGAGCTGCCCATAGGAAGTTGGAGGAACACAACTCCAGGTTTCTAGCCCCACAGCAGGAGGGGGTATGGGCAGGTGGGCAGATTTTGCTAATTAAAAAAATACCCTCCTGGGATTTTCACCTGGTGATTTGAGTATGTAACTAATATATGCATAATACAGTTCTGATTTTACCAAAAAGAGTAGCTTGAGAAATTATGCATCAGAATATCCTACAGGAGAGGACAGGGTATTTGGGTCATTGAAAACATTCTTCAAATAAAGAAATGTTGTGGCTATCCTCTGACAAAAACCCACCTCAGGCATACATTTTGGCTCGAAAGAGTTTTATTTTGAAAGGAAAGTAGGGTGAATGCAAATTATTTTAAACTATTCCATTTGCTTTTGGGAGAGACTGTGGGAGTACAACTTTGAAACGACTTACTAGTGTAACTAACAGGTGTATGATGTTTCTTTGCTTGTATCACTGATAGTTCCTGAATATGACATATCCCTCAAAACCTTTATGGTAACAAATGAAGAGCTGCTGATGATACTTGAGGGGAAATAAAAGTTCCTTTTGTAGAAATAATGCTATTTTTCCTGCCATTCCTGCAGTTTCCTTCCTTTGTAGATATTTAACAATTTACACTTCAAACTATCAACATATGGGAGTTAAACATTTTATTTCCCAGAGTAAACATCATCTAATGGGTTTAGGAAGAGAGTCACACACCCGTGTGCACGGGCACACGGCAGATTACTCGTATGAAAGATGGCTATGTATACATGTAAACAGAGAAACAGCAAACAATATCCTTCCACTGTTGAGGAAAACCTGCACTTTTGTAGGTGTGCTAGGATAAAATGTCCTGCTGTTTTGTCTTTAATGGGACAGGCGTCTGTAAGTACTGCAAAGGTGGTCTAGGGAGAAGACAGCAAGGAAGGGTTTGGGGGGACAAAGATTAACACACAGGAGTCTCTGCAGAGTGTGTGGGGGGAGGGTGAAGAAAAGGGGAACGAGGATTAGAGAGGGATGTGACCTGTATTCCTTTACTGACTTTTGAGAGACGTGAGTAAAGCCTGGAATTCGGCTTTATTAATTATTAATATTAGTAATATCATTTGCCTGTTTGGACAATCCTTCTTTGGATGTGTAATGCTGCTAAATGGAACCACGTGAGTGAGCGCTCCAAACAGGGTTCCCGAGCACATGAGGCTCCTTTAGGGAGGCGAGAATTCCGCTTGCTGCCCACTCACGGGTCGGCTGCTATACATCCTGACGTGGGCCTGCACCCTGACATGCAGCGAGCATGTCTTTTTTCGGGCACGACACTTCAGAGGCTGCTCATGTCATGTTTCCATGGTGAGAAAGTCCTACAAAGAGACTGATTTCCACAAATAATAAGCTAGCTGGTCAGGTAGCTGACAGACACCAGCGTTTTGTGCAGCCATCTCTTTCTTCAGAGTGTTTGGTCTGGTGTGTAACCCACGGGTGGGGCTCTCATTGTCCTGGTCTTAAGGGCCACCCATACTCTTAGGTATTTTTCTAAGGTTTCAGTCATTTATTTAACAAACATTTACTGAGCATTTATTAAGTATCAAGATGCATGCTCAGGGGAATGGGATTAAGAAGTACAAACTTGAAGTTATAAAATAAGTCCCAGGGATGAAATGTCAAGCAGACACCGTAATAACTATGTTTGGTAATGGATGGGGACTCGACTTACTGTGGGGCTCACTTTTAAGGTGTATACATGTGGAATCACTATGTTGTACACCTGAAACTAATAGAATATTGTATGTCAACTATAATTAGGATGAATTTAAAAAAATACACATGCTCAGTTCTATAAATACAATAAAGAAAAAAGAAAGGCAAGGTCCCAGTCTTCATGGAGCTTTCATTCAAGAGGGAAAAACAGACATTTAACAAGTAAAAAATGTTATGATAATCAGACTCTGAAAAGTATGCTGTGGGCAAAAGGCAAGGTGATTAGATACAATAGGAGAGGACACCAGGCCAAGAGAGAACTCTCTCTGGAAAGACATTTCTCAATAATGAAAAAGACTCGTCCTCCGAAAAGCTGGTTAGAGAACCTGGAGGCTGAGGGAAGAGCCAGCGTCAAATCCAGCAGCAATTTGCCAGTGTGGCTCCCAGATGGCAAAGATCTACTTTGCTGACTCTGTGTTCTATCTCCTCTATTGCATAACTTTGGGAAAATTTATTTAACTTTTTAAGTCTCGGTGTCCCTATCTTCCCTGAAGAATAACATAATTTTGAATATTTCTGTGTACATTAACGAGACAATAAAACACGAGAACAGTCTCAAGCACCTGAATTGTCACTGATACCACCATCATCATCACCATATTATTAGAAAAATAAACTATAAACTAAACATGATGATAGACTTCTGTCCGTAACCTTTTGGTTTTATCCAGCGGTTAGGCAGGCTGCCATGGATGTTAGGAAGGACCTGATTTTAGGGCTGTGTAACTGGGAAACATCTGGGCAGAAATATTACAGTTGTTGCTATGAATGAACCTCTCCCTACTCAGTCGTGTTATTGAATGATTCACTGGAGACGTTTTAGAAATTGTTGCATGAGAGGTTTATCCCAAACCCCTTACTGCCCCAATCCACACGTCACAAACGAATAAATTGGCTCTCTACCAATGGATTGGGGAATTGAATTAAAAATTTGTAACCATCCATATAGAAAACTTAATAGTACCCTATAAACAAGTGATTAATTGTCAATATTTTTAGTCTAATTGTCTAGACTCCAAGGACTAAAGTTCGGACAGATTTTATACTTGGCATATTGCCCTGACTATTTCCATGAACTTCAAAACAACTCCCTACTCAAATCAGCTTCATTGGAGTGTATAGAATAAGCTGGGGCTTTTCAACTATGAAGCGTGAATTTCTTCTAATTCATTTTGATCACGAGACACATTTGTGAAACTCTCAGTATTTAAGAAGTGCTTTATAAGAAAAGCGAAATATACCAACTTATTATTTAAAATACATGCACATGCAACCCCTGCCTTCCCTGTCTATCCTTCTTTGAATAGATCTGTCCTTGTTTTGAATCGCTCCATCCTTTACTTTGAATAAAATAACCCATGATCCTCCAAAAGAGCAATACTGAGTGGTACTATATAGAGGAAATGTATTTTAAGAGAGAATTTTCCTTAAAAGAGTTTCTAAACGGCTACTGGAAGCAGTAGTTACAAATAACACTGATTCCTGCATCAGATCAAAGCTTCAGTCAATTTTCTTTTGTAAAAGCCAAAGCCTCTAGTTTCATCATCTGTAAACTTGGAATAATAATAGTTTACTTCATTTGTGCACATACTGTGAAGATTAAGTGCATGTGAAGTAATGGCACATAGCAAATAAAAATCATTATGGAAGATCCAGAGAGAAATTATGGAAGACAAGACAAGTTTATGTTTTAGTGCGTTTAATGGCTTTTCCCCTGCTACTTTGAACAAGTGGCCCCACATTTTCAATGTTGCCCAGTCCACGCGGACTTGCTCATATTCATCCTGTCCTTTCTGTTGCTGTTACCACCACTTCTCTTCCCCACACCCTTGCAGGAGCCTTGCACCGGGCCTCCCTACCACCTGTTCTCTCTATGGTGTACACCATTTGTCATTAATGTCAGTGGATGAGTATTATCATAACTCCTAATGGGACCTGCAATAATAGAATCAGTAGCATTAAAATGTGAGTTGCCAAGAATAACTGTGACAGTGTGAATGACTGCTAGAGTAAAACAATTAAATATTGTTATGCTAATATGCTTAATAACAGGTATAGAATGAATGACTTTGTGTAAGTTGATAAGTATATGTAAAAATGTACAAATAGATACTACTCTGAATAAGAGCTTCGATATTAAGAACACGCCCCGCCCCCCAGCACCCGGTGCTCTGCATGTCACTGGTGCTGGGTCTCTTAAACGCAGACCTAAGGACTCAAACCGAGAAGATAACGTGGGATCCAGGTGAGAGGTAAGAAACAAACCAGCTCAGGGGTTAGAAAGGCTGCAGTAGAACTCCCATTGCTTCACTATTACTGACTAGCAGTGACCTTGGAGGAGTTACTTAATTTCTGAATGTCAATTCTTTCCTACAAATTATCTTCCTACAAATATGCGCTAAATATTTTTACTCTCTCCCTCATAGAGCTGTTTTAAATGCCGTATTAGATAACACACACAAGTTTACAAATATGCTGCCTGGGAAAACAGTCAATAAACTGTGGTTATTAATATAGCAACAACAATTTTATAAAGAATAACTGGTAAAGCTCTGACATTTTCCTGGCCACTGGGATGCTAAATCATCAATGTGGAATCATACTTTAGAAACCGCTAAGCAAGGGAAATGTTTCACAGCATAGATCATCTCTGTATGCAAGAAGGAAGGTATATCACATCTTTGGATAATGAAAAATGTACCGTTGGAAATGGAATTTGATGACAGCGTGCTACTGAAACTATAACTGGAACTTCCTTTCCTTTCTCTGTCTAAAACACCTAGCTCTCTTAGTGGGTTCGCCAATCTGTGATAATTATGAACTGAATGTATGAACTCTGTGACCAGGAAGGGTGAGTGTGAGTTTGTGTGCGTCTGTGAGTGTTATCATTTCTCCATCTGGCCCCTCCCTCTTCCCTAATCATTCTCCAGTCTTCTCTCCCCAACCTGGAATCCCTGTAGAGTAAACTCCACGCATCACATCGCCTGA